>NW_022197705.1:1628299-1823185 GCF_009176525.2 Contarinia nasturtii
GCTTGTTTTTCGTTGAGACATAATGGTTTTTCGACCAAGACATGTTTACCATTCTCCAGCATAAGTGTAGCGACCTCTAAATGTTGTGGATTCAATGTACCCACGTAAACCACCTCAATGTCTTGATCTTGGGCCAATTCTAAATAGCTACCGTATGCTTTTTTCACACCAAATTTCTTTGCAAACTCTTTAGCTCGATTCAAATCACGAGCAGCTACTGCAACTAAATCGTGATCATCCTTATTGAGTGTATTTACGGCGTTTACAAAGTCCTGTGTTATTTTACCAGCAGCTGCGATTCCCCATTTCAAAGCCATTTTGCACTAAATTTCAATGCGATTTTATAAATGAACAACTTACTTCTGAAAGGACTCAAATGCGTTGGTCGCTTTATATAATAAATTAAATTGATATCTTATCAAGATAGAATGGAAAAAATTGTTTCAAATGACATCAAGTGTCCATTTATAGAACGAGTGCTTCAAGCAAATTAACAAAACAAAAATAAACAATGATGATAATAATGATTGCGGTGACGTAAGTGATACACCGACAGAAGCGTGATGAGTGGAAAATTGGATGTAGTGGAAAATATTATAACTTTACAAAATAAGCTATTATACAACAAAAAATCAAGTTTTGGTTAGTTATAAATATCATCCTAGCGAAATTTTATTCAAAAAATCTTACGAATATTCAACGTTCAGAGTCATAGTATCACCATGATGATATCTATGAATAAAATATACCAAATACCAAGTAAATTTCCAATCAAACCACAAATAAATTCAGGCACTTGATTCTTTTTTATTTGCATGTTAAAAAAATGAAAAAATTGAGTTGCATTCAGAGTATGTATTAGTTAGCGTAATTCTATTGAACATTACAATAAAAATTAGTTTAGTCGTCTTCTGCATATTTGACGCCGATTTGTTTGCGAATTTCATCTTGAATGCGAGCAATCAACAAACTTTCGTTGTGCGTGACATTTTCACTTTCCTTTTCGCCTCCACGAATGCATTTGCGCACCTCATCTGCCTCGTATCTCAAGCCACAGCTATTGATATGAATGAATTCATGTTCGGCATCTGGTAGAGGCCATGTTTTTTCAGTTCCATCGATGTCAATAATGGATGTAGGGCACCAAAATGATGGAATCTAAGAAAAAAGAACGAAATTCATCGTATATCAATTATTACACTGAATTTTGTAGTCATTTACCGTGATTTTTCCTTTTGTTCCAACAATTGTGGCTGTGTTGCTCAGTGTTTGTAAGCCGCTTGTTTTGATTTTTCCAATTTTGTTATCCCCATAGTTGATTTCACCCATTACTTCAACATCGACTCCGTCATCATTAAGCGTCCCCGTGGCGGTTACTGATTTTGGTACTTGTTGAAATGCCCATTGACAAAACTGAATGACGTAAACTCCCAAGTCCAACACGGTACCTCCACCAAGTCCCTTTTTTCTATTAACGAAAATAGTTTTTTTTAAAATTGAAATAAAAACGACCAAATGAAAATGTCTTACGCTAATCGGTCGATATTATTTAAGCCACCGAATCCGAATTCAGCTTCAACAGTCACAATATCTCCGAGCATTCCATTTTGAATTTGCTTACGAACATATTGATAACTCGGGAACATACGTGACCAAATCGCTTCCATAAGGAAGAGTTTCTTTCGTTCAGCATATGTGATGAGTTTGTGTGCTTGTTTTTCGTTGAGACATAATGGTTTTTCGACCAAGACATGTTTATCATTCTCCAGCATAAGTGTAGCGACCTCTAAATGTTGTGGATTCAATGTACCCACGTAAACCACCTCAATGTCTCGATCTTGGGCCAATTCTAAATAGCTACCGTATGCTTTTTTCACGCCAAACTTCTTTGCAAATTCTTCGGCTCGGCTCAAATCACGAGCAGCTACTGCAACTAATTCGTGGTCATCGGCGTTGAGCGTATTCACGGCATTTGCAAAGTCCTGCGATATTTTACCAGCAGCCGCGATTCCCCATTTCAATGCCATTCTGAATTATCTACTGTAAACAAAACCAAATAGTTTCAAAAACTTATGTAACGAACGGCTTTCTTATTTTAAATTATACTAAATAAGGAAATTTTTATTGGCATGCATAGGCAAACTTTGATAACGTATCACAAATATATTGATCTCACGGTGAAGGAATGTTTCACAGCAAAAGCATGCAAGATGAAAAATCCACACAATTATTGAATAGGTACTTACACGTTTTAATAAAGACTTGCCAAAAAATAATATAAATGATTATAGTTGACTCCTTATGATTTAGTAGTTAATTCGAAATAAATTGACAGTCGACACATTCATTCGGAGTAATATACGTCTCTGAATTTTGGGGTGCGTTCTTTTTGTTTACCTTCCCGCAATCAAAAAAGTGGAACAGCTGCTGTTTTAGTGATTTTTTAAAAAAATAAAATTCGCTTTTTGTTGTCGTTTATCATCAAAAGTAGACGATTTGATGTTGTTTTTAGAGATTGCCTTAATTTCATTTCAATTCAAATGAAATTTATCTGCGAATATAAACTCTGCATTGAATGATCAATTTTGTTTTCTTTGCCGTTTTTCTTTAAGCTTCAAAATCATTCACAAAGTAGATTCTACAAAGGAAATGATGTCAAAACAAGAAATAAGTTAAATCTTTTAAAAACAATGAATATGTCGTTTTATTTGCTGAAAAAAGGCAATTCCAAACAAAATAGTGTCAAATTGCTTTCTTTCCACGAGTGCGTTCGTGCGTTTGCAATGAATGTGATATTATTTACTCAAAAGTCTGTGTGTTACATAGCACCACACAAAATTTTCCAGTCTGGAAACAACACGAGTGACATTTGTTATCATCCAAGCACATTGATGCTCTGTGTATTGTTTTCACCTGTGAAATGCGATGTACACAAAAAATATTCAAAATATTTGTATTGCGCTTGCGTTGTAATCGTATAGGAATGAGACACTTTGACAATTTCCATCACACAATGAACCGTAGACAAGTTGGGCGAGTCGAAAATTAATTGAATTAGTTCTAATTTAAGATAAATTTGTAAAAAAAATAGTTACCAAACCACTTAGTTACAAATAATGAATTAAAAATTCCACAAAAGTGATACGCACAGTTACCAAAGTGATGAAAAAATGTTAAAACAAGAGAATTTAGCAGCAAATTTCTGTGGTTTATTGACACGCCACTATAATTATCGAAAATCAGCAATAGAATGGCGTATTTTGGGCCAAGAACAAGACGGTTCGATGCTTGCATCATGGATTTCATTATCGCTTAATGAGACGCCAATCGAACGAAGTCACATTGGCCTCTACAATGCAATGGAAAAGAAATTTCAAATTTTGCATTCGTTTGATAAGCGTGAGAATTGCATTCAGGCATCAGTCAATAATAGTCGTACTTTATTGACATATGTGGTAAAAGATATTCGCACAAAGTACACTGCCAGCAATGCCGAATGTATTTCGGAATTTATTTATATACCGTACATTGTTGAAGTGAAGACGAATAGTGATGCACCATCGAAATGTAAACCAAAATGTCTATTGCTGGATGGTTCAAAGAAACAAGTAATGACACAGTTTTTATGGCAGAAAAAATCGATATTTGAAAAAACATACGAAGACAAAGTCTTGCTGTTCATTCATGATGATTGCATTTCAATGCTCAAAACAAAATTGATAAAAATCGATGGCGATGGTGACGGTGGGAAAATTGATTTAAAAAATGTTGATATCTGGGCACTGGATATCGATTCAATCTCACGTGAAATAATTGTCAGACATTTTATATGGGCCCAATGGGATTCAAGTACGCAAGCATTGTTTTATATTCATTTGAAACCGACGGTGAAAAGTTCGTTGGAGAAAGATGACGAGAACCTTAAAGAGAATGATACTTCAACAACAACAACACTTTCGGCACATCAATTTCATGAGAATTTACCGCGAGAGACTGTGGTAAGTGATAAATTTTTTGACAGTTCGGTAATATTGATTTTTATCATTGAAATTTTCTCTTTTTTTAGATGAACATTCCATTAAATTTGCCAAATATTCCATTGACATCATCAGCGCCAGTATATGATGATGATACAGTTCCTCTTCGTATTCACGATTCCTCGTTAAATTTGATCATCGTAACCGATCAGTCTGGAATGTTATTCGTATGCCATTATTGTATTTATCAACCGATTAATTTACCCGACGAGGAGCTCGATTCAGCCATTGTATCGCCCAGTGAAAGTGAATTAAAACATGACATTGAACCGACACAATCTGATTCCCATGTACAAGCAGCCACCGTTCATTTTAGCTATTCGGTGACTCTTCTTCATCAAAATTGTATCATACATTGTGCAATTCCAGGGATACCATTGGAAAAGGCCAAATTCATGAAGCCAACATTTACTATGCACGGTGATCACATGCTTGTTTATCAACCGGATATTTTTTGTCATTTGCTTGATGTTGGTTTAACACATGAACCATGCTGTCACATTGTTTGTGCGCCGAATTTCAATTCACAAACCGAACAGCGTCTAACGCATCTGGTGCCATGTTTGAAATGGGGTTCGATTGCATTCGATACAAACACATTGAATTTGATTTCGATTAATGTTCCAAAATCGCATTTGATCGATGCATTCAAAACTAATAAATCAATTGACAATCGCTTGAGCATTCTACATTATTTCCTGGTTCATTCGAATGACATGGATATTCTATCGGAGGTATGGGTTTCTCAATTCGATTATCTAGAATGGAATGTATCAAAATTTCATCTTTTTCAGCTCATCGCAATCATAATGGAAGCGGCGGCAGGCTTGGATACCGTTCCACTTTTAAAAGAAGCCTTCATAGCTGGCACGTATGCATCAACTATGAAAAGTCTGCCAAAGGATGCATTGCCATTAGCGCGACTATTGCCATTGACATCGTGCAATACGAAGAAACCACTGCAGGCCAAAATTAGCAATCTTTCCAATGGAATTTCACATGAAATCCTTCACAGTACGACGATGATGTTGCTATCGCCGCAACAACGTTTGTCACCATTTAAAGTGGATATTTGGACTAAATTGTGGGAGCGTTTGAATGATATAAATAAAACACAACCACGATTTGCGCATGAAATCGTTGTTGAAAAACTTATGTATTCATTGGCATGCTATCAACCGGAAGCATTGTCGCGATGCACAACACCAATGTCACCGGGCGGACCGTTGTCACCAATGAATTTCATCGATTATGGATCTCGTCGTTTAAGCTCGAATAATGTATTACCATTTTTGGAAATTGAAACGTCTACCGCAACGAAACAGGAACATGTCATATCGGTTGTAAGTGTACCACATCAGATAAATCACTTTCGAAGTCATTCTTTAAAAATATGCTTTTCTTTCAGAATCTTCGTGAGCTGAGTGTTTATTTGGTAAAGCACACTGCGAAACAAAATACCGGATTTCGCTGGTTGAAAGACGCTCACATCGTTCAAGCACCCAGTCATGTCAATACAGTTGCATCACAATATGCAGCCGCTCAATTGGAATTATCTCGTGCTCTCTGCGTTTTTGTTTGCCGGGCTGCTGGTGTTGATGCTCGATTTGCACCATGCCGTGGCTTTACATTAATGTAAGAAAGGCATTGAGTTTTCCATCAATTCGATACGCTTTTGGTGACAATATTTTTTTATTTTTGACACTTTTAGTGATACTTTGCCGGTGCATCAGCTGAAGAAATTGTTTTTAATCCTTGAACGCTACTTCAGTGCAATTGAATCAATTGCCTTTCCACTTCCACAAGGTTTTTCGGCATTTTTTGCATATCTTGGCTATCACGCACTCGACTTCAAGACATTTTTGCAATATGTGGACCATAATGTATTCGAACTACAAATCGATGTTCTTAATGGCATTTTTAAAGGTATTTTATATGGATTTTTGTTCAATTTATTGAATTAATCATTCAATATCATTAATTTAGCAATTGGAAGTGACTCACCAAAAGCGGCCGAAAGAAAACATTTGATTTTATCGAAAGTACCGCGTTCTCGTTCATATCGGATCCTAAAAAATCTGAACGATTCACGTACATTACGTGTATTGGGTCGGGATCATGCCAACGCAATATTGTCGGGTGCCAACAGTGCAAATTCACGGAAAAACTCGAAAACTGTGTCAATCGGTAAGATATATGTGTTAAAATCAAAATCATTTTCATCATTCAGTTCATTGGAACACGTCTTCGTTTCCACATGCATCACATTCATTTTAATTTTTTAAGTAGCAAAACCTGCGACTTACCCCTGCTATATTCAAATGAGCGACAACGATTCAATAGATAGCAGTAATTGGGAAAGTAGTTGCACTTTCAATGCTGGCACATTCAATTCAAAGTCATCAAAATTGTGTGAATGTTTTGTTGAAATCATTGTATACGCATTTATTCTGTTTATTTCGATTGTTATTTTGTTCATTGTCATTTTTCAAGGAATATTTTTTGAATGGGTTCGAAATTAACCATTCACTGCTTATGTTATTAACATAAAATTCATTTCAGTCATTATGTAATAAACATTTTGTTAAATAAATCGTTATGTATAATTTCAATTTTTTATTTTGTTTTCGCAAAAGCACCTTTTTTGTTTGAGAGGAAAAGGGTCGAATTAAACAAAAATTATTCACATTTTTTTTAAAGGTCGACAAAAGGAAGATGAGAAATTCTCACCGTTGGACACATTTTTGGATTTATTAACAGCCAAGGCTAGCCTGAATGAGCTCGACTTCAACCTTTTGATTGAAACAACAATGCGCTCTCTCGAAGAATCACAAATTTAATTATTTATTTTGTAATCGACACCAAATCAGTTTTTTTTTGTACGGGGTTATACATTTACATCTTTAGAATTTTAAAATGAAATAAAACAAAGTACGATTCGATGTGCCTTATATCCGCTTATATCGCAAAAATTATATTTATATAAACACGGAACGGAAAAGAAACAAATCGCAGTTGGGTTGGATCAGAGTCGTCTAAATTTTTCGAATTTGCGGATGTAACAGCCGATAATCCACCAAAAAATTGGGCCCGGTCAAAATCGAATCGTGCTTTGTTTTATTTAATTTTAAAATCATAAAACTTTGGATAACCCTGTATATATTTGTTATTAATTTTTGTTCCATTGTGATGTTATTCATTTTTACCAGTACAATTATACAGTGTTCAATACATATAGATTATAATTTTGGTTTAAGGATTCGAAGGTACAATTTGGAAATAAAATCAGGTTTATTTGAAAATATTTGGAAATGAGTTTATTATCAACAATTCAAAATTTATTAATGGGGTGAATTGTTTTTAAAAATGTTACCTTACAACCTATCTAGGAGGGTGATAGAAGATCACCGGTGATGCTTTTATCTCCAACAAGAATTTTTTAAATAAAACTGTGCCCGCAACTACCAAGAAGTTGTTAATAAGCAGGTATTATTAGGAATAATTTTCTTCTGAACATATATAAAAAGATCTGTAAAAAATGACAGAAAATAAAATTTCTCAAATTCTATTGGTGCTTAATCTTCAAATAGTTTTTGTCGGTAAGCAAGAGAAGCTTGGATGATACCATGTATGCACCTCAAAAAATAGGAATTTAAAAAATTCATCGAAATAAAATCGGTCACTATATATTTTCATCATTTTGAGTTTTTTCCATACTTTAACGTTGTGCCACCATTAATTAATATGTTTTCGGGCCAAGTTCCATTTAATTCTGAGTCGAAACTTAATGCCAATTTCAAATCCCGAGGACTGATGACTCTCCGTTTTCGTAGACAAGCAACCACACAAGCAGCCTCCAACAATTCAGCGGTTATATATTCCAAGCCAGCAGCCAAGTATACTGATGCATCATTTTGAATACGACTGGCATACTCTCCTTCACGCAATAAACGATGAATATGACTGATGGAAAATTGAAGACCAGCATCATTTGAACTTGGCATTAAATTGTTTTTACCTGCGTTGTCACGTTTGGGCATTGTTATTCGGTTTTCTTTCAGCTTATTTTGCTCAAATAACAAAATCTAAATTTTCAAATTAGAACGAAAATCTCTTTAAGTTGCCGTTTCAATGCTATTTAATGTTTTGATCTGGTCCAAAATATGAAGTACACACAAACGGTTTTGGAATATTTCTGTAGAATAGACACCAAAGGATTCTTCCTTATATTTTACATTTGAAACTGTATAATTTGTTGAAACATAAAAATTTACTGAAGTTATTAATAAAGTCATAGATTACTGCGATGATCAAAATAAGAAATATTGACTAGTTTACACAAGTAGAAGAAAATTGATTAACTTGGCGCCGATTTAACTTCTATTTTATATTACTGATGCATGCTTCGAGGGGTAAAATAGCATTTTAATTGACTAAATTTAATTTAGAATAGTTTTCCATTCCACTAATTTAAATTATTGCGCGAAATTCGTGTCGAAATGCATTTGACAGCTGACAGTTGCGCATTATCGAAATGTTTGTAAATCACAAAAATACCGTTTTGACGTTTCGTAACGCTGTCTTTGATTTGAGTTCGTAAAGTTATTGATATTTTCATACTAATACTGTTAAATTACTGTCTGGGTGATAATGTTAAATTAACAAGTTTTCGCTTAGTAAAAAAGTTGTTTCAATCAAAATGTATCCGAAATTGGTGACCTTTGGTAACGTTTTGTTAGATTTCACCTATAACATCGAACGGAATCCCGGTATTTTGTCGAAATACGGCATTCTTGATCCAAATGGACTAGGTGAATTTTCATCGGAGACATTATCAGCAGTGGCAAATGATGCAAATCAAACGTAAGTAAAGGATTTTTTTTGATTTTGAAGGCTACAAAATTTATGTTTGTTAAAAATTAAAAGGTGTGACTTTCTTTCATCACAAACGGGTGGATCGGCACTAAATACATCAAAATCTTTGTTACTTCTTGGTGAATCGGAGATTGTATTTTGTGGTGCAATCGGAAATGATTCGAATGGTGCATTAGTAAGGCGAAATTTGGAAGAAATTCATTTGAAAACCTGGTAAGAGTGTCATTTCATTTGATTTTCAAGATTATGTAATCGTCTCATATTTCAGTTTGCAAGTTATCAAAGACCATCCAACCGGAACGTGTGTTTGTTTAATCAACAAAGAGAATAGATGTTGCTATGCAAATATTGGTGCTTCAATTCACATCGATAGAGAGTATTTGCAATGTCAACGTTTATACGAACAACAATCTAATCCCGAAGCTAAGAGTCAAATTTACTACATTGAGGGTTTTTTCATAACCGGTCATCGATTTTCCGTGTGTAAATACATCGTTGATGAAGTATGTCGAACATCAAATGGCTTAAGAAGGTTTGCGACAAATTTAAGCGCGGGATATCTAATCACAAAGCATCCTCAAGAAATGAAATTTCTCGCCGAAAATGCGTCTATTTTGTTTGGAAACTACGATGAATTCAGCAAATTGGCCGAGATCTTTCGATTGTCTAGTACCGAAGCAGTAATCACTCATTTGATTGAAACCAAACCAAAAGAAATTGAGGACAAAATAATCATTTGCACACAAGGTGCCGAGAAAATTCTATATTCGTCCAGTTCACAAATGTTTATAAATAAGGAATTTCATTTTGAGTCCGTGCCAAAGGACAGAATAATTGATACGACTGGTTGTGGTGATGCATTCGTTGCCGGTTTCTTTTATGCATTTCTAAAAAATGAATCAACACCGAATTGTGTTGCGAAAGGTGTCGATGTTGCACAAAGAAAACTTACCTCAATCGGTGGCACATTATCCGATAGTAAATAATATTCAATTCACCTAGAACATACCTTTCACACAGAAAAGTGTGGAAAAATAAGAAAATGTTTGTCAAGCAATAAAAAAACCAAATAAATGTTCATGATTTAGTTTATCTTTCGAATATTCTATTTTATTTTGCGTACATAGTTTTTGTTTAATTATTTGAAATAATTTATTTCTGTAACACCTGTTTGTTTATTGATTCTTTTTTTTATCATTGAAGCGACATGAGATGAATTTGCTTTGTTTTGATTTAGGTGAATTGTTCAACTTGAATTAAGTTCGAATGACCACATGGTGAGAATGCTCAAAAAACTGTGTCAAAATTGCTTGTGGATGTCTTTTCATTAAAATATCATTCTCATGTCTTTTACAAATTGTATACAATAAAATATTGCTCGGTTGGTCATTGATCTGAATTCAATCAACAACTTTGTAAAAAATCAAATAATTTTCATCTTCATTTACAAAACAATCTGGTTATGTTCAAGCTTACAATTTATATTTACATTAGTTGATGTGGTCGATTTGTGATTTACGTTTCACCATACAACATCGATCGTTAAAATCTCTTTATCGTGTTATCAAAAACAGAAATTTTTTCAGAAATCATATACCCGGACTTACGCCAATTTGCGAAACAAAAAAAAATTATTTGCGGGTTTTACTGTTATTGGGTTTTGCTATTTTCTCGAAACCGATTTTTTTTTATTCAAAATGTTTGTGCCATCAAAATAATTAGTGCTCTTTTATATTGTAGTGTATAGTTATGTTAATTTAAAAAAAAATGAAGAAATCTGCTTATTTTGTCGACTAAGAAATCCCTTTTTTAAGTTCTATGTTTTATTATCTTGATAGTTTGTCTACGAGCTGATGAAAAAAGCACGGTAGGGATCGAATGAACCCGAGCATAGTTTCAAAATTAAACGCACAGTTTTGCTTTACGTTTCCATGTGAAAATATCTTGACTGACTTTGGATAATTTGAGACTGACCAAATGTATTTTTTCGGACCCCTCGATATTTGGGGTGAGACACATTTTGAGGTTTGATGCTGATCTTATAAGTCAATTTTGGATTATTTTATACAATTTTTTTTGGCTTGAATCAGTTGAAATTAACTCCAATTTCAGTCAAATTTGATCTAAAATTGACCGACTTAACCAACTAAATATTGATACATTTAGATATTTACATTGTCAGTCAGTGAAGATATTTTGACATGGAATATGTCTTGAAACTATTTTCAAGTCTTTAGAAAAGTAGCATCCAAGACCTTTTTTGGTCGTTAAAAAAACTGAATTCATGATGCAATTTTCATTATTATTATTTTTTTAAATTGAAATGTTGAAAATACAATCAAGCATGTGAAATTAAAATGACCGACTAATTTGGAACATAGTGAAAAAAATTCCGATGCCAAAGTCACGAGAAATAGTTCTAGATGCTTTGAAATTCAATTTGCTTGATTTTCATATACATTTGATGCTATTGATTTTCATACAAATTAATCATTCACATTTTATTTTCACAAAGATTTTATGTCATTCATTCTATTGCTATTAATTTCTTCTTAAAATTTGTGTTATTGTGTGTTTTTGCAATGTAAAAATTAAAAAAAAGGTACTAAATATTTTGTTTGTTTTTTTTTTCGGGAAAAGGCCCGATCGACTCAAAAATTGTTCAATACGGAAACAAAACCGACATGGTAAACTAATTTGGCGAAGAAAATAAGAAATGGATTGATTCAAATGAAAAAAAAGAAGCAAAATAATCATAATAATAATGATAGTAATAACAGTAACAATAATAACGTTAAATATAGTTTATAAATACATTGAACATAAGAGCTAATGGGTTTCATTCCAAAGAGAAAAAGTATGAAAAACAGTCGCATAAAATTTATCGAATTTTATTCCTTAAGAATGTATATATATAATATATCGCGCGCGTGTGTGTGTGTGTGTGTGTGTTACTGTTTTCTTGTAAATCGAAATTTTGCTTTCGACTGTTAATATGTTCAAAATTTTAAAATAATTATTCACATGTGATTGGGGAACAAATGCACGTGGACATTGTTTCAATTGATTATGTTTTACTTGCATTTAAGTGGTCAGCACTGAATCTTTTTGGAATAGTTCGTTTGATTTCTCATCTGCGGTGACATTTGAATCATCTGTTAGACTATAATTATGTGTGGCATTTAGTTTGTTTGCATAGTCCGATTCGAATCTCATATAGGCATGTGAATCATTGGACGATGTAGTAGTGGCACCCGTACCGACAACATCAACACTTGTCGATGGCACTGAATCAATTTGATGCGCCGCTAGATTATCATCGTTCAATAAACAATTTAAATCAACCGCTGACACCGACGTAATGTCGTTCACGTACTCATTGTACTTGCCGTCAAACTGATCGACAACATTTTTACAATCTTTGGAAATGACATTGGTGGCATTCGTTTGGTTTATGCTCAAAAAGTCTTCAGTCACATGATTATCAAACAAAGAACCATTATTATGAACACAATCCGTTGTGGACGCACCGTAATTTGAGCATGACGAAATACCATTTGGACCGTTTGGAATTGGTGTTGTTGGCGTTGTTGGGCCATTAATTAAGCCATTGTATGGAATATTTGTTGAATAATTTGTATAACTAGGAATTAATGATGATTGATTTGAGATGGCCATCGCATTGAAGTCTGTAAATGTTGTGGCTGCACTGCTTGTATAATAGCCCGAATTCGGATACATTAACGAGTAGCTGGCTTGTGTTGGATCCACTGTATAATCATTTCGAAATGCATAATGTAAATCCAATGGTGTTTCGGCCATTGATGTAACCGCACAATTTCGACTAGTATCATCCAGTTCATTCGGTGTATAATGGCTGTTAATTGTAACACCCGAAGACGATTGCATCGTTGTTGTTGGATATAAAATATTATTTGCAGGATTATATGTGATCAAACGGGTATTCATTCCGCCGGAATCAATCACCGAGTCTCCGTCATCACTTTCACGAAGCCGTAACCGTCCGTCATATGTGTGCAATGTATTCTGTTTGTCCGATTTCTTTTGTTTCTTCTCTAATTCCAGTCGCATGATTGTATGTATGAAATGCGTTCGGACACGTTTTGGATTGAATTCAAGACGACCGTATACATTTCCGCAACCATCCGTCGAACATCCACATGGAAAACTCGCTCGATCCACCTATGCGTACAAATGTTTCGATCAGTTAATTCAGATAATAATAATAATTTGTACTTCGACATAGTGAAAACAAAGACCTTACCTGACACTTAATTCCCGATTGACTGCACAAACACGTTTCTGGATCACAATAATCTCTACAACTACAACCGCAAATTTCTCTAGACGCTCTGATATCACGGCATTCATTCTTTTCGCTAGAGGCTATTTCATGAACACCAGCCGCTTTGAGTAAGGCTCTCCGTTGCTTTTGTGAAACTGGTTGTAAAAATCCAATTGTTTCGGTGTCTAATTCGGAGCTGCTATTATCACTTAAAATGTCTTCTTCGCTATCAGACTCTTCGGTCGATGAACGTGATCGATCATCAGTCGACGTTGTTGTGGTGGTTGTTGTTAATGTGGTCGTTGCTGTTGCCGTTGGTACAGTTAATTGATTTTGTAATTGACTTGGCGTCATCAGCACTGAATTCGGTAGCAATGCATTTAATGAACTTGTGCTTAGCGATGACGGCGGCCGTGGGCTGCGCTCAAGCATTTGTTGACGATGTATACGCTTCTGTTCGGCTATGTGTTCGTTTAATGTAAATGATTTCTCATCGATATGCTTTGAGGTCATTCCAAGTGTACAACCACCTTGTGACGGTACACATGTAAAACCTTGGATTCGTGGGAAGTAAAATACGGTTACATCGGTAAATTGAATATTTCGTTTCAGTTTTTTTGGTGCATCAACAACATCGATGTGGTCACTGGGGTGTGATCGCCGTTTTAAGTTACTTCGTGATGGACACACTGCACCTGTGAAAAAAATACGATTTAGTTAAAGAAAAAAAATGAATACACAGCTGTTATAGGAACCGTGGTGTGCGAACAATAAAGAAATGAGTTTCTTACCATTTGGCGAAGCAGATGTCTTGTCGGCCAGTAGCCCAGCGCATAATTCCAACCCCAAGCCCGAATCAGAGCCATCACTTCGAGAGCCTTCAACTTCTTCGGTAATTTCATCGTCTAACGTTAAGCCAATTTGATCAAATGACACATCACCAATGCCAACGTCATGGGTGGCATTCGTCTCACAATTTAACTCATTCACTGTTGGTTCCCTTCGTGTTGTTGCCGACACATTTGATGTTGATGTGGCTATTTCGATTGTATTATCGGCATACGTAACGGGAATTGTGAACGAATTTTTCAAACTATTTACATCTACGAGTATTATCTGTCCATCATCTGAGCTATCTAAATCGCTAAGATTCGCATTTCGCGTCGCATAACTGGTGCCCACTTCACCAAGTTCATCGTCCAATGCTAATGGATCTGCCAATGGATCTAATTCATCAATACTGTACATGCTATCAGTAGCAATCTCCTCTTCGTCTTCGTTTGAATTCATATCTGGTAAATTATTTTTCGATCTAAAGAATTTGGGGAAAATAACGAAAAGAAATCCATTAAAATCGTACACATTTACCGTAAATATGATGCAACTTACCCGAAAAAAGTTTCAGCATTTTTTTGTAAATTATTTAAAAATGATTTGAAAGGCCTTAGCATTATGCACTATAGCCCGATATATTCTTAGAGTTCTTCCTTTTATTTGCTTTTCACATACAAATCTGAAATTGAAAAAAAAAAAAAAACAAAAATTTGGTCAAAAGTTCAAATTCCAAATATTCACAGAAACTATCATGATTCATGAAAAAATCATACGATTTTCCGCCGAAAAAAATCACTTTTAAAAATCACAAATTTTATCGAACTATTTAAATTGAAAATCATCCTAATAAAATCGTCGCTCAACTCTTATTGAGAATGGAATTCGAAACGTGAGTATAAATTGTGTGCATGTGTGTATTTGAGAGAGGGAGATAAGAAGAAAAGCTTTGCTCATTGCGCTAATAAGGATTGTATGTCATATTCTTAACATACATATATCTGTATCTGTTCGTTGTTAACGGTTTTGTGTCATTTGAAAAGAAAAAAAATTGTAAAGTGATAGTTTGAATGGCTTTTGTTGGCACACAAAGTCCAACAAACTCTTCTTTTCATTTTTATGAATAATTAATACTTCAACTTGCACTTTAACTAGATTTGCCTTTGAGTTACTAACACTCCCTATTCAATCACCGCAAAAATGACAATTAATAAAATCAAATATTTTACTTTACTTTTTTTATTCAAATTTCCGCACCGTCGTTTGCACTAATTCGCAAAAAAATGGTTCGTTTTTCAAAAACTGAATCGAAGAAACCACAATGTATTACAAACTAAACGGTGTACGTTTGAAACGAAACAAAAATACGAATATGAAGAAACTTTTTTTCTCTGCCGCACATCGGGGATCGAAAAGCAGTGTAAAACGTAATGAGTTTTAGTTGAAAAACCAACACACCATAATACAGTATTTCTTCGGTGTTTTTTTTTTTGCTCTTCTATTGTCTGTCTCTTTCTGATTTCAAAGCGTATGTGCTTTACGAGCACTGCTGGTCGACCCAACAAATTTTCTCTTCGTTTGCGCTTTTGAAGATAAGCTACTGTATACAAAGAATTATGCAGAAACGAGAGAAAGAATGAGAGAAAAAAAAAAACGAAGACAAAAAAATGTGCATGTAGCGCGCGATGAAATAACGTTTCGAAAATACCATCATACACTAGATTTATACAGAAAACAGTGAAAAAATACACTTACTATCGCACATTTTCAATTCAATACACACATGAACACATAAATGAGCGCCCAACATTCAGTAGAAATAGAGCGAGAGAGAAGGATTCACATGCATGAAGTATTTGTAATACAAAAACACCGAACACACACTGCATAACACGATGAGAGTTCTCGTTCATTTCTACACACTTTTCGATTCTCTTTTTGACTATTTTTCACATGAAATTCGTATGTATTTTTTTGTGTGTTCACTTTGTTTTCTTCGTTCGCTTTGTAGCCTATGCCACTGACATTCGTATGCTTAGAGAATATTTTTTGCTTCTTTGAACACATACAAATGCAACACTGTTTCACAATCGATCGTACATCTGTGTATACGGTGTGCACGTTCAACAGGAAGATTAAAAATATGGTTAAACCTTTGCAAAACTCAAGCTACCTCATTGGTATTTTATCAAATCAATGCTTTTGGTAGACTCATATCAAGAAATTTGGAAAAAATTCCATAAAAAAAAATTCGCCATCCAAAAATGAAATAAAAAAAGTGATCAATGTTTCCTTTCGAAAAATGAAACACACTTATTGTAGTATTACCATATTAATGTGAAATAGTCACGCTGCGTTAGTGTGTGTCGGCGAACGTGCAAGCGTTGTGAAATCGTATTCACATACACAGTAAAAGAGAACGAATCAGAAATTGGTGGTGCCATTGTCGTTCAACATTTTTTATATGACATAATTACTGGCCAAATATTGCATGCCTTATCCAAACGTGTGTGTGCGTGTATATTTTTTTTGGGGGGGAGTTGTGAATGTGTGCACTCTAATTTTATGGGGCCAGTGCAGTCAACGTTTGATTCTTGGGAATATTTGCGCGCGTATGTCAAAACGTTAATTTAGACGAATGTGAATGAAACAACACACACATACATCGACAATGTTTAATTGACTGGTGTTTATGCGTGTGCGTAGATGTTTGTGTAATTGTTTGAAAAGTTCGTATCTTTGGGGAAAATGACGAAAACATTCAATTCTACTTACCAAAGGAATTTATTTTTCTCTTCTTTAAATTGTCTTTTATAAAGTTTTTGCACATATCTTCTCTCAGAAAACAGTCGCTCTTAAATTGTTCCATTAAAAAAAACCTAAATTGAATCATAAAATGCATAAAATCAAATCTATTTCAATGTCTTGTTGATTTCTTTGTTTTCATTTCACTTTGTTCAGGATTCCTTTTTATATTTGCACATTTTTCCACGTAAAATATAATCGCTATAGATAAATGTTTGCGTATAATATTGTTTTTGTTTATTTATTTTCGATTTAAGTTGAAATAATCTCACATGCACTCGATGAGAATAGCACTGTATGTCATTGTAGATCTTTTGTTGAATTAACATCAAAATACTGAATATAATTCCAAATTAAAAGTTGAAATGTTAAAAAAATGAACAGAAAATTAAATAAATCACGGATTGCACCGATTAAATCTCATGGATATGCGAAAATATTTGCACATTTTGCCTTTTTGGTCTTTAGTATACACAAACTTATCCTTAGCGCTATTGGATACATTTTATGACTGAGCTCTACGCGATGTTTTGCATTCATGTTGAAGTTACTCTTTAGGGTATCGCATGTCAACGCATTGCGACGCTTTCAAACGCAAATCATTGAAAACGCTACGTTACACATCAAATTGTACGTAATAAAAGTTATGCGTCATTGTTACTTCGCTTTGTATCTCAAACCAATTGAACAGTTTTGGTGAACAAACAACGCAAAAAGCAAAAACAACAATAGAGCGGACGGGAGCGACAGCGAGAGCGAGAGATGTGTAGATGAAGGAGGGAGCGTGTGACAAGTGCAACCGAAGTATACGAAGTCAATAGTTCGTAACGGGAAATACTGCGTCATTGCTTTCATTACTTATTTACACAAACTTTGAGAATTTCCGTTTTGGTTGTGTGTTGTGGCTTTCTTTTTTTTAAGGATTTCGCTCACGACATTTACATTTGAATGAAAAACGTAAATCAGTTTTATTCATTATTATTTTCCCCTCCACATTTCATTTAAAAGACTTTGTTGTATTCTATATTTCCTACTTTGTTTTTTTTTTTTTTAATTTGATTTTATTCAAAGACTAGTTCAAATCATTTGCTTATCAGATAAAATTAATAAAACTATACTATAGCGATACCAATTTTAGACAATAATTAATTTGTTCGCTTTTGTTCATTTTTTTTTTGTTCACATTTTATGTTTTGATAGTGACAAAAACCAAAATAGATATATATTGTATACTTATGAATTTGATATACTTGAGAATTGAGACTAGATGTATGTATTTTGGCATTGGATTGCTTATTTATGTCAAAAAAAGTAATAATATCACTTATAACCTAATGCAAGTGAATCGATTCATTTCAAATTTGCAAGGTGAAATTGAATGTTTCACACCGCAATCAGTCAATACTCATAGTTTGGCACACACGAAAATACAGTTTAAATTGTTCATATTGAATGTATGGAGCAATAACTATGGATATTAAATATATGAAATAAACATTCATAAATCTAAGTTTCATAAATTGTTTGACGCCTCTAAGTGATTGGCATCATTTTGAAGGTTTGCTCTTTTCAATATATCGTCATTGAATGCTCTTTTTGGACGATTCGTTGTATACTGAAGGTTTCATTCAATGTTGATTTATAGAGAATTCGGTAGATCTTGCATTGGTGTATTCAATAACTGTTGCAATTTTGCGGCAGCTGGGAATGATGCTAAATCTAATGGTGCAGCACCGGTTGTACTTTGAATGTAGGTCAAAAGGCGACGCAATTCTTCCAAAGCATTTTGTTGCATCTAAATAGAGACCGCGACACAGAGAGAAAGAGATTTTTAGTATTAAGCAAAGCGTAGGTGCTTCCCCACCCGTAAACTTACAAGAATATAGTTTTTGGCTAATAGAAGTGTGGCAATTTTCGATAGTTTTCGAACGCTTGGTGAATGAGCGTACGGAATAACACTTCGAAGTTCATCCAAAGCATCGTTCAAATCATGCATACGCCTACGTTCCCTTGCATTAATGTTCAGTCTAACCGATTTGCCTTGTCGATTTTTCACCTTTCCTTGACCACCAGCAGTCGGTGCTTGATGATGGCTTGGCGGCGTCCTAAAACACATATATAAATGGTACAACATATTACAAATGAAGTAAACCATAAAAACCGCATCAAAGTAAAAAACCAAATATATAAATACCGTTCTCGGCTGCCGCTTGGTAAATTTTCATCGGTTTGATGTTGAATTTGTGATGGTGATAAAGCGCTTTGTGCATAAAATCCACCGATACCAACGGCACCCAATGGTGTTCGTCGACCCGGAACACTTTGAGTTGGACTCGCCGCCGGTGCCGGTGGAATTTGTGAATTTTGCATCGAATGAGATGGAATGGTTGATGGCGGCGGTAGTGGTACTGATGATGACAGATGAAAGCCAAAATTTGGATTCATTGCTACAGCTTTCGTTGAAACACCTAGAACTGAATGAAAGAAAAAAAGGATTTTATAAGCACTAACGTAACTGATACACGCTCAAAAGTTTCGGCAAAGCTTCAAGCGTCTACTAATAGATGGCACAAGTGACAGCGTTGCAACAAGGATAACACACACAATTCTAAATAGAAAATATACACAAAAAATTCAATTTGATGCGATTGTGCGCTTGTACCAATTTATTTTTCAATACCACTGCTGTTTACAATGAAATTTGTAATCGAAAATGGAATTTTTTTTATTTCACTAACGAGATTGTAGAATGAAAAATTTTAGGAATTACCATTAAACAGAATATTCACTCGTCAACTTCGTGCAAATATTTCACAAAAATTGTTTGTTATTTCGGTTGTTGAAATGGCATACAAGAAATTGTTTTGCCTCCTCGGACGTTCGAGATGGAAAATATTTATTTCGAATTTTGTGTACAGTGGAAAAATTAATAAAATATCTACAATGGCACTCAGTCACAAAACACGTCAACCGCACTACACAAACAACAATAAATAAAAAAAAAAACCGGAGAATGAAAATGGACGATATAGACGAATAGAGCGAACAAGAGTGAGAGAAAGAGAGAAGGAGAGCGAGAGTAAAAAATCTCAGTTCATCATCTGTGATGATGAAGGCAATAACAAAAGCAACACCAGCAACATCGAGTCAAACATTATATTCATCATGAGAGCGTATTACATTTACCATCAACACAAAAATCACACACAATACATTCGAATTACTATATCCCGAAATATGATGGCGCTGAAGAGTGCGATGCGCGAGCGATAGAGAAAGAGCGCGATTGAGAGAGAGCGAGAGCAAAAGAGAGAGAGAGTAAGCGAGCGAGAAAACAAGCAAAAGCAAACGACGGGCTACAAATTGCAATAAAATTTCAATGTACGAGATGTTTATTTGGTTTTTTTGTCTGTATTAGTGTACAATAACGGTATCAATATATGGTTTGCACTCATCCATATTGAATGCCTACCAAATAAGTAGAGGAAGAAGAAGAAGCAAGCATTGAACAGAGAGTTGAGCATAGACAAAAAAAAAAATCAGCATTTCACCCCAGCTCAGTTTGTGCTCGTTTTGTAGCTGGCGATCGGGGATGTGAGTGTGTGTTATTGTACGCGTTTACGCGATGCCGAGAGAAGAAAAGTGTGTAATGGTAAATGGTAGCGATAGATGCGGTTCGTTTGAGCAACTGGCAAACAATACACATGTACATCTGAATGGTGTGTGCACACAGCAGAACTGGCGAGAGGGAGAGTGAAGTGAAAGACGGGCACACGAAAACCATGCTCACACATTGTCAAATGTTGGGATTTTTGGTAAATAGAGGCGAGTGAAGCGAACCGAATGTGCACTATAGTCAATAAATGAAGATGAAAAGAAAAAAAACGAATTACATACACCGAAAAATGGGAGTAAAATATTTTTGAATGGTTTTAATACGTATAGCACTACAGTGTATCCTAACAACATTCGCTTCATCACAAATGGAAAACCGCTCATGTTTTAATAGCACTTACAGGGACAAGCGGTAGTTTTCGAACTTTTGGCTTCAGCCATTCCTCTTCTTCTTCTTCCATTTTTTGTTCGGTTTTGATTCTTTGTGTTTCTCTCTTTCTCTCACATCCACACACGCAGACACACACACACACAAACTCATTTCTCTGCTGTTGTGTGGCATTGTGTCTTGTTCCTTGCATTTTGGTTTAATATTTCATGCATTTATGTATTTTCGGCGGTTTGATCTTATTTGAAGATGCTTTTGTCTCTCTATATATTATAATACAAATATACCGATAGAATATAAAACAGATACAAACGGTGAAAAAGAGAGCCGAGTACCCCTTCTCCAGACGGCAGCCCCAGTGTTCGCAGCCAAAGAGCGGCCCGGGATCGAATAGGGAGTAAAATAGAATGAACCTGAGCTCTCGAATATACATCATGAACTGCATTTCATATTCCACTTCGCCTCGGTGTGTATATGTGTGCGCGCTTGTATGTAAATCCGCGTTTGCGATGCACATAAATGCGATTTTATAAATTAACATAATAAAAAAACGCGCGCGCACACATAAAAGATTGAACGTGAATAGATTTTCAATTGACGAAGCAGCGGTGATACGTAATACAAAATAAATATGCGAAACTATTTTCGGTTTTAGGAAGGAAATCCAAACAGTATCATAGTAGCGTGTGCTGCTCTCAATTCTATTTTTTTTTGTTTCGTTGCCTTCTTCATGTCCTTTTTTTTTCATTTCGGAAGAAATTGGTGGAAATTTGCCAAATATTATATAAAACAGGTTCACAGAATGAGTGCGAGAGGAAAAAAATGTTTTCCTGCTGAATGAACTCGTCGAAATTATTGTATAAGGTTATTAAATTTCTTCTTTATTAAAGAGTAAATATTTTTACTTGTTTCCATTCAAACAGCATCTTTGTTACAATCGTTATTCATTGCTAGGATGCATTTTTTTTCAGTGCTATTAAATTACATTGTATTTGGTGAAACATATCTTAATAGCAACAACAGTCGATCGGTATTAATATGAAAAGTAATAATAATCGCTTAGAATGTTAAGTAGATTGATATTTGCTGTGCATGCTTTATCTCTCCCTCTACTCCTTTCTCTTTTT
The DNA here is from genome assembly GCF_009176525.2 of Contarinia nasturtii. NCBI lineage: Eukaryota > Metazoa > Arthropoda > Insecta > Diptera > Cecidomyiidae > Contarinia > Contarinia nasturtii. The sequence goes on from NW_022197705.1 coordinate 1,650,284, forward strand.
TCTTCATCTCTCTCTCTCCCTCTTTCTCTCTATCTAGTGCCGTCGTGTAAATTTATTTGCTCAGATTTTATAAGTTTGCATCGTTTCGGCACATATAACAACGATATAATGACTTTAACTAGTAGATAGGTATCTGGTGTGTAGTAGGTTCGAGCAGAAAGAGCTCTATCTCAATTTTTCTTCTTCTTCGTATCGTATTTATAGCACTTACCGGTTGCCGCACGATGTGTTTGTGAAAAGCAGCAAATCCTTTATTTACACTCGATTCTTATTTATTTAAAATCTTATTTTGCTTTATTCAATAGCGTCGTTGTCAGGGTACGTGTATATGTTCTATCAAATTGTTTGATGCGTTCTCTATTTCTCTATCGCCCCCTTTGCCGTCTCGGTGCTATCTCGTTTGGGCTTGTATTTGTAAAAGCAAATATTTTATGATGCCAACATGTGATGCTGAATTGCAAACACAGTGTATAAGATAAGGCATGAAGAGGAACGATAAAATCAAACATTGCAAGAGAATAGTGAAAATAACGAAATCAACTTTAACGAAAGAGAAGTGAAACTCATCGCCACTCATCGCTATCGAGAGTGATAAAAACTGAGGCCCATGTCTTTGAATTGTTACAATTTCTATAATATATAACCAAATGACTTTTTCAACACTTACATTTCAATTGAACCGCACGCTGTGCGCATTCAGATATAGACAGAGATAGAGAGAGAGAGAGAGAGAGAGAGAGAGAGAGAGAGAGAGAGCGTGGTGAATTTAATGCATCGATAATTTGTATATATTATTGATAGGTGATCATAAAAGCACTTAATTCGATCAAAAGAAATTTGAACTGATGCGAGAGTGAGAGAGAGAGAATGGAATAAAGGAGAGATTGAAATCCCCTAATTAAAGTGTTTTCCATTCGCATGCGTTACCATTCTAATTAGAATTTGTGACAGTTATCCACCGCATTTGAATTTATAATTGGAGCTCCGAAAACATTCTCGATTTATGCATCACACACACGCACATAGTCATTGCCATAAAGTTTCGAGTCGAAGTTAATTAAAATTAATTACAAAGTTGTCATTCATTTGGAGGCTGGTATTAAAGCTAAATTACTGATACTCCCTTCGATAGAAAAATTTGTTCGTCAAAAATTAGATGCACGAAGTTTCGTTTACATCCATAAAGTATTTCGGTGTATAAAAAATCCATTAAAAACAGAGACTGCTTCTCAGAGCAATGTTCAGTGAGAAGATTTGAATTTTAAAATTTTGTGTTTATATATCGTGTCGACTTTTCACCACATCGGGGTAGTTTCGTCACTCGTGCGAACTGCCGTCCGCTGTGAACATAATAAATTATTTTCATAAAATGTTAAAAATTTTGCATCGTAGAACATCATTTTCTACTTTAGACAGAAAAGTTGCTATCGTTTTTTTTTTGCTGCTGCTCCTTTTAAACCTGTAAACGTGCGCAAATATTGAATGGATTTTTTCTTGCATTCCTTTATTTTGCCATAGTGCTCGTTTGCTCATTCTCTCTGTTTCGTCGATAAAGTTGTATTTCTCGTTATTGTTGTGTGTGTGTGTTTTTTTTATTCTCCCATTCACCCGAATAAGTAAATGTTCGCGCGTTCAATATAACATGTACTTCAACTGTTGTTGGTGTTGTTGTTGGCTGCTTTTGCTGATGCTGTCGATGAGCAACCGTGTAGTTCTGTGCACAGATGTGCAATATAATTTGAGATATTATGTATTAAAACGCATGTGTCCTGAATCGTATTTTACGAAAATTTGTTGTGTTTGCTTTCGATGGTTGTTGTTGCCCGTCGCTGCTCTTACGAATATATTGTATTTGATTGTCAATTTAACCCTCATAAAATGATTCATACAATGTAATAATCAAAAAAAAAGAGAGAGAGGAAGATACAGCGCACACATACTCACAACAGCACATGTACTTGCAAATGCACACACTTTCCGGGGCTTTATGCCATAAACATTCATCATTTTCAGCGCAGTAACAGCAAAATGCAACTACTTCTTGATGATGTTGGTGCTGTTGCCGTGCCATTGTGCAAGAGATGAAAAATGATGGTAAAAATCGTAATCGATCCAGAAAATATTTCACTACCACGGCAATGTAATCATTTCAGATCATGAAATGGACTCAACACCATCAAATCGATTTTAAAGTTGTCACAGCATCTTGGTAATTTTTTTTTTCATTCGGATCGCAGTTTATCATAGATTGGACTTCGTTGAACCTTCGTTTCCAATAAAATACAAGTTTTGACATTGGCTTGATGTGACACGAAAGTGAAAAGAGACATACACACACCAATGACTTTGATGATGACGAAATTTCATGGAAAAAATATGTTGTCGTAATAGAGACAATTCGGGGAGAATATTGGCATTATCATTGTTTTTATTGCACACGGACGCTAACACCACCGTTTCGCGACTTGCTTGTCATCATCATCCCAATTTTAGAGGGCTTATGGGAAACGTCGTCAGTTTTTTAAACATTCAATGGAAGCCAATTTAACATATAGAGCCCTTCTATAAAATACCTCTATATGCCTACAATATTCTGTCATTTTTCGATTTCAGACTGAAATGAGTTGTAGGGAGATAGAGTGGAAAAATGCTAATGCGACACATTTCCTTTCATTTCATCTCACCGGATTTTAATTTTTCATTTTTTTTTTCATCCCAATGACACGATTTTTTATCTTTATCACTCAAGGTGCCGTTTTTCTTCTCGCATCGCATCGTAGCATTTTTTTACTGTGAAAAAAGAAGATGAAAAAAATAAACTTTTTATGTATTGCAATCTCATGACGAATATTTGTCATCGTTTAATTGGATAGCATTTGCGCGATGTTCTGTCGTTACATTTCGACGAGAAATAGAGTGACCGAGAAAGACAGAGAGAAGAGAAGGAAAGATAGAAAAAAGAATATACGATTTACCGAGAACGCTGACGAAAATTGTAATGAATCTTATTATTTTTCCACCATGCCCAGCCAGCGAAGGCCTTAAAGTAATACGTGTGATGATGATATTATGTGTATAGAAGATGTAATGAAAGCAATTTGTATGCAGATTTAGAAATAGGCAATTAGTGAATGATGCCAATTAGAATAAATGGTTATAATGAAGAATATGAAAAAGCGGTCCTCCCCCGCCCCCACCAAAGAAGGGGAATCACATTGTTCTTGCAGACCATCATAAAATGGAAAACAAGCAAGAAACAACCGGAGAGTTATATTCTTTATGTAGTTTCATCTATTGTGCGCCATAGAGTCAACTCATCCAGTCATTCCGTCGAATGATTTCCAGTGAATGTCGACTGACTAAATCAATTCAATTGAATTGAATTCATTTCGAATTGAATCAACAGCCATTTCCATGGCTATAATTCTCGCGTGAAAAATTCAATCGATAACGTTTGCGCTCGTGTTGTCGTCGTTCGAATCTGTTTGCTCTGTTACCTTCAGCACTTGACGAGAGGAATTAGAAATTCGATTGTTGTCGAGAGTGTTCATTGTATCCTGTTTCACACTTTCTACTCGATGTTTCTACGCTTCAATACGCCGTTATACTAGATATTTTGAACATGAAATGGAACATTTTCGCGCGTTCTTTTATCATCTCTTTATTTCAGTATTCAATATAATAATGACGACATTTTCTACACTCAATCAAAACAGAGCGCAACCAGCAAAAAGGGAAGAAGAAGAAAGAGAAAATACTTTTCCAAGTACACGACAATTGCACACATCCGACACATTGCTCTCTTCTGCTTGCGTTCATGTTGTATCCATTGGAAGAATGTACGCGCTGCGTATTTTCATTTCGTTATCAATGGCAACGGGCGGCTGCTACAAAAGCAATTTGGTGATTTGTTTAAAATAGAATGAATACCATTTTACCACTCACAGAAAAAGTGGAGACGGTTTTTCCGCAAATTATTGCAGAAACAGCAGAGCAGCACTAAAAGCGTGTTTTTTGTAGCTTATTTTGACAGCTCCGTACAAATGTGTGTATTTTGACGTTTGACATTATTTGTCATCAGTTAGACAAAAAATTAGAGTCAATGTAAGTATTTATTTTTTGAATAATTTTTGTAATGTCGTTTTTGCAAATTAAATATCCTCATTTTTGACACAAAAAAAAGTATTTTTAATAGCGTTGTTGTTGTTTTTGTTTTCTTTTGATTTATAAATTGCAATGACATACTTGATGTGATGACTTACGTATTCATTACAATACATAATGCACATTCATATTTTGTGTGATTCTGGAATCAATACATTTAAAAAAACATCATTGATGCAAAAAATCGAATATTTTTATCAATAGGTGCTTTTAGAATTAGATATATTTGGTATTGAAAATTACATAGGTGTTATCTATTTACGATTTTATCTGTATTTTATAATTTTTAGGCGCTCAAAACCGCATTGTTTTCATATACTACTTATCAAATTTGATGTTCTCAATCATCAAATTGGAACATTTTGATAAACATATAACAAACAAATAAACAGAAAAAATTCAAATAAATATGATTAAAAAAACTAAATTTAAGTTGCTTGTAGTTAAAAAATAATAATAAAATGTCGAATATGTTCTTAATAATTTGTTTGAAATAAACCAAAACACATGATAATTTGGTGACTGAGTACATCAAATGAAAGGAATACTCTCAAAGTACCGATTAGGTACAACAAAGAGTATTCGGTATGTATAAATATTTGAAAATTCAAATTTCAACGGAATTCTTTCATGTACTTAACAGCCAAATGCGAATATCATTGACCTTTAATATAATTTAAAATCAAAATGGAACAAAATCTAATAACCGATTTACAATTTCGATTTAATAAAAATGAAATTTATGTAAGTATTAAATAAAAAATATTAGAATAAAAAAATTATATTACCAAATATATCTAATTCTAAAAGCACCTATTGATAAAAATATTCGATTTTTTGCATCAATGATGTTTTTTTAAATGTATTGATTCCAGAATCACACAAAATATGAATGTGCATTATGTATTGTAATGAATACGTATGTCATCACATCAAGTATGTCATTGTAATTTATAAATCAAAAGAAAACAAAAACAACAACAACGCTATTAAAAATACTTTTTTTTGTGTCAAAAATGAGGATATTTAATTTGCAAAAACGACATTACAAAAATTATTCAAAAAATAAATACTTACATTGACTCTAATTTTTTGTCTAACTGATGACAAATAATGTCAAACGTCAAAATACACACATTTGTACGGAGCTGTCAAAATAAGCTACAAAAAACACGTTTTTAGTGCTGCTCTGCTGTTTCTGCAATAATTTGCGGAAAAACCGTCTCCACTTTTTCTGTGAGCAGAGAATAACAAATTTACCAGAGAGAGAGAGAGAGAGAGAGAAATGTCCCTTTTTATTTTTCGCATTTACAATGCTGTGTTTATATTTCTGGTTTGTTATTTGGCCAACGCTCTCCTTCATTTTAATTTTATAGAAATGTATGTCGACATCTAATATGTGCTTTTGATACAATTGTTCCATTTTGCCGACACAAAAGCATCTAAATTAAAGCAGATGACATGAAATGAAATGAGAAGAAACGGAAGAAAGAAAATTAGAAAAGTTACTTTGGCAGCGAAAAAGAGAGAATGACGGACCCAAACGGAAAATTAATTCTCAAACTTTATATATACGCTTCTTGGAGTTTCTTCGGTTTTTTCTTCTTTTTTCGCCCTTTTTACTTCGTCTGTCTTTCCCTCTCTTTTTCTCTCGGTCTCTTTCTCTTGCTCTTCTACCCACTCTCTGTTGCTCCCAATCACTTTCTCGCCTTCTTTCTCCACGGTAGAGGGAAATCGAATGAAAACTTTTGTCCATTGCATTTCACCAACGTTGAAAACACGGTGTACAAGACGAAAAGACAAAAAAATAATACACCGAAAGCATTGGCACAATATAGTTTGATTTGGAGCTATGGAAATTTTTGTTTCGATGCATGTGCATGTAAACGAACATTATTATTGGTAGTGAAAAGCTATCGCCTCTCGTAAATACTTCATTTTCGTCTGAAGTAAAATATTTGTTTCAAATATGAACAGACCCAAACCATATTTTAAATTCTGCTTTCGGGGCAATTTGATCAATGTTACCTGTATGCCGTTCGTGTTTGATATGTTTGTGAGTGTGTGTGAGAGTTTGTGTTGTCTTGACTGTTACGAATACTGATCTGAAATGCTTTTTGCAAAACTTCGGTATTTCGTTTGAATATCGCAAAATGGAAATATACTGTACTACCAAATTGTACAGTGAAATTGACAGTGTATTTAAGCCGATGTAAGGTTGGCATGGTAACAATTGAGCCATTGCTAGTGCCTGTGGCACAAAACCATTTCCACCTCATTCTCTGTGCATTTCTCTTCGAGTCGATTTCTTTGTCTCTTTTTGCTGTATGTGCGAGTCTGACCAATTTCGGTATTCGATGAGAACTGTACGTGTTTTGCAGATAACAAGCGAGGTATAGACTTTTCAACATTGTATGTGTGCTACATGAACAAAATCGACGAAACATAGATAAAGAACACACAAAATAAAAAAAAACACCAAGGATGAAAACAAAAAATATCCACCTTTCTAATGTGCTAACAAGTTTTGCGTTCGATTTTTTTCTCTCCTTTTTTTACTATCCCATCTATATGTCTTGGATTTCTCGTCCTAAATACCGATCTCTATCCAAAAATGTTTTCTTTTCCAATACAAGTAAATATTGAATTTCGCATAAAGCCCTACAGCTTTATAAATTCTAATTGAGATTCGAAATAGATTTCATGAGAAAGTTGAAGGAAACAAAATAAAAAGAAGATGGATAATCAAACACGTGGTATTTCACATGAGTTTTTGTGAAAGTCCACACCAAACGAAGTGTATATATGTTTATTAGATGGAAAAGAAATTAAAAAACATTATTCTCAAGTGTAATCATCATGGATGATACTTGAGAGATGCCAAGTCAATGTCGTACCAAAGTGAATTCGTAATTTGATACATTGATTGCACAATTTTATTGTTTATATAAACCTTGCGGCGATTTTTGAAATGGGAAAATGAATGAGCTCTCACAGCATCATAAATGTGTTCCAATTCCAAAGTGAGCTTCGATCATGGTGTTGATCAAAATTAAATGTTGAACACACCATTGTGTGCAGCTTATTTTCATTGAGTTTATATTTATATAATTACCTTAAGATGGAAATGGGCCCTATTTCCATTCGAAATGTTGATGAACACTTGGCAAGTCACGCGAAGGGTCGTCTAACATCGAAAAATGGTGTAGGTTTTCATTACAAATTCGATTCGGTTTCTATTCCTCTTATCATTTCCAATTCAATTTAATTCACCACACTTTTTCTCTATCTCTCTCAATCGCTCACGCTATCACTTTGTCTTTCACTTATTCACGCTCATACGCTTCTTCAATCTTCATTCTCTTTGTTGCCAAAAACAATTTGTTGAAGCATACGTATTAGCATCAAATGCCTACTTTGGTGTATCTAAATTCATAGTACATGTTCAGGTCAGTGGTTTGTACCAATATGTACATAGTACATACTGTACCGGAGTCGTTAAATAAATAAATATCGTAAATCTTGTTGTCCAGGGGCTTTTTATCCGTTTGCATACATCAGACAGTGACCAATTCGACAAGTGACTAGCGAATATTTCCCAATGCACTGTACATATGTGCATATGTATTTAATATGAATGAAAAAGTGCTATACATATAGTATATGTTCAAAAAATGTTCAGGAAATGAATAATATACGCGCAAAAAAAGATAATAGCACATCTATTTTAATAAACTAGTATATACACTTTTAAAATTCTACACTTTTCGTCAGTTTTCATTTTTCATATATCCCAACTAAGTGGCGAGCCGTCTAATGCTGCTTAGATATGTATATAATATATTGAAAGGCAGCTTTGATCGATTGCTGCAATTGGTTGGCCATTTATCTCTCCAATTTAATCGTCGATACAAGTATTGCGCTCTGAAATTCATACTCTAAATATGATGAGTTAGCTGATGTAAAAAGCCCCTTGTGCGTAACAACAACATCAATCAAAAGTTATAGCATTATTTATGGCATTAAGCAGACTTCATCGCAGCTGCCAGTTGTAATAACAGTCAAATTAATACAGGTCATTTTACGCTTTCGATTCGAAGAATATTACGGCGCCTTTGGATAAAAGATGAATCACAACCATTCAGAACCATCATAATTCAACTGTTCGCATAACTCTGTTTCGATTGAATGAGCTACTTGAGAAACTGATTTCCTTCCACCTTTCTACCATCTCCATACTTTCTGGGGTTCCAAATAAATGATAAGTCATCATCGACATGACCGGATTTCATACAAATAATTTCTATATTTCAATTGAAAAATGATTGGAGAAAAGGATAACTTTTTTGCTTGCACATCGACAGATAAAAGTTTGTGCTAGTTGTGTACAATGTACATCATTTCAATTGGCTTGGTAAATAAACCATGAATTTGTTTGATGCGGGTTTTTTGTTTGGTGTTTACCTTTTTTGGTCGAAATAATTGAAAAAAAGAGAAGAATTTAATTTGAAATGAAAATTGTTGAGCAAAACATAAAAATTACCATTTACATTCAATTTCAAGTACATCACCACGAAAACCAATCGTAAAACAAATTGATGGCATCCAACAAACTTTATATTTGAATTTATTATTAGTGTATACACTTTTTTGTACGGTTTTTTAGGCTATTTGGAAACTTTTCAATTTAATTTCAGTTAAATGAATGATTTATTTTTCTATTTTTGTTGAAGTAGTTACTATAAGGTTTGAAGTTCTTTTGGTGGAACGGAATATAAAACGCCGAACCAAATAAATATATAATATTCAGGGGTGAACTGGTATTGAATTACCAAAATATCTGATTTGTGAGCATATCGAATTTCGGGAAAATATTTCGGTCGAACTTCGGTCGGGTTCCAGTAAGCAAGGATGCAATTTGATCGGACTTCTGGCCATTTTTTTCATCCAGCTATGACCTCTGGTGAGAGCAGAATTTGACTATAAATTATAGCTATAAATGGCATTTGTCGAATATTTTTTGTGTCTTGATTATTTTTTCAACTTTTTAATATCTCGTAAAATCGTACATAAACGAATTTTCTCTGAAAGTTCTCTTTATCCTTTCATAGATGATGACGTAAATTTTTTTAGGGTGATGGCTAAATTCTGTAGGGGGTTCCTGGAAAAATCCATGAGGGTCCCTGACGCTGTCAACATTTTGTACGAAATGAGGATAAAATCGTTTTTTTTTGGAAGTCACTTTTTTGCCGAAAAACTCTAGCAAATCAAAAGAATTTTCCTACTTCAAATTGCCTTGCAAATCCAAAAATGACAAGAAAATCGTTTTTTTTTTGGAAGTCACTTTTTGAGACGAAAATCCCTAGCAAATCGGAAGAATTTTCTCGGCCAAAAAAGGTGAAGAGCAAAAAAAAGGTCCTCATTTCCAAAATTGTTGAGGGTTCCTAAAAATATTTTAGGTGGGGTCATCCGACCCCTAGGAACCCTCGTCACCTATGTTATCCTTTTGTGTATCAATAATAGTGTAATTTAATTCAATTCGATTTGAATTTGAATTCGATGAGGCTTTTTTTCTATATGCAATATACGAAAAAAGCGTTAGTTCCAAATATTCTCGGTACTTTTTGATTCTCTTCTTCTGTGATCATAATCGGATATATTTTTAGTGTTTAGGTGGCAATTTTCCCCTTGTGTAAAAGCTATTGAAAAAGGCGTAATTTTAAATGCAAACACCGATATGGTTGATGGACGTCACGTTATTTTTTCCTCATCCTCACTCGCTATTCAAAATCCGAATCGAATGTTGGTCTATTGAAATTTCAATTCATACCAAAATTTCGTCCATACCATTTCACAAAACGAATAATTGCATGGAAAAAAATATTCAAATTGTATCATAAATGCAATGTGCGTCAATGTGATATAGTTTAAAAATGAATGAGTTCAAAATTGCAATTCAATATATGAAATGGATGATTTTGCATTCCATTTAAATTCTGATAATTTTTATTCGTCACAAAAATAAATGTGTTCATATGATCTTTGAATTAATTGAATTATGTATCGATAAACTGGGTCATCGTTTGAATTGTCTGTTCACTGAAAATTGGATGCCAAATGCCAAATACCAAATGTAAAAGTGAATGAAAACCGGTGCAAATTAGCACTTTTGTTGCCAAAAATATAATTCACATCGTACAGTACTGCGTATTGAATTCAAATTAAATGCATAAAAGTCATTATATATCGAATTGGTTTTATATTCTAGAAAAAGTTGGCAGTCGAATAAATGTTGCATTTCATTTCATTTCATTGAATATTCGAAGAGATATAATATTTAAATTTTATTTTACAACGGTCATATTCTTGGGCCCGATAAATTGTCAACGTGAGATTGTTGGAGATGTGAGCATTCGATGTTGCACACACACACACACATGCTCATCGAAAAACGCCATCCAATTGTTCGTTCCATCTGGGTTTCATTGTGACTGAAGTAGTATTTGTACTGTGCACAGTTGCATTGCACTCACGACCAATGTGCACAGAACCCGAAAAAACAAAGAATGAACGCCAACAAAAAAAAATCAAGAATTTTCCGAATGTTCAGCGCTCTAGAGCGCCGTAAATGGTAATAAAAAGTGCTGAAGTGTTTTTGCAAGATAAGCATTTTTATGGATATTTTATTTCGCAATAAAATGTACCGAAAAGGATCAGCTTGTGTAATGTATTCGTGTATGAGTTTCAGCGAAATCAAATTTATTTGTGCACCGGATCCCACAACTATGGCCGGACAACATAACCAGAACAACATAAAAATACAAGGCTTAACAATGAAAACGTGTTCATTGTTCGCGTATAGATGACAGTGAGCGAGAAGGTTAAATAATCCATAGCCCCGAACGGAACGAACGGACAATGGCACACAGTTATAACTTGTGTTTTTCATCGTGCAATTTCTTCCGAGCGATTAGTGATCCCAAAAAAATGATTACATATTATTACCCCCGGACTGAATGATCTGGGCCAGAGCCGGCAATCTATGATGAAAGAGAAAGCAATCACCCACTGGAGCGAATGAGCGAGTAGATAGATGCAAGCGTCTGAGAAATTGTGACTTTTGATATTTGAATGCACAAGTCGGATAGGCATATTCATAGAAACTAAGTAATGTTTTACCTTTTTTTCCTCTTTTTATGTTTGTCTGTGGGGAATTTCGAGACTATTCATCTCGATTTGGATTATAGTGTTGAATACATTACTTTGCATTTAATGTTGGCTTTAGACCTTCAGATATTTCATGTGTGTGTGTGTGTCCAAATGTTCATCTTGATATGGACACGTGCTAGTGATGCATACAGCACACGGGCGCATACAATGGTTTTCAATGATGATAACCGGAAACAAATGAATGCATTTGTTTATGTGTGCGTGTCTCTGTGTGTGCCTGTGCTGTATTGTCTAGTTTCGTAAATTACTCATTTTACGCCTCACAGAGAATTGTTTCATATTGTAAGATACTCCTGTGGCGAGTCGAACAACAAAGATGCCATTTTCGATGATTGCACCCAGTATACACACCAAAAACCAATGGCTTTCACTCGAAATTTACTGATTCACTCTCGAATTCTTGACACTAATGATAAACTGTATGAAAATGAACTAAATCGTTATCTCGTCACTTTTTTTGTCGCATTTCATTATAAAAGTTGTCATTTATCGTAAACGATAATAATGCATAAACGGAGCGTAAGTAAAACGTTGAAAGTAATAAGCACTCACACGTGTCACACGCGATTGTTTGTGATTGCATCTCGGGTTTCATTTACAGCAGTACAACATACACAACACCCAGATAAATGCGGAAAAGTTAAGAAACAGAAGACAAAAGCATTCATCAGAAGAGGGTGATTTGGTGAAGCCATTGAATTATTCACATTTCTCGATGGCACATTTTTGGGTAATCTTTTGCAGTTTTTTCTGCAAAATAAATTTTTATTTTTCATAAATGGTACCATTTTCTTAGTAAATCACTTTCTTTTTCATTGTCTTTTACTTCATTTTTTCTCATTTTCGGAAGATGGAGTTTCACCATTGTGTGGCCCAAGCCATTGGACAGCTACAATTTATCGCATCATCACCATAAAGCGAGTACAGTCTTTTCATTCGAAAGAACTTTCTAATATTAAACCTTTAAATCTAGTTGCTCTCGAGTTTTCCATTTGAATCCATTGAAATATGTGACAATGAAAAAGTTAAATGCAGATAAATCCGTACATTTTCAATGCTCGTGCTTTGAATTATATTCTTCGCACTTTATGTGAAAAAAAGTGAAAAGAAGATTTTCGCCCACCGAATTATTATCTATCGAACTTGCATGCTCGTCTTTCATTCACCTGGGATAAAATAAAAGTGATAAAAGCAACGATTTCTTTGGAAATAGCAAGCCAACGATTAGGATGGATGGTTTGATTGCGAAGAATGAAATGGATAGAATGTGTGTATGACTTTTGAAAAAGATTTTGTATTGCCATCTACATTTCAATTCTTTATCATGTGAAATAGTAATGGGATTGTACAACGAGCTTAAAATATTAGTCAATGGTGTAATTTGGAATGGTACAGAATGATAACATAAACTGATCCTAAGCTTGTCTACCTTCCGGATTTTTCAATAATTAAAGAAATTTGAAACCATCCAACCATATTCTAATTTTGAAATTACTTTTAATTGATTCAAAATCATAGGCCATAATTCTTTAGAACATATTCTTTTAGAAATTGGGTCAATTTTTAGGATAGGTAGTCAATTTCCGGTCGATGTCAATTTTCGAAAAATCGTATATACTACTAAAATGTAGTAATTATGTACAATTATGTACAACAATTTTTATGATTATGTACCAACAAAAACGTTGCCCATTCGCGGCGAATTCAAAAACTGCTATAAAAATTGGACTGTGTGAAATTGGGTACACGATGATAATTTCTCAAATCTGATGGTTGATTTGAATTGTACATATTTTGTACATTTTAACGACGTATACACTGGAGGTGTACGAAAGTTGAAAAAAAAAATCCGTAAATCGAACTTTTTTGATTTTTGAACTTTTGGCTCCAGATAGTGACCCGATGAAAATTTTTCAAATCTGATGGGTGATTTGAATTGTACATATTTTGTACATTTTAACGACGTATAACTTTGGTGTTGTACAAATTCGGGTAAACGTTTTCCGGGTTTTGATATTTTCAATTTTTAAAAATCCAAATTCTGAAAATTTTTTGTTGGTACATAATCATAATAATTGTTGTACATAATTGTACATAATTAGTACATTTTAGTAGTATATACGATTTTTCGAAAATTGACATCGACCGGAAATTGACTACCTATCCAATTTTTAATTGGTTTTTCTGAATGTAATTCTATATTGGTTTTTCTGAATGTAAACACAATCGATATCTGCTGCTCCGAAGTCGAGAAGGCTGGTGGCTGGGTATACGATCGGGTGGTGTTTCATTGTGAACGATATTGTACAAATTTTGTGATAAATTCAGTCTGTGATCAGACGGTGAATAAATAAATAAATAAAATAAATAAATAACACGTATATTCGGTTTTCAAAAATGAAAAACAGCACCAACATTGTAGTAATATTTTTAATTTTCTTTATTTACCACGAGATAGTATCCGCTGATGTTGCAAAAAAGGTAGTTTTTTAAAAATACTTTCACGTCATATTTTGATTGAAAAGAGCATTGAGGTAGCTTGGAAATGAAGACTTCACTGAATGGTAAATTTGGCAAAAAAAGGGTTGGCATTCTTACGTGTTGATATTGAAATTTGATGTGGATTTTTGCATAAGTTTGATATTTCGTCGTGATTAAGGTCGAGTGAACTAAAAACAAACTTTTCTAACCTGAATTCCGTCGTAAATTCAGCGAAGTCATCTTATGACCCTCTTTTAATTTTGATCTACCTCAGTGTTCACATAAATTGAAATAAGACCAACATTCTTATAATTTCTTGTTGCTGTTCGTTCTTCATTTTAGTTTAATGGACAAATGTTTTAAAAATTTCATTATGAGCAGAAAAATGACGTAGAATTTGTGATTTTCAAGTGCAAGCCGGGGAACTCGACTAAAGTTCACCTTACAAAATGTTCAATTAAAAAGAGTGGAAGAATTGGCACCGACCTCATTGATATTTCCATTGAATTGAATATAGTAAAACCTGTGACGGAACTATTCTACCACACGGTCGCCTATTTTAAGTATTATACTTACAAAAAATTCTCAATCGACCTATGGATAGACTTATGCCGATGGCTTAATGGAGCTAATCGTTCGTCAATGCTAGACGCAACAATCGGCCGTGTAAAGAGATACATCAATTATGGCGAAAAGCACACCATTGCTGCAAAGACACTTAGTTATTAGCGCCATCTAGTTCGTGCGAGAAAAAATCTTCACATTTCACACACGTACTATTGAGTTACTTCACTATGCAATACAGTGAGGGCGCCAGTGATACGTGTTTTGCAGCAACCCAGTGGCGAAAAGCTAATGTGCCAAGGAAGGAAGGATGACACTGAATTGGTTTAATGTATCAGTAAATGAAAAACTACCTGTAATTCCATTGATTCCTTCCGGCCAGTATCGTTTTGATTCTACTTTCACTGAAGGTAATCGAAGTATTGTCATCGCAGATGCACAACAATATTTTAAGATCCTCGATAATCGCATCGAACAATATTGAATTGAATACTAGAAGTGATTAAGTAAAATTGTTCTGAAAATCGATTAAATCTTTCAACAGTATGATGTAACAAATATGTAAAATGTTATTTAATTCAAATAAAAATCCAAAAAAAATTAAATAACAATCCACATATTCATGTTCTAGCAATTATTGTAATGAAAAAGCAATTATTTTAATTGATCAAATATCCGATTTTAATATGATAGTCAAATTTAAATAGTTCATAATCCAGCTCAATGCATACAGTTTCGCAACATTATAAAAGTGGTAACATTTAATCGAATATTGTAAATAGAATTTAGGTAATTTCTATGACACATTCAATAGAATGGAGAGAGAAAAGCAGATAAGTGAAACGGCAACGAAAGCGGAAAAGTCTAATCTTTGCTGTTCTTGGTCATCGGCCGTTTTACTTCATTGCTATATTTTAACAACGGCCAAAAAATCACAAAATAAAATAATTATATTTAAAAATAGCAATTTAAAACCATCCAACCATATTCAAATTTGAAACATACTTTCAAGGGGATATTCATACTAGAAAAACTAGTGAAACTAGCAGCAACTAGCACGATACGATTAGTGTTTCTAAAAATTTCAAGTTTTTCATACAAAATACACTAACGGGTACTGAATGCCCCAAAGACGAACTGATACAATTTAGTAAAAATTTGTTCAGCCAATATTAATTTATTTTGTCAGCACAGTATACAAAACGTTACGCACATTCATGTCTTTAGTTTACGATTAGACACAAGATTTCTCGAAATATCGAAAAAGTCTTGTCTTCAGATTCCTATACAAATTATTTGCAAAAAAATAATTTCCCATGTAATATGTCCACTTTTACGGGAGGTAATCAAAATATCGTTATCGCAGATGCACAAACACCTAGGGGGAGACACAAACGATTAAACCATGATTCCAATATATAAACCCAATCCGTTATTTTATTGTCAAATATGATGTCGCATTTCGCCGCTATTCACTTTGTTGAAAACTTATTCATCGACACTGGAGTATGACATTTTGTTATTGATAATCCAAATTATTTCTTTCATCAATAACATTTTGATGAAGTGTATCTATTGTTTTGTAAATCCGTAATCGACTTTTGAACTAAAAAATATTTCAAAAAAGAACAAATTAGTATCTCAAAACAAGTTCAATGCTTTGATCAAATTCTGTACTATCGATTACAAAAACATTGAATCTAACCCATTTTCGCTATCCCATGGGATTAGTGAATCCATGTGAATCCAGCTACTGAATTGTCTATTCCACTTTAATTTCTCGAATTTTAACACTAAAAGTCTAATCCTATTCCACATGTCTATCCCCTAGACAAACACGTTTTAAGATCCTCGAACGATATTTAATTATAAAGAGGTCTATTGATGTAGTAATCATAATTTATGATTCATAAATGATACTTCCGACTCACATCAATTTGAAATTATCCAACCATATTAAAATTTCAAATGCATCTTTGATTGTTACAAAATTATAAAAATAAAATATTTCAAGTAGAAATTGTCACTCTTTATTGGCTCTTCTCCAAATAAACACGTACATTCAAACTTCAAACATGGAAAATCGTTCAAAAATTGTTACTTTAATAATTTTACTATTCTTCATTCACCTAGGAATCGTATCCACTGCTGCTACAAAAAAGGTTCGTTTCCGATCTAGCTCAAGTGACATTTTCATTATTAACCCTTAACCGCACAGGCTAAAACAGTAATGTAAGCGCACAGGTGGGGTCTTTTTGGACCCATGAGAAATTTCATACAAAACTTATGCAAAATGGTATCCAATGAGTAAAATATGTCATTTTATAGTTAAACCATAGCTTATTCCTTACTTTCCAATACAGCATCACAATTTAATATTGATTTTTATGGAAAAAAAAATCAATTATAGCCAAAATGCTTCGTAGTTATTGATATGTACGACTTTCAGACAGTCGTGTCTTTCACTAATATCGCTAATCGACAGTCGTTGGCCAGTTAATGTGCTTCGTGTACTGCGCCGAACTACCTCTCGATATGTGAGATCAATATAGAGACTGCTTCCCGAAGGGCGATCGCACTTTGAACACTGTAGCTCTCTGGCATTTATAAGTTCAACCCTATGTAAACATTTTTCCTTCCTCTTCTTCTGCATTTGCAAGAAGCATGTGTGATATATCAGCTTAACACTGAGACACCAGGTGGCAGCACATTTGCGTGATCGAAACCAATTACATTGCTTTATATGGAGTGCGATGAGATCGCGCTGCTTCCGTTCTTCCTCCATACTTGGCAAACATGTTGTTAGACGTTCGCAACAAGGCAAACCCTGCCACACCAGCAACGTTCACCAAATTCACGAAATATGCCCATACATTGTGTTTTGGATAGGATAGATCCGTAAGATCTCCGCAAGAGCTGGATCTAAGCGTGCGTAGGCCGCCGCATGATACATACTTTGATTGGCACGCCTGCTTTGATTTGCGCGTCGAAGCAACACAGAAGAAAGAACGAATTTATCATGCGGCGGCGTATGCACGCTTAGGTCAAGCTCTTGTGGAGATCTTACGGATCTATCCTATCCAAAAAAAAAACAATGTATGAATATATATTATAATGGCAAATGCCATTTGATTTGCGATGAACAGTATACGTCACGGACGAAACAATTTACGGTGTTGTTGTTTGATGAAATGTAAATTGTTGTGTCAACAAATCTCCATGAGTTTCATATTGGCCCATACAGAATACATCATTTCCCATACAAAATACTTTGGGGTCCAAAAGACCCCGTTGTGCTTTTACGTTAGTATTTTGTATAAGACTTCCCAAAACTTCATCTATGCACCAAACATTGAAATTTTTGATTTTATCACATAGATATGATATTAAAAAAGAAAACGCTCAGCGAAATTTTCCAATTTTTTTTTATATTTTTGTGATTTTTTCAAAAAACTAACTCTTAGGGCCTAAGAGACCCCACGTGTGCGTTTGAGGGTTAAAAAGCATCAGAATAGTCTAGAAATAGAATTTGATTGGTTTTAATCAGTGTTTCATAAATGTATAGATATATCTGCTGAGCTGAGTGCTCAGCCAGATATATTTGTGTGTATTTTACACAGACACGTATTTGTTCGTATTGTGCAATACACACAAACATATCTGACTGAGCGCTCAGCTCAGCAGATATATTTATCCATTTATGAAACACTGGTTTTAATGTAATGCTCATTTGGTTATCCGCAGAAAAACGATATTGAATTTACCGTTTTCAAGTGTAAACCGGGGAATTCAACAAAAGTTCACCTTACAAAATGTTCAATTAAAAAGAGTGGAAGAATTGGCACCGACCTCATTGATATTTCCATTGAATTGAATATAGTAAAACCTGTGACGGAATTTTTTTTTCATACTGCGGCCTTTGTTAAGTATAACACATTTACAAAATTCCCGGTCGATCTATGGATTGATGTATGTCGATGGCTAAACGGATCTGAACGTTCTTTAGTTTTGGATTGGACTTTTAGGCCGGTGCTGAATTATATTGAGTATAGCGAGAAGTTAATATGTCCATTGAGGGAAGGAAATCTGACGCTAAATATGCGCAATGTTTCATTGAACCAACAACATCCGTTGATTCCATTAGCTCCTTCCGGTCAATATCGCACTGACAATACTATTACTGAAGCTAACCGAAATGTTGTCATTGCTTATAGTCAGTTTTACTTTAAGGTTCTTGATAATCGCATTGAAAAATATTGACGTGAAATATTTCCTGAATCTTTCTAGGTGGCGGTATAAAAAATTGCGAAAGTAATTGAAACCAAATTCTATCATTAAAATTCACCTATTTTGCTATGAAACAATTAATGTAATTGACCAAAGATAAAGCAATATATCAAAAAGAATAACATATTACATGAATTTTACTTGATTATATCAAATTGTAATAGTTACAATTACAATAGTTTGTGGATAGCTCGGGATAGCTGATACAACGAGGTTTAAAAAAGGTCTGGAAATTTTATTTTGATAAAAACGCTTGTATTGTAGAAATACTAAACTTATTTGATTTTTCATGTTTGAGGCTAAGGTTCTGAATCAGACATTAGGCTCGAGCTATGCATAATGCATATAGCGGCTGCTATTTCATAGGCGCTATTTAATTCGTGTGCTGTGTGTAACACCGAGTAGGAATATCATAGCCTACTATTCTTTTGCACACTTGAATGTGAATACGAGAGAGATGTAGAAAATAATGCACCATGCATAAACGCATTAAAACGAGTTGAATAGCGCCTATGAATAGCGGCTATAACGCTATTAATAGCGCTAGCTCAAACCTAATGTATGTTCTGAATGGTATACTATGTTCAGGGTTTTCATTTTTTTTTTTTTCAAGCAACACATTTTTAAGTTTGCACTGCATGATCTATGAATGAAGTAAGATAAAAAAAACACATCTTGAAATAAGAATCTATAAAAGTGAAAAACAGTGGCATTAAAAATTGGTCCATTTTGCAGGTTTTTATTTCAAGTTGGGTTTTTATTCTAACTCAATCATATTTTTTCCAAATTATCGATTCGAACATTTAATAGTAGATAAAAAGGTATTCAAAACATTGAAGGGTAGCAATCGAAACTTTTGATTTGAATCAAGTCCTGTGCTCATGTAAATCGCTAAAAATTCCCTTATTAATACAACCAGCTACCAACTTTACCGACTTATGTATTTTCCGAATTTCCAAGTATCCGGCCTTTTCAAATTTCGTATGAAATTTTTCCATTTGTGTTCATTGTGCTCTCAATAAATGCACCCCATTAACATGCGATGAGAACTGTGCTTTGTTAAAAATGTGCGCCTTTTTGATGCACGAAACGTAATAGATAAATATATATCCATTCAAATGTTGTTTGTTTATTTTGTTTCTTTCGGCTCGTAAATACATCGAATTTTCGTGCAAAATTTATGCGGCTACAGACTCTGGTCGGTGGCATGACAACTGGAATAATTTTTTTACCGATTATTGCGATGGTGATGTTGAATGGTGCTTGGATTATCTTCTCTGTCTCTGCCTCACTTTCGCCATATTCACTGAGTTTGTTCCAGGCCACGGTCTGTACATCATTTTATCGTTCATTTCCGATGTATTCGAAGTACATATACTTATGAGTATACATTCGTACGGTACCATAACTGAAAAAACGTAAATCACTTTATTGACGATAAAATATAGCGAAAACGGTGTATTGGATGCTTCTAACATAATCGAAAGCCGACCGCACGCTTCAACAAAAAAAATCGCTTCATTTTAATTACACTTTAGAACGAACATATAATTTGATTGGATGTTTGTTTAGCCATTGACTTTAAAAGAGACCGAAATGAATGAGTGCGCTCTTTTTTGGTTGATAAAATTTACATGCACACACACACACACACATACACAAACATTCAGCCATTCGCATTTTTCCATTGAATTTTCATTTTATGCTCGACTTTCTCTGTGCATTCAAACAGAGATGAGCGATTTATTTTGTTTGTGAGAGATAAACGAACGATGGTGCGTCATCAAAACTAAATTTGAAAGAAAGTTTTCGAAATCACGAAAATGTTTGTCTTTTTATTTTTTTGCTCCTGTTGAAAACGCGCGCTTTTTAAAGTTTTTTCTCTTTAGGTTTTATTCGGAATTCCGGAAAATCAAGCATTTTAAATTACCTTTTTTTGCATCTTGTGATGAAACGAAAATCGGAAACGAAATAAAATGTTGTTGGAAGAAATGAATAAAAGAAAGAAATGTAATAAATTCACGCGCATAAAATGTGAATTTCGTCGTTAAACGTTTGAAAAACGATTCAAATGAAATCAAGTTGAAAATGTTTATTGTTGTTGTTAAACAAAGTCACTCAAAGCATATACGAACATTCAAGTCCATTACTACTAATAATTTTCATTAAATTTATTAAAATGTGGATGTTTGTGTACTTTGTAATGACGCGTTCATGTGCGGTAAATCATTTCAAGAATAATAAGAAAAAACCATTCAATTCACATGACATCAGACAAAAAACGAATGAGATAAAACCTCAACTTAAAATTGTTATTTGATTTTGGTTGTTTGCATACGGAAAACTACACAAACGACAGAGGCAACACACACACACACACGTCAAATATATGAGTGAAACTCATTAAAGTTTCAAAAATAATATAATATTGCTTAAATTCGTTCCATCGCGGAGCAAGCAGGAAGACGATGCGAATGAACGAATGAATGAATTGCAAAGACAAAAGGCAAAGAGACAAAGTTAAAACTATGAAATTTAAATTCATTGTCGTCAATCAGTATGTGTGTATGTATGAAAGAGAGCATTTTGAAATCCGTAGCAATTTGCAATTACACAGTAATTTGATTCGGTGTGTATTCGAAGAAACATTGGGGAATCAAAGCCATGATAAGTGAATTTATTCAAAGCAATGAAGCACAGATGACAGTCATTATTATCGCTAAATTTCCCAAATATCTCTATACCTTTATGCTCTGTATATGCGTAGCAAATGCCATCAAACCCTCCCTCGCCCCTACATATCCATTTATCTAATGTACTTTTGCCATTTATAATTTAAACATTTTTCCGAAATGGCATTTTTGTAACAGTGTATAAGCTACAAAACTCAAATGAATTTCTCTTTGTGTCGATATTCCATATGCGCTAAAACTAAATTAAATCGCCCAAAGAACACATACACGCAAACACACGCAGAGATAGAAAGAGAGAAAAAAGTATGAATCGTATAAATCCATCCGTACGTAGTGACAAAGGCATTTTATCAATTTGCTTTGTTTTCTCTGTTCATTTTCGATGGTGTTGCTGCTGAATGTATGTTGTTGTTGTTGTTTTTTTGTGTGTGCCTGGCTGGTTTCAAAGTTTCCCGAACCGAATCTATATTTTGTCAAGCATTTTGAAATGTTTCAAATAAAAAGAAGCGAACGCTTCGAAAATGAAATAGCAGTGTCAGCTCAGTGTTGGCTGGAAAATTTTCCCTGGGCCGTTGTCATGGGTAACGCTCTGGGTTTGCAAGCAGCAGCAACAACATCAGCCACCGAGCAGCTGACGTCACTTCAAAGGTGTGGGTAATTTTCCCAATACACACACTCACACACTTGCTCACTCACTCGCATTCAATTCGCTCGCAACTCGAACACGAAGCACAAATCAACAACAGAAAAAAAAAGGAAACTTGATTTCATTTGGCTTGTGCCTCGTCAATATACCATGTACCGTGCTACACATGTTTGTAACCGAAAATTCAATACTATATCTCGTGCGCGTGTGTATGTGTGAGTGTTTTTTCGTCGGTAGAAAATACTCTATTTGAATTATATCTTGTACGGTAAATGCTTTCAGCGTAATTTTACGATTCGGTCGCTATGTATATGGTTATAGTATATGCTGGTCTGATATTAAGCCAAATACTAATTCAAACGCATATTCATGAACAATACAAGCGCACATCTTGCATTCATGTACACAGCAACGATGAGTCGATGAGTGAAAATGCGTACAAACCGTTGTTTGTCGTGCATGGACCAGAATGGAAAATCGAGAGCTCAGTATTTATCGGAAAAAGTTTTATAGCGTATACAGTGGATGTGTATGTGTGTTTGTGCACGTTCGTTTGTATGGTAGAAAAATATGTGATCTGGGCTCAGGTCTTTTAGTGAACCTGCTCGTATTTAAGAGAGACCTGCTGTTGTTGGCATTACTCGTGAGAAACATCATCTACACATATGCAAGCGGTTTTGAAATCAAGATTTATAACGTACTCATTCACTCATACACATGCACACATTTGCAAACGCAACATCGACAAAAACACACAATTTACCAAGCATTTGCTACACATAATGCTATTCTTCTTCTTCTTCTTTTTCTTCTTCTTTAAGGGAAATACGAAAATAAAACAGGAAAAAATGTACCCGTTTGGCATCAATATACATGAACGAGTGTATAAGTATTAATTTACACATTTCTGGCGTTGCTTTTTTCGTATTCATTATTTTTTTTGTTCCTTTCGCTTGGTTTTTTAAAGGTATAAATGATGTATGAAATATATATTCATTAAAGTGAAGAGAAACTTAGTTTGTTGGCTGTCTTCTACCGCAATTTGATGCTTTTATTCGTTTATTCATTTATCCGTGTATGTATGTCTCTGTTTTAGCTCTTTTGGCTTTTCATCTTCCCCATACCAATGGATTTTGCAATTTCTTTCATCGGTTTTGTGTATACGTAGGTTGCTCCATAATTTTTTTTAAAATGGTACTTATAGTGTTGCCCGATGTAAACCATTGTCATATTCGTAAAGTTTGATGTTTTGGTATGTATTCGTGCCCTGAACCTTTTGTCGTACGAACGCTATTTGTATTGTTTACAGTGACTGGTAAACTGCGACTCAACAAAAAAATGAATTTTACACGTGAAGATTTTCGTAAAATGATTTACTACGATTTTCGAAGTAAATTATCTCAACAACAGTGTTTCGATCGACTTCATTTGGCCTTTGGCAATGAAGCACCAACCCTTCAGACAATTTATAACTGGTACCGAGAATTCCGTTGCGGTCGTAGTTCGCTCAAAGACGAGTTTCATACAGGTCGTCCAAAATCGGCTGTTGTGCCACAAAACATCGATGCTGTCAGAAAACTGATTATGGAAGATCGTCATGTGACCTACCGTGAGATTGAGGCATCTTTGGGCATTTCATCCCACAGCATACATACAATTTTGCATGAACATTTAGCCGTAAAAAAGATTTGCTCTCGTTGGATCCCACATAAATTGACCGATGAACAAAAAATGGCTCGTGTGAGTTGGTGTAAAGAAATGCTCAAGAAATTCAATCGTGGTGCTTCAAAAGACGTTAATAAAATCGTCACTGGTGACGAATCGTGGATATATGCCTATGAGCCCGAAACGAAACAGCAGTCGACTGTGTGGGTCTTCCAAAATGAAGATAACCCAACGAAAGTTGTTCGAGCAAGAAGCACTTCGAAGCGAATGGTCGCCTGTTTTTTCGGGAGAAGTGGTCATGTGGCAACCGTTCCACTAGAGGATCGTAAGACCGTCAATTCTGATTGGTATACCACCATTTGTTTGCCCGAAGTGTTTGGTGAAATAAGAAAAAACAACCACCGTCGCAAAATAATTCTTCATCACGATAATGCGAGCTCTCACACATCTTTTCAAACTACTCGATTTTTGACCGGTCAAAACATCGAACTGATGGGTCATCCACCGTACAGTCCTGACCTGGCACCCAATGACTTTTTTTTGTTCCCAAGCGTGAAGAAAAAACTACGTGGTCAACGATTTTCGACACCAGAAGAAGCAGTTGAAGCGTTCAAAACACACGTTTTGGAGATATCAGTTTCGGAGTGGCACGAATGCTATGACAAATGGTTTCATCGAATGCAAAAGTGTATCGATCATCTCGGGGAATATTTTGAAAAACAATAAAACCATTTTCGACAAAAAACAACTGTGTTATATATGTTTTTAAAAAAAATTATGGAGCAACCCTCGTATATGCTTTGTTAGCCTCTTCTGTGTGGCCATAATTATATTTATGTGCAAAAGATCTTTCGCTTCGTTTATAAAAATCATTTTTTTTTTCTCTCTTTCTGTCTCTTGCTCTCGCCGCCTTTCTATCGTTTCTAACTGTTGTTTGGCTTTTCATTTGTACTGTGAGCGCGACAATAATTTCCAGTTGTAGTGTTTTGTGTACTTGTACTCGTTGCTGTCATTTACTATGCTTTCCATTATTATTTCCCGTTTGATTTTATATATTTTATGTGAACATTTAGATAGAGATAGAGAGCATACGAAAAAGACTGTGTGTGAGAGAGAGGGAGAGATATGGAGAGAAAGAACAAACGAGAGCGCATTTACACAAATCAAACAATCTCCAGTTTGTTGGAGAGAGTATTGCTATTGTTAGAGGAAAAGCATGAACAAATCTCACTCTTTCTCGTTTTCGTTTGGTTTTGTTGTCTGAAACAGAGAGCCAGAATTGGAGTTATTCCATTTCTATTTGGCATCGTACAAATGCCGCACCAAAAAATGATAGACAATCGGAGAGGAAAAGTACACATACACACGAACCGAACAACATTCATAGAATAAAACATTTAAATTGAAATTGAAGAAAAACAGACAGAAAAGGCACATAGGCGAATCCGAGGCCAAAACGAACAAGAGAATGAGAGAGAGAGAGGCGCATACAATGGCAAGCATAGCGTACATTGAGAGTACATTACCAACCATCGCAATGCAAATTAAGCTTGTTAGCATATAAAATATAAACTTTTATAATTTTGTTGTTTTTGCTTTACGCTTTGCCGTTTTTATTCATCGTCTCCGTCATCGTCGTTATTGTTGTTGTTGTTGTTGTTGCTGTTGTATTTTGCTAAGCTTTTTTTTTCACTTCGGCATTTTTTCCTGTTCGCACTTATTTGCCATTCTCTATTGCTATTTCTGTGCTCATTCTGCTTCTATACTGCCCGAGTGTAGTGTATAGTTCTTGCAAGTTTTTGTGCAATTAAATAGGAAATAAGAAGTATTTGAGCTGTGTGTATTTTGTTCATCTTATTTCATCGTATTTATATTATCATTATTATTGCTGCTATGATTTCTCTTTTTGACATTCCATTTTGGATTTCTATGTACTACTTATTTGTTTTTTTCTCTTTCTTATTTCTATTTTCTCTTTGCGTACACTTTAGTTTTGCATTGCTGATTTTGATTCATATCTGTTTTATGTGTTTATGTATTTGTCCATTTCATATTGCCAACTACTTCAAATATTACTATTTGCGATGAAGAGCGCACAGAATGGGCAAAAGAAGATGAAGAGTAAATGGAAAAGTAGAAAGAGACTCTCTCTCTGTGCGAGTGTAGAGAAGAGCGAGTGTAGTCCATGGAAATGCTGTTGTACTGTGGAATTATGGATTATTTTGTGAGTGCCTTGATGTATATTTTTATACAATTTTTTTTTTTTTTGTCGTTGTAGTCGTATACTCTTCTTCGCTCGGTCTCTTTCTGTGATCTTGGTGGTGTGTTCCATTTGAACGAACATATTCAGGCGAAAATGTGTTGGTATTTCTACGTACAAAGTACTACAAATTTCTCTTTAGCATCGATCAAAGAGCATTTATTAAAATTAAGCGGCAAAAAGTAAACATTGCCACGCCGGTCAAAGAGAGGCTCTCAAAGTTTTAAGTTCCATTGCGAATGCTTATTGTTGCTGTTAATTTTTTCGTTCAATTTCTCAATAAGTTGTTGTTGTTGGTTGCGTTCATACGCCCGATAAAATCAAATAAAATTCGTTTCACTTTTCGGTTGGATCTGTGTTGGTGTGAAACATTGATAATGCCGTTGTGCAATCGAACCATAAAAATCCGTTCTGCCAAATGCCAAGCATCAATTCAACCGTTTTTTTTTTGTCTTACCGTATATGCTGGGGCAGTAGAAGTAAGTCGCGAAGCATTGCCATTATCGATTTTCAACCCGAAAAAAAAAGATTACGAATAAAACATCTCTCCATTTCTCCGTAATCCTTTATGAACAGTCAATGGTAGCGCAACGAAACAACGGCAACACAATACAAAAAAAAACTCGAATTCTGTGAAACAGCTTGAGTGAAAATGCTATGCTATAAATGTGAGCGAGAATCTGACGATTGGAACGATGATGCTTGACGCTTGGTTGGACATTTAATAATAGCATTAGGTATTAGCCTTTTAAATGTTATCTGATGAAAATAAATTTCACAGAAAATAATTTATTATTGAATGTACAATTGTACATGCACACAAACATATACGCAAACAATGTATATATTCAAATACTGTCTCACACGTTCACTCGGCCCAGCGTTTTGATCGGGCTGTACTACGATGGAACGGAAAAAGGGATCACATTGAAATGGTATAGCCATTTTTGGAGCTACCCACACTTCGTTCGGTCGCTCGTTGGCATACGTATTGCGCCGACAGAAACATTGTCTGTGTTTTTCCAAGTTAAATATTTTATGTTATTGCGTAATGTCGAAGAACAAAAGGATAAAAAAGTAAATGCGAAAAAAATTGAACAGCCAACAAAATACCAAAAAACACATAATACACATAAATGCGCCAATTCGATGGAATGAATTTGAATTCAAAATGATCCGGTTTTTGGAGCAAAGCAGAATTAGACCGTCAATAAAATATTCAGAGATGTTATACGAAAATGTTCACTGCTTGCGGTTACCAAATGATATATAAAGTTGTATTATGAGTTCCTTTCAATCTCTTCGTTCTCGCTCTTGTTGGCGGTTCGACAATTTTGTAATTTTGATGAGCGTGATGTGCATTTAAGCCCCGACAACTTATTGTCTATCTAATTATGTAACCCATGGCCACCTTTTTTCGTATCTCTTTCATTTTGAATTTCATTCCACCATTGGACAATCTCTTTGCCATATTTTTTTAAAGCAATTTTGAAGAACGTTAAAACCCACACGCCTACACACAGATGCTTGTTGTTCCAATTCAATAATCTCACGGACTCATGTACGTTTTAACAATTTCATTTGTACGACTTCAGCATGGATATAGCATTTTTAACACCATGTTTCATGTGTAAAATTCAAATGCAAGCTTATTAAAATTTTGTGTCAATATTTTCTCAGCTCGATTTCTTGCATGGTTTTAAAGTGGTCGGTGATGTTTGTGCAGTCGAGGGTGACGTACAACGACAACGTACAATAACAGCTACGACGACACGCAATGAAATTAGATAGTTAAATAAAGTTATTCGTCGGATGTGGATGAAATCCATTATGTGTTGAGATAATGGAGCAAAAGCATACATTTTCTGCAAAACAAAATGTTCATACATCAAATTCAACATGGAATTATATCACTATCTCTTATCCAAATGTATTTACATCGAATTTTCGGATTCTAAGCTTCCACAACAGCTATCCCAGGGGCCTTTTACTTTTCTCTCTCTCTCTCTCTGGCGCTCTCACTCTCACTAAAATAAAATGTTTGTACTTACACATAGACACGACATAGTACCTACTTATACTTACCATCATGAGCGCAAACCGAATCAGTCGTGTGCTGTACCACACAAGCTGTACCAACCAATGTTGTTTCATCGAATTAGGATTTTTCAAGAGCAATTCAACGATAAAATGTTCCATAAACTACTTATGCAAAAAATGATTTAGTTTTGATTCGTGAGCTGGAGTAGTAGTAGTAGTAGTACACATAGTACGTGAGCTTCAGCATGCCGAACAATAATATTATATCGTAAGCCTCCAGCAGTTTTTTTTGTCATCGAGAAAACTGTGTGTCTCTGCATAGATGGTGTAAATCGCATCAGGTTAAAGAATTATTACATTAACCAAACTTGAATTGAAGTGTGAGAGAGTGTTTGTCGCTTTCTGGTAGGTGAAAAATGTGAATATATAATGTTATTGAATGCTTTTTCGCCAAACACCATTGAAAGCTCATTATAAAGCCATTGGAAACAGTCGTCATTTTATGTATTTTTGTTAGCAATTACCATTTCGGAATTAAGTATCCAAAACACACAATCGACAGTTTTGAAAATGTCCTCAAGTTCGCTAGTAGTTTTGCATTAGGCAACAAAGTTTTTTGTATTCCTTTATTTCGTCTGAATCAATTCCACTTCGTTAAATGCAACAAAACTTTATTATTGAACATTTGCACTTAAGTAAGTTCGACGGTTCATTGTTATACCATTGAAAGAATTGCATCTTTCTTACTTTGAAGTTTGTTTCAAAACATTTCGCATTTACTTGAAAATTCCTTGTAGATTCGATGCGCTTCTCTCTCTCTCTCTCGTTTCCTCTCGCTCACTTTCTCGTGTCGCTTGTATTTCCTTTGTCTTTTACCATCGATGTCATCGTTAAGGCAAAATGTACTATTACTAATTACAAACATAAACGTTGCCGAGTCTTTGGAAAATGCTTAAAAGATAAATTTTCCATGTAAATAGCTAACAAGAAAATACTCACAAATACTCTAGCAAAAGTTTGCCTTGTAGAGTACGTATAATACCCACGTACAAAAATAAAAAAAATACGGGCCAACGTTCGACTCTTTTTACATTCTAAGCGTTTAAATGTGAACGATTTCAAATCTCCCTCTGAGAAATGATGATAGAATTTACCTAAAAACCGAAAAAATAAAATTGCCTGAAAATAGATATCGAAAAAGATTAGAGTTAGAGTCTCCCTTAACCTTTCGATTGTAAATGACTGTAATCTTAATCAAACATTTACTTCTTCCACAAGGGTGCTCTCTGCTTTTCACTTCGAAATTGATGAACGCAGTGCATTGCGTATTCTCCCCCTCACCAACCGCCACCGTTCATATGTACATAAAAAAGAATCATTAAAAGATATATCTCGGAGCACTTGAATCGAAGTAAATGGTGAAAAATTAGTTGACACTCTTTCTGGTCATCTCTGCCCCGCTGGCATCTGTTGAAAAGTATATTTGAACCGTTTCGCACGCCAGTTAGATGTTTTCAATTTTTAAATGACCGATTTCGTTGGAAACGGATATAAATAAGAAGCTTTTCTACAGAAAATCGATGGGAAAATGACGCTCTCAACCAAATAAATTGAAACTCAACGTTGTTAAACGTTTTCGACGAATGAATTCAGTGCTGGCAAATGTTGTTATCGCTTAAAATGAAAAATGTTGCATTTTAAAAGGTGTTTTTCAAAATGTGGACTCGAAATGATATGACAAAAGTTGAAAATACTATATTAAAGTAACATTTAAATATTTAAAATGCGATTTTGTTTTATGTGTGCGCTTTGATCGAGATTAGGTCTCAAGTGCACCCTTCATCAATTACCGAAATGAATGTTGTTGTGTAACTTTGTTGTTCCGAATAACATAAGCTGAACAAACAGAAAAACTTTCCCATAATCACCTTTCGTCCCGGCACGAAAAAATGATGAATGCGCGCTGACGATTCGAAATGTTTTTCTTTTTCCAAAATGGCTTCCGTAAATGGAGCCTCCATTAAGATTACGCCAATGTTACTTAACCATTTTTGTTAAGCTGGATAAAATGTTCATTCGGTATGCGAGAGCGAACAAAAACATAACAATTGCTACAACATAAATTACCGACGATGATTATCACCTCGAAAATCTTTATTGCATCGAAATGTATTTAAAATTGAATTTCAACTGTAGTTATAACACTAATATTACAGTTTTCGACTTTTTCCGTCCTCTCGCTTCTTTGATCTCACACTCTCTCTCTCTGCTCTTTTAAGTTTTTCTCGTTCGCTCAAGTATGCTTAGGTGTCGTTTTTATCCATCTTATAGCAGGCGCTATACTTGAAAACTCCAAAAGAATTATTTATATTCAATTCGTGGAAGATTCATTTCGAATTGTAATTGGTTGAAGGACTTTGCACACAAGTGGGATATTAAATGATTCACCCGAATGAAATTACAAACGCTGAGAGACTTTTTTTCAGCATCGCGGCTTTGGCCTTAGTTTCGAGATTTAACACAATGTACGCATTTCGACTTATCATTTGTTACTTCCAAAACTTGAATGTTTCCGCTGTCTATCTTCATCGCTCAAAAATATATATATATAAAAACCAAACAACATTTAAGAGAATAGCAGATAATTCCTGCGCCTTTTTTTCAACTTTCTCGTTTGTTATCGTTCAAATACAATACTCCAAACCAATGTTATTCTCATTTATTTCGTGTGGTGAATGGTATTTCGAATAGTCAAAAACAAACTGAATGATGATAAGCCAAATGTTGGAAACAATGGTCTTAGCCCTGGCATACTATCAACATACGAGAAGCATTGAAAACAAAATGGCCTTTTCGAGTTTCTTGAAATCTCATACTGCCCGTATTATATTGTGACACATACCAAAAAAGTTGCACAGGCACAAAATATGCGCACCGAATGGCAGCGAAAATAAAAGATGTAGAAAATGTGGGCTTCAAACATAAATTTTCTTAACATAAGTCTTGCGATTAAGCATTTCACGTTGATTTCTTTTTTCTCTGCATCCCATCGCATCGCCTCAAATCTTGTTATCATATTTCCTCTTTAGGTTTCGCCTCTGTTCCAATTTCGTGTGAAGAAAATTTCGATACAAATATTACATTGCCATTCTAGGCCATTTTGTGCGCTCACACAAAGTCTTTAATGCTCTCTTTAAGCTTACCGAGTTCGCACTTGTATTTGCCAGCTTGCCTTAGTTTTAGTTGCCTTTTTTTCTCTGTGTTCTGAATCGAATTTATGTGTGTTGTACGGTTTTTGCATTCATTTATCACAATCGTTGCATTTATGGTCCAGTGAACGATGTGCTTTACCGTCTTCTAAAATCTAAGCGAAAAATAAAAATGGAGCCAGCGAACGCACAAAAATTGGGCTATATAATTTGGTCGGTGTGCGATTCACAGCATAAAACAAAAAGATTTGTATTTTTTCAGAGATGGCAAAGTGCGTGCGTGTGTATTTGTGACCAAATTAAGCGCATATTTTGTCATCGTGCCAGTTCTAATGCACAATGGAATGGTATTTGTATTTATAGAAAAAAACTCTCAACACCGCTACATCAATCAATAAAGTGCTTGATTTAATTTTGTTGCGTGCGTGCATGTTTGTCGTACACACACAATGTGTTGTCGATCCATTCGTTTTTCATGTGCAAAAAATACCGAGATGAGGAGAACACTTGCAATACATTGAATGGAAGAAATAAATGCGTATCAGCCCGATGCTGAAGCATGATGTGAAGCATGAACACGTCAATTACAATTCCATACGTAAACAATTTATGCGCCCGAATACTTATAGGCTATATGGTTTGGGTTATTATATCGAAAATGCCGAATGAAACAAACCCAAAAAATGATTTACATCTGAAATGCTTTGTGATCGTCTATTTACATGTATATATTCCGATACATGAGCCGAATATGTTATAATGAAGTCTGTAGTTATGGCACAATTTATTGGCATTCATACTCGCCCCCATTCATTCTAACTCCAATTCACAGTATTTTTTTTCACCGGCTCTTTCGTATGTACTTTTCCTTTTTATTGGCCTGAACAATTTCATTCAGCGCATATTTATCGACAACAGAAAAGCGTCGACAATTAATTATTGTGAAAAATGTCTGAAAAGAAAATGAGAATGCTCATGTCATACGTGTAGTACATACATATCGAAAGACTAAACAAAGCCATTTTATTTGCCGACTTGGTATTGCTTTTCGTTTCGTTTGTTTAACTGTAAAAATTGGAATCGATCAAAATGGTTACTCAAAGAAATGAGGTACTCAAAGCTTTTTTTCTGCAACTAAACGTGCACCATTTTGATGAAAACAATAACAACGATCTGTATATTTCTTTGAAAATGTAATTTGCATGATTATGCTCAAAGCACGTGTCGGGATAAAAATAAATTCCGACAATTATAGATGTGAGCATGTACGATGTTGATGTGAGAAAGCCGAAGGTTCTCGTGCCAAAGTCAACAAATTTATTCATGCGATTTTTTTTTGTGTGTGTGTTTGTTTGTTTGTTAAATTCAAAATCATTGAACTAGTATTCAATATTAAATTGTACGCAAATTAATACGAGTGAAAAGCTTAATTAATTATTCGCATTTTTAATGTAATAAAATATGTAAATTTATTGAAGCGTACACTTTAATTTATACTCACACATACACACATATTTTTTGTTATAAATACATATGTGCGAAAATATGGCACATCACAAAGTTGGTAATGTTTCCATTTGTTTGTGTTCTGATAAAGACTGTTTTTGTATGGGCTTTCAATGGTTGGCTCTTTGAATTTTCATAATGAAACATCCATCGTGAAGGATTCAAGGTTAAAGATCAATGTAGTCAAAATTTCAGATAAACATAATACAACAAGTTCATATTCATGTAGTGCTTCGTCCCTTTATTTAATTCCGTACCCAAACCTGAATCCATTCTGTCATATGCCGCTATGATAAAAGATTTTCATAATGTTATGCATCAAATTATGGTTTTAAATAAAAAAACAATCTTTTTCCATTTTATGTGAAAATATTATTCGAATGCCACCCCAGCATCACCTTCATGCACCGACCAACCGATAATTTTTTTTGTCATGTTTCGTAATCATGTTTGTTTGTTATCAAATTCTGAGGCATCTGCATAAATTTTACAAATTTTATTTGTACATAAAAAGACAAAGCAATTAACCAAACGAAATGGTAGACAAAGAGAATGCCAAAACTGAAAAATAAATAAATAAATAGCGAAAATGAATTAAAGGTCCACAGAGAAAATGAGATGAAATAAAAAAAGGGAAAATCCATCAAACAAACAGCATGCAAGAGTGTGATATTTTTGCATCAACAAAAATATAAAACATAAATGCTGAAATCGCAATAATAAAATCGATACTTGAGAGAGATAGAAATGGTGTGAGTTGCAGCCTTTTTTTCACTCTGTGTGTGTGTGTGTGCTGGCACAAATGAGAATTTCGTGAACAATTGGTGTTTACGAATTGAAATGAATTCGCAATCAGTCTGATGGTTATTATTTTGCGTATTACACGCTTAATACAATGCAGTCACTTTCATGCACAGTTCATCATTTTCAGTTTCCATTTTATGCTGTCATTCGTTCGATGGTGATTCGCTATTGAGGCGGCCGACAGAGGAGACGAAGGGAGAGTGGGAGTTAGCTAGTTTGAATTTCTAGTTGAGTGAATTGTGCACACATGCAAT
The DNA here is from genome assembly GCF_009176525.2 of Contarinia nasturtii. Lineage (NCBI taxonomy): Eukaryota > Metazoa > Arthropoda > Insecta > Diptera > Cecidomyiidae > Contarinia > Contarinia nasturtii. The sequence goes on from NW_022197705.1 coordinate 1,684,087, forward strand.
GCATTCCATGTGATTCCCTGGTTACGGCAGACGAATCATGACTTTTTCCCGAGACCATTACTGTATTAACTGAAGCGGCTCAACTCTTCCACATGGAAAAATAAACCGCACCAAAAATTGCTACGTCAAAAATATTCGTTGAATGTGAATGAATGAACGAACGAACGGAGCATTCATTTGAAGCATGCTGTGTGGACAGCTTCGAATCGATTTTCACCAGACGATTTTTGCATCAGAGAGAAAGCAATAAATGACTACGCAGAATATGGCAAAATCAACACAATCTGAAACCACCGTCACTGAGTCTGTCTCTCGGAGAATCAGATGGAGATAGACAGAGAGCGATAGAGAGAGAATCTGGTGTTCACTGAACACCATAAACATACATAAAAGTGATGGCTCTGTGGTGTCTCTCATCTCATGCGGCCTGGTATCATTCAGCCAACATTTGATAAATAATCCAAAAATACTTTCCCAACATTATGTTGTATCAATTCATTATATTCATTAAACAAACTATCTAGAAAATGTTTCAACAACATGAGATGTGCTTGTTCAGTGTTCACCAATTCATTTTCGAGAAACTAGCTCGCGCGACGATGACGAAGAATTCTCTCTCTTTCATTTTTGTTGTCAATCAAATCCCAGGCATACACAACCATTTCCATCTCAAGAGGAGCGGAGAAGCATACACATACCACTTTTGTAATATTATAGCAAGAGGAAAAGATAGCACACTTCACAGAGTTGGCATCCAAAACAAAAATGTAATTTCAAGTTGCCAACAAAATTGCGTACGCTTTTGCCATACATATTATTTTATGTTTGCGTGTGTGAGTGTGTGCGTGCGTATGTGTAAAACGCTTTACCAGCCTAGTAACAGTTACCTGCCAAACATTTTGAAGTGATATTCTATTATGACATGACAAAGGAAAGATGCAAACACAGTGATATAGCCGAAGAACGAAATTCACTAACTTGTTTCTCGTCTGAAAACCAAAAAATTCCTAGGGAACGATCTACATTCTACACTTAATGGTTCGTGTCATTCAAAACTTCACAATCAAATTAAAAAATATCTGAATTGAGTACAATTTGTCGTCTCTCCCACAAATTTTGTGCCAACGCAACTGACGAACCTCTGATATTGTCATTTCACTTCAACAACAGCAACAAAAAGTTTTTTTTTTTTTTTTATATTGAGAGATATTTTGTTTGCATTCAAATCCAGCTCAGATTTTGTGAGAGTGGGTATGGCATTTGTATGTTTGTTGTATGATTTATTCGAGAATATGTCGATTCGTTCTTTGTAAAAGAAGTCTTTTCATTTTTATTTTTATTCTGTACAACGAGACCAAAAGCAAAAACAGTAGAGAAAAATCGGATGAAAATAAAGTCGTAAGTTTTCTCGAGTTATGAGTCGAAAACGAATGACAGCAAAAAAAAAATGAGCAACAAGGAAATGAAAAGAAAAGTTCGACTGCAGTTCAATTTTCTGTGAAATAAGTCTCGAACCAAAATTGAGAAGCACAAAAAGAGACTGGAGCGAGAGCAAAGAAGGGAAAAAGGTAATAAATTTTGAGTAAATGCTCAAGTTTTACTGCGAACCGTAATTGGTTCATTTTACCTTTTTCCTCTTCGTTTTCGGGTGGCATATGAACGCCTTGATTTATATCAAATCATGAAGTCTTTGTCACAAATTTTTATTAAATTTTTTCGAAATGAAAATTCATCGCATTACATTGTATATACCTGTGTGCACCGGATCTAATAAATTACAATGCCAACAAACTGATTCACATTTTGCAAATCGTTTATAATTTTAGGCCTGTGTCTATTTTCTCTTTCAGCAACAGCGGCGTTAGCGGCAGCAAAGTGTCACATGCACAAAATCTATGTCATGAAATGAAATACAAAAAAAAAGCACAAATGAAATGAAAAATCATACTCACGTACGCTCATCATTCGGCACAAGCGAAGAGAAACCCGTACTCTATGTGTATTTGTGCATGTATTTGTGTATGGCAATTACATAGACGCATGAGGTCGATATAATCGTGATAAAATACAACGTACAAACGAAAGGATATGCATTGATGCCTACATATTGAAGTCAATAAAATGAACCTTTTTTTGTGCTGTTCTAAGATGAATACATACTCTCTTCTATACATTCTGTAATGCAGAATGTTATGTGCTATAAAAATGAGCTACAACTTACGGTTGTGCAAACAATGACGAAAAAAAAGAAAAAGACTTTGACATTTTTGGCCACTTTCGCCTCGAAAAAAATTGAATATAAGAAAACTGTATGAAAAAATGTCATGAAATCATTGTCATTCGTGTGATGATCATCAGTCACCGTAATCAAATGCATTTATTATGTTTTCTTTTGGTGAAAAGATGTACTCACTATTTAACACATGATGATGATTCAGCATTTCACAAAAATGGAAGTCGCACCTAGTTTTCAGCATATAACCATATCTCGCTCGCGATAGATAACGTGTGTATTTCGCTTATTTACGTGTGCCGACTGTGTGTAACACTCACACAGTCAGTGTAATAAGGGATGCTGGGCTCTTTTTTTCATCTCCACATTTTCGCCTCTTCTTATTATTCTTCTCTTTTTCACGGCGTATGGCAACGGGCAAGGGAGCTAAGCCTCGTTTCGCTACATATAAATATATATCAGCAACGGCGAGAGAGAGATAGAGAGGGCGCGCGGAGTGGTAAGAGTGATGTTGCTTTTATATTATCTCACATGTACAGTTATTGGCAAATATGTAACACAAAGCAAAATGGTAGTTTTCACAGAATCAAAGTGCGCAATACCGGCATCATCGATCACCAGAAGTTCGTGCACAAAGAGGAACAAGAACAGAACATCCAAATGATGCTATGCGCGTTATTCAATGCTATCCATTGCGACCGTCTCTTTCTTCTTTACAAACACGCATACATGGTACTCTTGCACGTACACACATACATATGCCACCTTTTAAATGGTAACAGAAAGCAGCGAACATTGATGGACCACTTTTTTACTTTGGTGAATACCAATACCAATTCCAAATTTTACGAGCGCACAGCATCTGTATGGGTGGCTTGTACAGTCATTGCATGGATTTGAGTGAAATGGCATGAATAAATGCGCGTGCAATTGAAAAGGGATGACAACAGTATACAGCATTCGCTGAGATGCGTCACAAAGGACAGGGGTTCACTGTAGCCGATTTCGATTCGTAGTAGACGTTTAGGCGTCAACTAGTGCGCTTGAAAAAGCCTTTCAGCTGAGCAATTCCGTGTGCATCCCTTTAATTTTTCCTGCACAAAATCCAAAAATTTCCCAAAACCATATAACAAAATTCAACTGATACAACAACAACAACCCGACCAGTTTTTGTACCTGGGCCTTCAAAGTGAAATTCAATATTCGCGATTAATATCTCTAGAAATTGTTGTCTATAAAATGGGAAAATTGCATAGAAAAAAAATTTTGTTGCAAAAATTCGCATTTTTTTACGTCGGGTTTATTTTTTCACTTCACGCCAAAAAGTGACGCCATTTCGTTAGCAGACGGAGAAAAAATTTGATTATTTTTTTATGCGGAGTGAATGATTGAAAAATTTAAAGAAAAATTTCTCTCTTAAAAATCGGCAATTTTTACTTTAAACAATCTAATAATAATATTTTATTTGGTGATGGTTTTTAATTTGATTGTGCGCGATAACTCGGAACGAATTGGAAATACAACGGCAACCGACCAAGGCGACGGCTGATAACACAATCATAAGGTAACTATTACAATGGGTGTTAGTTTTTTTTTCAAGTGTCTTTATTCGTTTTATTTTCTTTCAACTTTTTTCTAGAGATTTTTAGTTATTTTGTATTCTTTCGCCAGAAAGAAGTAGAAGTTTTTTTTAAATTTTCTTTGTCTTTATGTGTTTCAATGGCTATCAAATGTTATTTTATCAAGTATTTAATTCTATAAATTGACGTCTAAAAAATATTAAATATTGTAGAGTTGTAACAAAAGAAAAATTGGAAAATAATGCGATTTTTATCAAAAGTCCAAAATTAAAATGGTACAATGCCGGCTGTATGTCTTGTATGTATTTTATGTGAATTGCATGATGTTTGTTGCCGACGGAGCGCACTGTAGCTCTCTCCGCCTTTATTTTAAAAAAAGGACTTTTTCTTTCTACAAACATTTTAAACGTACTATTTTTTTCCAAATAAAGAAATTCCATTTTCAAATTTCGCATTTTTAATAAGCCCTCTGCGCAATACTTATTTTAATCAGTCATGAGAAATTGAGCAGCGTGAAAAGAAGGAGAATTGAATTTTAAAATTTCAACCGCAGTGGTAACGACGCGAAATATGCTCGAAACGATGATAAATCACAGCGTCAACTTTTATCTTTCTTCATGAATTAAAATTCAATAATGAAAAATTTCCCTATCTCGATCTAATTAAATATTCTATGCAAATGCATTCAAATACAATCCCCTCACTAAATCAACACACACACACAAAAAATATGGTACGCCTGCCTCAATGTGATTACGGCTTATTTTTTCCTCATTTGCTTTTTAATCCTGTTTGAAAGACAAAGAACGGCGAGTGTGCAATGCATCTCGAACGCGTGCATACTCTCAACGATGATGAAACCAGTATTCTCCCACGAGAAATGATATACCATATTACATTCAACTCTCATACAATTTTAATTTTGATCTGGACCGAGAGCCGAACTAAAATGAATTTAGCTAACCGTAACTGAAACGATTTTCGTTCATCAGCTCAAAAATTACAATCAATGGGATGTAGGGATAAAAGAGCCCAAAATTAGGAAGAATAATATTACAAAAAAAAAAAACACTATGTCGCGAACAGCGCCAAATGTTATGTGTTAATAATAACATACGGACGACGCTCGTACAACCCTCATTATTCGTCCATTGAATAAACACGGCATGCGATGCCATTGTCAAGCGATCTTTCGAAAAATTCGACATCTGATTCGTTGTAATTCGCTGTTGCAACATTTTTCGATTCTATTTCGCCGTAATATGTATTTAAAAGCGCCAACGGGCGAAAGAAACCACCATCGAAGAAAAAAAACACACACACACAACCAATTTTCATGACTAATCGACATCATATAATATGAAAGATTTCAATCGCTTGTCGCAAACAAAGAAATCCAAGTGTTGCGTAACCCAATAAAACGACAAAAGTAATGAACGCATGTTTAAATGCTTGCCAAAATAATAATTCAATCATCGTGATGAAAGGAACGATATTTTCATTGATCGGAGTCGCCATCGATCTAAGGGGCGCAGATTGCAATCTGGCATTTTGATTAAAATAAGATGCGACACAGACACACAAAAAACAACAACACACATAAGCACATCGAATGATGAATGGTATCTATGGTTCCGTCGGCGACACAAATCTTCTCGTACCAAATCACCATGAATCACTCTCTATCTCAATCACGCACATCAAATATACACAGTTAAATGCATTGCGTTCCACATTCAATTTCGCTATTGCATTTTTGATATTCTTATACGCACACCACCCGAAAAAAAACCCATTGACAACGAACCCGAACAAAGGGTTCTTTCGTCGAATGAATTTTCGGGCTCATTTCTGCATTTGTTTTCGTTTACATTTCATTTTCATGCAGTATTATAGCACACAACGACCGGATTAACTGGTTTTTTTCGGCTTTGATTCGTCTCTCCTATTTTTATATATTTGTTGTTGTTGTTGCTGCTTCCATTGTAATAGTCAGCACATTTTTCATTGTGTATTTGGTTTTTTATTTGTATTTGTGACCATGTTGCCGTACAATTTAGTCTCGCTTTCAACGTTTTGTATCCTAACTGTTCATTCAATCTGCGAATAGAAGAAATTTGCTATTCGCTTTCAATCATTCTGATGTACAATGTAGTAAAGCCTTTTGATACTTTTTTTTTCAATTCTTCTTTGTCTGTCTACTTGATCGAATTTCAAAATAAAATTCAGTATAAAGCCCATTCAAAAGGCAGTTTATTTGCCAATCTTAGTGGCCATGGCGACATCAAAACGATGGGATAAAAGGTAAAAAATTTTTTTTTAAATTGAACAGAAAGATTTTTTATAACTCAATTTTAAATGGACGTCAATTTTTATTATTAAATATATAAAAAAAAATTGTTTTTGATTCTCTAAATCATATAAATATGAAACGAAAATATATTTTATTGGTTTTCAAATTTTCAATCAATGAAAATTGGTTGGTGCGTTCGGTGAGTCCAGCGAGAATAATAAATTTATATTTTTTAATCCATACTCGTAATCCCGCATTAATTTCTCGATAATTTCATTAACAATTGCTACAATAACGCAATCGAATAATTTTTGAACGATATTAAAAAATGAGTCCCCTTTGTGATTCGATGCGTCCATATGGTTTCTGGCTTCGATTATATTTTGTTTTAAATTTAATTACGTGCGTATCGAATGCAAATACATTCATTTTTACCGATAAATAAAAACGGTACAGAGAGCGTATAGTATTGAACATATTAAGTATGCATTTAATTGATTTCATCCATTGTGGCAATAACATGCCGCGCTGATATCAACGTTCAACAACAAAGACATAAGCGATATTTCATCTTTGTCTTGGAGCATCTGACACACTGAGAGAAAGAAACAGGGAGGAAGAGAGAGAGGGAGAGAGCGTAAAAGGGATTTCAGGGAATTAATTGCAGCATTTTTGGTAATGCGCACATCCTGCTCGCTTAGGCGCGAGCGAAAGGAATCCCAAAAATGTCATTATAGCGTGCTCAAACATATTTCGGGCATTTTTTTATTTGGTCGGGACATTAATAAAATTGTTTCTTGTTTGTCTTACATAATTCAAATTTTACGATCAATTCAATTACACACACACACACACTTAATCAAATCCAACAGATTCATTATTCTGATGAATATGTTTTCAAAGGAAAAGAAGGAAAAAACGCAAATTGTATTCACCGAAATATATTGAAACACAGAGATACAGAGAGAGAGAGAGATGTGAGTGTGTCAAGAGTAATATATTCTTGAATTAAAATTGCGTACAACGCACATTTGCACCGGAGAATTGTTGTTGATACATTAAAATAAAGGAATCGAGAGAGAGGGAGAGAGCTAGCGAATGGAAGCCAAAGAATTTCTAATATGTGCAATATCAAAAAATAAACGGCAGCAAAAAATAAATGAGAGACGGGTGACAGCTGCAGAAGGTTCCCCTCTCGATTGTTCCATTGTGGCCGCTGTCGTTTCGATTGCACGTATACAATTGTTGTTGATGTGTATAGCATTTAACTCACCGTGTTCACATTCTGTACATACATTACTGTTTCTGTCGCATTCTCATCATCTTTCGTTCTCTTGCGTGTTCCCTTGGTTATTCGCATCATAAATACAGCTCCTTGTGATCCTTGTGCACAAATACCGTACGCACTTACGTTTACGCTTAACGTTTTACAGGCAAAATGAGAAAAAAAAATAATAGTTGCTTTTGTTGGCTCTATTGTTCTGTGGGTCCTTTTTTCGACATTGTTGTATATGGTGCCGTGAATTGTTAGTCATTTCATTGCGCGTTTGATTTTTTTCGGATGCGAACGCATACGGTTCCATAGTCGCGTACACTTTTTAAAATGTAATTTCATTTTGATTATTCACATTCGTTTTACGACGATCCAGTGTATGTTACTCGCATTTTGCTCTTACTAGAAAATCATTGTCGACCATTTTTTCAAAGTGGTGTGCGACGGTCACATTTAATGCGCATACACACAAAATTTACATTCTTGTTTCGTTTGAGCACACAGATTGACGTACACTTTTGATGGTGCAACATTTTACAGAGCTATAAAAGATGAGAAAAATATTCGAGTGCATAATATCCAAGTATAAATTAAAAAATTACAACGAAGCTGTGTGCCAAACCATTTTTTAGTGAGTTTAATTAACTTCAGCGTACATCAACATCTTTTTTTTTGAAGTGTTTTGAATTTTATTGTGCTTCAAAGAATTCCAAATTACTATATCCGTGCAAAAATATAAATACATATTGTAATACGGTCGTGCGATACATCTAATGCATTTTAATTCTTCAAAGTATTGTTAATTTTTGCATGCTTATTAACAAAGAAATTCAAAATGAGAACACGATTTTTTTTATATTCATTCTGCACATTTAGTTTAACGCTCGAGAAACATCATTAACGGGATCTTTTATTAGAAAACATCAGTTGCTTTGAACAAATTTTTACTCTTTGCAGTCTTGTGTGACTGAATATGTCTGTGTCTGTGTCTCTCTCTTTTTCCTATTGGTATATGTTTGCGTCAATATACGTTCAACTATTCCTTTTAGACGATGCCTTTGTGCTCTCAGTGAAATGTTGAACAATAAAAATCCAGCGAAAGGAGAAAGCAAAGAACTTAGCTCTGCGAACGTGATGCGATGTGGTAAGCATTGTATATATTCGCTCTTTCACGAATTCCAAATACGGTGTGTATGTTATTTTCTCTCATTTTTGCAACAACGATGACGTTGGACATATTGTGAATGACAATAACGATGATAATGTGCATTTCAAAAGATTGTAGAAGGGAAAAAAATAAAGCACTTAACTATGAGGTTCAATGATCTAGATATTATATTTTACTTTCTCTTCCTTTGAATAAACAGACCAACGGCAAAATGCAACGAGAATGGGGCGAACGACGATATGTATGAAGTCATTCGATACGAAAGTTTAAGGCTATTTCATGACTCAATGGATCAATTATATGAAGGAAACTATTCGGGATGCTTGCAAAAAATATATCGGTCGGAGTATAATGACAACGTAAATGCAGACATACAACGACCCGGGGACTATCAAAACAAATGGCCAAATTACCATCGGAGGGATTCTGCAATGCAAACTACGACGATTAAGCAACCAGCAACCAACTAATCCAATTTGATTAATGATACAGTTGCTCTCTCATCGAAATTAAATGGGAACACGTTTTTCTCCTGGTATCCACTGTAGGCCTGTATGTTCCTTTAAAATTCCATAAGGCACGCGGTGAATGCCAAGAGCGAACGTTTAACGTCAATAAATGCCGAATTTTTTCGTTCATCCCTAACGCTGGTTTCATCATAATATCGATTTCGATTTATATTGCCAATAATATTTAATGTGGCCCAAGAATTTTCAATACACCCCGCCCCCCCAAATGAGGCATTTTTTTTTGCTTCGATTAGGTTTTCTTGTGTCGATGCGAACATTCATCATTCTGGATTTATGAAAATTTCCATAATATATTAAAATGTATCGAGGACCATAGTTGGGGTATTTATTTTAAAATCAGTCGTGCGTTTCAACTCGACCGGATTACAAACGTGATTGTACTACGAAATTGCTGTTCAAATCGTGTGATTTGACTTTTTTGAAAAAGAGAATGAATTCGACATATAAAAAAGAGATCAAGATAAAATCATTTTAAAAAAGTATGTTCTCTTTCAGTTTGTTTTTTCATGAACATGACCATTTCGCGCATTCTATTCAAGAATTTTTGGACAAATGTTGTAAAATGAACTTTATTTTCAGTGTCTGTCTTCTATATGGACTCTTTGTCTTGTACTCGTATTAATTCAGTAAATATGGCTCTATTTGCTAGGGGCTGAATAACGGTAATTGGCAAAATTAGGGAGAATGGCATTTTGAATGTGAATAACATTTACTTTGGTCGAATTTTTTTCATATCTGCAACCCCTTGAAAATGTGTAGCATCTGTTTGGGACAACTTTGATTTGAGTTGTTTTACAACAGTTGTTCGCATTCGATGGAAATATGAGAACGACATTTTAAACATGCTGGAAAATTTATGCGGTCCCGTATCCAAAGCCACCATCGATACATCTAAAAAATATACGCAGAGAATGGAGTCGAGAACCATCGAAAATTGTTTGCATATTTGTAAAGTCAATTATTGCATATTTTTGACTTCACTTGTTGTTGTTGGTTCGTTGCTTTGCCGTCGGAGATAATATCCATATATGCCTTCAATTTTAGTACACAATAAAAATCCGACCGGAACCCTGGCCAAGCTCCAGTTAGGAACAAAAAATTTGTTTTCAAAGTCATTCGTTTGTTTAAATTGTACAAAAGAGAATAAGGAAAAGAGCAGCCCGAAAGAAGATTTCATTAAACATTTTTCTTCACATTCTCTCTCTCTCTCTCTCTCTCTCTCTCTCTCTACTTCTCACTCTCTTGTTCGATCTTTTTCTTCCTAATCTTTTTTTGAATGTTTATTTTCTTTATTTTCCCCATCTTTTTGATGATGTTGGGCCAAGTGGAAGATAAAAAAAACGAACGAATACCGAAATTGTCTGTATAATCAAGTTTTATATTTAAAGGCAGTAGCATTGCGAACGATAGAATGAAAAGGAATGAAAAGTTTATGGCCGACAAATAAATGGTATGTGATTTGAATTGGGATCATATTTGATGGCAGTTCATTCAAAGTTTTGCAAAAGAAAGAAAAGCAAAGGCGAGACACAAACTTCACAGTTGGCGAATGACTTAGTTTTTCAGCGGAGGATTGGGACGAAGGAGGCGAAACGAGATTACTTTTTTTTATATGCCTATGAGAGTTGTGTTTGTATCCACCACAAAGTGAGCGAATGAACAAACGACCGAAAATTCATGGGCGAAACACCAATCAAAAACACACTCACGTACAAGTCCTCTCTGCTTCATTTCTGACAAAACAAACGATTTTTCGTATGCGTGAATTCATCTGTGCATATCGTTTATATTTGCTTAATGTGTGTGCCTGTGCACCAATACACACACACCCATCGAAACACGGTCGCGTTTGTATCAAGGGGACATCTCTTGAAATGATTGTTTGACAACAAAAACCAAAAGTTAAAATAAAATTCATGCAGCGCCTAAAGTGCCAATGTGTGCATATGATGGCTGTTTTTTTGTTTTGTTTTGACAACTTGAAATCATCTCCGAATAAAATTCACAAGATGATATAAATTACAGGGAAAAGTGTTTGCAACACCCCTTGGTTTGTAATCACTTAACTAGATGCTGGAAAAAGTAAAAATGTTTGCGTTGAAACGAGAGGCAAGAGAAGAAGATGAATACCAAAAACAAAAAAAAAATTCGACGAAAGAGCTTGCAAAACTTATGGGAGCATGAATGCCAGATATAACAGAGTTTGTTGAAGCGAATGGATCGAATTTAAGAGATCCAGATGGAAATGAACGCAAACTGACATCTGAACAGGAAAGTCAGTATACTTTTCGGTTTTTTTTCTTCATTCGTTCATTGTAAAAATGTGCTGAAAACTCGTAACGCGTATTTTCTGTCTCTGTGAATGTTGCGATATTGTAGCAAAACTTTAAGCTACCTACACTCGCATTCATTTGGAAACTGGTGACGTCTGAAATAAGAGCGAAAACCCGTGTGAAAGAAGAAAATCACACACCAAAAAAAAAATGTATAAGTATGGCTATATGTGTTTTACATGCACAGACTCACACGAATAGAAATAAATTGGCGAAATCCCTGCGGTGCAACCAATAAAACACATCGACGATGAGAACGATGAGGGAGTTATTTCAGGCGTTTCGTTCTCTTCGCTCGTTTCCATATTCTTCTTCTTCGCCATCATCGTCGTCGTCGTCTTCTTCCACTTTTTGCCACTGCTTCTGGTTTTTTATTCCGTTTTATTATTCGCCGTTATTGCCACTAAACTATATAGTGGATCATACAATACAGACTGAACTGCTTCCAGAGTAGCCCCATAAGAAAAATATTACCAAAAGTGTTAGACGTGTGCAAGTAACAATTTTCGATCGATATTGCCTGAGTGTGTGTGTGTGGAAGTGCCACGCGATGTCATTGTTGTTCGTTCTTTGCCGCAGAAGAAATAGATAAAGAAATGATATGCGTAGGGCACAAGCATCGCATGCATATTCAACGTTTCGCTTAATTTATTTCTTTTATTTCACACTAGGTTCCACGGGTGTGTATGTTTTTTTTACTTTCATTTCATTCGTTTGCTTTTTGCTCTCACCCTCTGCGAAATCATCATTGGTGTGTGGTTTTCTTTTTTGTTTTCACTGTTCGTTGGTTCACATAACATTTTTCGCTGATGTTGTCGTTTGCCATGCCAGTATGATGCACAAATTTATGGCAAGAAATATGTTTTTTCTCCATTTATACTGCTTTTTGAATCATAATTTGTTGAAGCGTTGGTAATTTTTATTTTTTCATATATAAAAAAACGACCGAAAGAGATGGAGAGCAAGTGAGGGGCCGAAAGAGGGAGTGAGAGAGCGAAAAAAATAACACAGACCTCTAAAATCTTTACCGCTGCCTTTTAATTGAACAGCAGTGATGCGCGAGAATGGCACTATACATGGTTGTATGCACTGTGAATGAAATCACAGAGCAAACTAGCGCGAAAGAGAGAGAGGGAGAGAGAAAAACTCAATTCATAATTCAGTGCGCTGTTAAAATAATAATAATTGTTGCGAGTTTTTACCACATAGAATTGTATCCATATTGAATAAAATCCGTTCATTAAGGGCTAACCATAATAATCAGCATGACTTCGTTTTACGCATTTACTAAACGATATTATATAGTTGTATTTAGCGCACTACCCATATTTTAATAATAATAACTGTCGAAACCAATGCCGGCCGAGTGAAAGAGAAACGATCGACAACAAAAAATTATAAGTGAATAATGGAAAAAGCAGAGTGCACGCATCACCAAGCAAGCACAATAACCACAATATATTATCAATGATATATTACTAGAGCATTGATGTTGGCGTTGTTGCATCGAAAATATAAGGCAACAAAGATACACAAATAATCGTCAATCGAACCGAAATCGCCAGAATTTTGTCTCTCCCTTTTTCTTTTCTCTTGAAGGCTCAAACCTTCTCTCTTTCGCAATCTTTTTCTATTCAGATACCGTACTTATCAACGCTATTCAATTGAGCAGGGTGATTTCTTAATTGTGCGACAATGCCACTTCATCATCAAGCATCGTTCGTTGACGTGGGTGTTCAACGAAAATGAAATTACCATGGAGGAAAGCCCAGATGTGACACCGACAATAGCAGCACCACAATCAACAGAATGCCAACCAAATAGATTTTATGTGTGCTGTGAAAGAAGGCGAGCGAACGAGAGCGAAATGATGAACAGAAACTAATAAATTACGCATAATTCATAAAATGTTGATTGAATACGTAATAAACTCTGGTATATCTGTCAATCAACACTGCGCAAATTCCGACTGAATCGCATTTTTTGAGCATATTTTCTTTTCGGAACAGTTGGAATCTATTGTCGCCAATCACTTTATATTTCCAGCACCACTCCGCGTTGCCTCATAAATATGAAAAAAACATACACACTCAAACTCATGCATAAACACAAATGCCAATCTATCCGGAACATCCGCAAAGTAATCTTCTCAATATATGTGTGTGTTTGTTTGAATTTTCTTCGGTGTGGCCATTTTCTGTCAATTTTATTTCGACAAATATCCCATGCTGAACAAAAGAATTCCATTTTAAAAATAAACAATCGATATTCTTTATTTGAAGACCGTTTTTTGTTCGTTTCTTTTTTTTTCTCGAAATGGTATTTTAATGCGGTGAACATTTGACGTTTAGAGCAACAGAGCATTGTTGAGAGAGGATAATGAATTCGTAATCGATTTCGTTCGGCACAAAAGTTTCACTCCTCCGTTTTTGCTGTGGGGAAATAGGAAAATTCTCTGTCTGACCATTTTCACATGTAGAGAATTAACGTCAATTTGACAGAAAGGGCTTAACATGACTCACACAAAACTTGCCCCGACGAAAAGAAATTGCCAGTTACACAAATTTTGCGGTTGTTTTGAAAGTAATGCTCAAATTTCATTTCCACATTTCATTCAGACAAATGCTGTTTTATATTACTTAAAAATAGACACTTTTACTGAAGCGCACAGCAAAAAATGTATTTCGTACTCATTAAAAAAAGAGCAAATATTCACTGAAATAATCATGGCAACAATAACAAGATGCTTGAAATGTTTGTGTGAATGAGAATATTGTATGGTGTTTATTTTCCAAGAAAATTGAATTCAAGCTAAAAAAAGCGTTATCATCATTATTATGGGTTGAGCATATATGCATCCTCTGACTATTTTGTGAGTACTTTATACGTAATTTTGAGCAGAACTAGAAAGAGAAAAGGATAAAGAAAGAGAAGGAGAGAAAGAGAAAGACGAGAGAATGCATGAAAGTTGGATTGTTTTAATTTTTGTATTGAAAAATGTCAGCAATACACATGCACAAATAAATACATTTCCAAAGCAGAGAGAAATGGAGAAAACGCTTAGATGGCAACATCCAATTAAAATAACTGTAAATCTCTTTTGAATTTTCATGTAGCGAACAGTGCCATCGACTTGGCACAAACGAGTGAATGCAAAAAGGACGAGCTTCGAAAAATATGCGAACGAAAAGGGTATGTTAATGTCTGTTTTTACATACGTATTAAAACCCGAAATGTTTGTATGAGACGACAGCGACAAAAGCTGTTGGCAAAACAGAGTTACAATACTGTGGTCTCATCTGCATGTACGCCAATGTCAAACACAAATACACTCTCACCGCGGCTTGTCTTAAATTTTCTCTTGCAAAATTTTAGAAGCAAAAAAAAAACGAAACACACGATGTGAAAGCGGCATCCAAGCCAAACCATAAATCTTTCGACGAAGGACAAACTATACAATTCGTAACGAACGCCTTTACACGAAAAATGGAACGGAGTGTCGAAGAATGAGAGTATGAAAAAAAAAACACGCACGACAGAAATCGATTAAAATTTAACAAGAAAATGTGTTCGATGTGCCCAAGATTTTCGGGGTGGCATAAAAACAGTTGTGATAATACGCGCGCTCACATCATTTATTGAAAAGTTTGCAGCCAAAAAAACGTGCCTTTACGATCCCAGTCGCTCAATGAATGTTGTGATACAAGTGAAAGAGATTATGGCGGGCAGAGAAGAGCGCCTTCGAAACGATAAAATCACAACCGGCTCTCACAAAATCCAAATGGGCATTGCCAGTTCTATATGCGAATGAAAGAGTCGGAGAATGAAAATATTAACGCAATAACAATATTTCAATGTTGTCAATTCAACACTTGTACACTCTTCAGACCGTATTTTATCATTATCGACAGTCGTTATCATTTTCATTTCCATTTAGAGACTATGCATTGCCATCTTAGACTACAAAATAAATTGATATTTTCCGTAAGCGAAATTCACGAAAAAATGAACGATAAAGACGAAAAGGAAAAGAAAGAGAGAGAGAGCGAAAGGACGAGAGAATGAAAGAGAATCAAGCATCTCAACCATATTGTTTAAATTACAATAGAAAAAGCTGCTCGGCACATCAAAATCGACATTCAATTGAGAACGAATGAGAGAGTGAAAAAGAGAGATATACAATTAGGTAGATGGAACGAGAGAGAGAGAGAGAAAGCGAAGATGATGTCGAAGAGATTGCAGTCAATATTTGCCTTTGTTGAGTACGAGATAGCGTCGAGCTGAATATCTCTTGAAACATGTTAGCACACAAAAAAAACCAAGAGATTTATACTCGTAAAAAGGATTTGCTCACTGAACCAAACATATGCAAGCATAAGTATGATGGAAAACGAAAGCTTCTGCTTAAACATTAGCGATGCAATGAAACATTTTCTATCATAGAAACAGTACATCCTTCGAAGAAAAAAATAGAATATGAAAAAAAACTTAGCGCAACAGACGTCTGTTTCTCTAACATTCACATCACATCATTCAGAAATACATATTTATATATTATATATATTTTCATGCACACTGCTGATGGAGATTGAAATGATTGGAAATTTTCATTCTATCTGTTGTCGAGAGAGATCGTTCAAAGAAAGCTCAAAATTATTGTAATATATTGCGACTCTATCATCGAACAAAGCAAAAAAATCCTCTTCCCTATACATTCTTTGAAATATTTCTATTATATATTTTAAAAAAACCTCTAATTAAATTTAAAAACACACAAGAAAAAAAAGAATTCCTTTCATTCCTGAATTTAAGAAATAATGAGTATGCTTGTATATTCAAAGTGGCCATCATCGCCGAGCTGCTTCTTTCGAAAACTTTGGCGAAATATTCATATAAAATTTATGCATTATTCTTAATTAAAAACGATGACCGCGTGCTCACGAAAGCAGAAAAGAAATGCACATTCCATTCAAGTAGTATATACCAATGAAATTACCGTGGAAACAATTTAAGCAAAAGCGTACTTTTATAAAATTCACCATCTTTGAGGTTATGTTTGCAAACCCCCCAAGTTTCAAGCACGCACACACACTAAAGGAAACAATAAGTTTTCATGTTTTTTTTTTGCTGCAAAGATAATTATGAAAACGTTTCAAATTTCATGATAATGGAGGTATATTTGCAGGTAGTCAATTATGAAAAAAAATCTTAAATATCAACGTAAATTCTCTATCAACATTTTCGCAAAAGAAAATTAAAGTAATGCAAAGAACATTTATGAGTCGGAATACATTTGGAATTCATAATGAATTCACTTTATCTCGATGTTTGGCACTGGATTCTTGAACAGGCAATATAGTTGGAATCGAATGTATATATTTTATATGTTCTAATTTATTCGCTTTTAAATATGAGAGTACAATTCTCATTTAATCTATCGTTTTATAATTGTTGTTATTTCTGTTATCGTTGTTATTTTTGTGTAAAAAAATCATTTCAGGTTAAAAAGGTTATATTTCTTTGACAAAAACTTAATTTGTTTGATTTTACAAACTATTTTCTACTAAATAACATGCACCATTCACGTGTATTTAAATTAAGTCAAGTTTTTCACTTGAGTAGTTATTCACTAAATAATGTACCAGTTCCGTACTCCTCTCTCTCTACATTTGCAAAGGGGACTGCCATTGAATGTACAATTTAAAAGCCTTAAATGTTTTTGGACGCAATAATCAACGCATATAACTTTTTCATCAGATGTGCAATCTCTGGGTGTCTCCCACAAAACATTTCTTCTTATAATATTGTGTAGCATGTTGCCATCGCGCGACTTGTCCCCATCATGGGGGGAGGAATCAGCATCATCTGAAAACAGACATTCCATGACATATTACCATGTAATGTACAAAAAAATATATTTACCTTTAGTCTTTATCAATTTTAGAGGTATGTCACGAAATTGCAACATTGATTTTTTTCCCCATTTTTGCACATGCATCGATCGTTAATGCATAAATTAATATCCGAAGGTGGACAAATTGCGCACTCATGATTATACTGGCACGATGCTAAACAAAGTAAATGAAAATAAATGATGTATTTTATTTGGTATTTAAATTGATTTTGATGGAAATATATATTACTGACTTGCAACATTACACAAGAATGCCACAAAAACAAATGTAGATAGTAAAGTGAACATTTTTTTCATGATTCAATTAAAAGAATGGACCGCTATGATTTAAGCACTGATTGAAATTGAAATTTAAGCCTACCAAAATCGCTCTTTCATACGCGGATTTTTTGTACGTTATCTTGACCTGTGCAAAAAAAGTTGCTTTATGTATCATTAAATACTGATAATTCTAATGTATGTAACGGCAGATAATATATTATTAAGCGTCTTTCACAATATTTATAACACCGTATTGTTGAATATTTCATGTATGTATTTTATGTGCACATTAAAAACGAGTTGTTACGATCGATTGATGTTTCAATGATGATAACAGGGTTGTATGTTTATGATGAAGTGTGTTCAATGTTGCATGCAATGTGCTTTGGTTAACCTTATCATTTTACTGAAGAGCTGTAATCTTTAATTCACTAAAACGATAATTCATGTTGGATTATTCAGTTGACTCTATTTCCTTTCCATTTTCTCTGTCTTTTTCTATTCTCCCTTTATATCTTTCTTGTTTGTTCGCTTTCCCTCTCGCCGCCATCCTACCTTCCCATTCTCTCACTCACTCTCTCTCCATCTCTATCTATTTGTCGTTCTATCTCTCTCAAATAAAATGTTTAAAAAGAAAATAATTTAAAAAAAATTCCAAGTTTTGTGTCATATTGCATTCACACAAATGGATAGTAGTCATAATAATTTTGTGGTAATAGCTAAAGCACGAACGAATATGCCTCAAGTGCTCCCCACAGATACGCTTTTGAACCTCATTTTAATTTCGAAACGTTTACTATGCTCGCAAATCGAGTGTATTTGGTCACAGTATAGCAAAAGCGATGAATAAACCACACACACAGACACACACATACACCAAAAAAGAGAATCGAGCACAAACGAAGACACCGAGAGATTGAATTTTGTTTTTGTGATGTTGTCATAGTAACGATTACTCAATCAACATCCTTTCGCAGTTCTCGTCTCGTCCTCATCAAAATGCGATTGAAATAACATTTTATTAATAACATTGTATCATATTATTGCAGTTTAATTTATGCATGATGAATATGTTTTCAAACATTGTGTAATACAGTCTCTATCTCTTTCAATCCGGTTTATTGTAAACTCCGCTCCTCTTTTGTCTTTTTTCTCTATCTCCTTCTCTCTCTCTCCGTATCCGAGCAATCATTTCCATTCGCATGTTTCTGTCGATAAATGATTGATGGTTAATAAATTACAAACAAATACATGCATAAAATGAATGTGTGATAAAGAGGGAACAATGCCAAGCCAGAACATGAAATGCATTTATGTGAGTTTCATGTTTACATTGGTCTCATGTTTGAATAATGCAGCCACAATTTCGCACATTCTATCTTCGTCTCTTTCACTCTTTTTCGCTCATTATCATCTCGTTCTTGTTATCCGTTACTTAAAAAAAAAACTCGATATGAAGCGCTCGTTCGTTCGCTTTTGAAATCGAATGTCAAATTTCATGCGTGGGAGTTTAATTGGTACGTTACAATGTGTTTGAATCGGTTTCGGGTGTATAAGTATATGTGTGTGCACGATGTATGTGTATGTTTATATGGTGTGCAATCAAAAGCAAGACAATACCAAATAATGGGTTCAATCACACTTATTCCATTTTATTATGGTAACCGCTTTATTCACATCCAAACTATTAAAATAAATCATTATATTTTGAATAGAGGATCGAACAGGCTAAAATATCGATGAACATTAATTTTTGGATAGGCTTTCAATTTATAATGGCTAAATAATTGGTGAAGCATCTTCAAGTATGCATTTTCGGCTTACCTATATACCTCGACACTGTCTATAGGTGAACTACACAGGCACTTCAATTCTAATCCCTTTACAATTCATCAATTTTTTTTTCATTTGTGTTATTGTTTTGTTGTTCGTAATATTGAAAGCTCACTTAATTGGAATTTGATTTTATGGATTATCATGTAAATCGCTTCATTCACAAATGAATAGATAGCTTAAATTCTATACATTAGTATATCCTATGTATATATGCGATATAAATAATAAAATAACGCGAAAATACGCCGATTACACTCTATTTTAATCATTTAATTGAGATATCAATGCACATCCACGAACAATCCAATGGTTGGGCGTGTTATTTTCGCCACATTTCAAATGAATGCATGTTATAAGATTGATAATTTTTCGATTTCCAAGTGTTACATTATGACGTTCCAAGGTTTTATATAATGGACATTTATAGAATTTGCCATCCTC
This sequence comes from Contarinia nasturtii, assembly GCF_009176525.2. Classification (NCBI taxonomy): domain Eukaryota; kingdom Metazoa; phylum Arthropoda; class Insecta; order Diptera; family Cecidomyiidae; genus Contarinia; species Contarinia nasturtii. Next base: position 1,703,949 of record NW_022197705.1, read on the forward strand.
TAAAATTAGATCCTCTTGCTTTGTTGGCTTCACATGAATCTGTATATATGTGTGTGTATGGAAATGTTTACATATTGTTAATAAAAATTTTAAATTGTACCATTTTGTGATGAAAACAAAAACCATTTTCCTTTCAGAACAAACTAATAATAATGATAATAATAGTCAAGGTGTTTTATGCTCTCGCCATTATTGAACACTACATCCCGTAAGCAGTAATCAATTTGAATGGGAGAAAATTGGAACGCCACCTCTCCAGACACATTCTCATTATAATGCAGAGATATTGGTCTATGCCAGAGAAAGAGCAAAAGGGGCAGAGAGGAAGTTATAGCGAAAGAGCAATGGGGAGAAGAGAGAGCAAGGGAGAAAGAGAAGTGCAACAATGAATTATTTCGCTTTTAGTTTACATTGTAGTTTGCAACACAAATGAATTAAAATGTAGTATCCAATCAGGCGACGAGAGCAGCATTTCTGTATGTATACATATGTTGTGCAGTGCAACTTGTACTCACCGTAACCATTTCATCGAAAAGGATACCGACTTTCGATTCGATCAAACGGTTTTTCGTACGACACCATGCAGCTCCGTCCAAATACAGACCATTTACTAAGCATCCAATATCCGGTACACATTTACTACTGTCATTCGGTTCAACCGGATCATCCGTCTGTACAAAACGATAACCAAATACGTCCAAATATATACACATAACAAAAATTGGATACAAACAAATGTAAAAATAAGAAGCACCAGAGTCAGATAAAGAAATAAATAAATTTACCAAATAATCGAATGTCAAGAGATTGTAGGCGATATTATGTTTTCGTGAATGGTTCTGTTGAATGGCCGCGAAAAATGAGCGGACAGAGAAAAAAGATGGCAACCAATAGACTCGAGGTGAACCCGTTTCAATCCATGCCTGTATTTGAACAATGAGAAAATGGTTTAAAAAAATTTAGAAATTCTATTTTGAACATCTTATCATCTTTGGTGTATCTTTGTTTGACTCCATGGGTCTTGATTTGAAGAACCGCATTTTTTGTCATTCATAAAAAAGCTTTATGGTGCCCGGAAATCATTTGACTCATTGTGTATACACAATGAGGGTAGTGTTTGTAAGATGGTTTCTAATAGAAATCCTTTTATTTTCTTCGTTCATTCAATGCAAGTAATTAATTGTCCCTTTGTGTGTTTATAATCACCTGGAAAAATGCAATCCTTTGTTTTAGATCCTTGACAAAAGTGGCGAGTGATTTGAGCGTTGGATACGATTTCATTAACCAAACATCTGGTATCTTCGAATTGGCGATTTCTATGGCAACCGTTTCTATATCGCGCGACAAAATTATTTGACCTGAGTGGTGGGTGTGTATATGTGTGTATATAGCAGAAAAACAAACAGAAATCGATTAATTTCACTCATATACAATTGTTATTGGTGTTTGTGTGTACGTGTGTTGTGCTTGCTCTTACGATTTTCGAAAATCAAATTAAACAATTTGTCATAATGCACGAACTGTGCTTCTGAATTGATAATCGAGATAAACGTTTATCTATATATATTTAGTTTGCAATTGATGTTTGTTAAATAGATTATGTTGCGAGGGTGAACGAGATTGAGACCGAGTACCGTTTTATATTTGTGTTATAAATAATGTTTTATAAAAGTTATCGAAAATCCGAAGCGCGCGCTTTCGACCATCTCTATGATCCGATTTATACGGCCGGTAACCAAAGGGATATTCAAAGAGAAAATGTGATTGCTTTGAAAAAAACCGCACGGATAAATATTTATACAAATTTCAATTCAATGTTCTCCGAATTACCACAACGACCACGCAGCTTAGTCGTAATACAACGAAATGAATTGCCCAAAACGCCCGAAAATAACGGTAACAAATTATTGGAATGTTCCTCTTTTCATTCACGTCTATGTCTTTTATTTTTTCATTACACAACATCTCTTTGATATAATATTATTAGTATTTTTCCATTGAAAAAGTAGGTGTACATCAAAGACGGGATAATGATTATGCGTCAGGACGCAATCGAGCGAAATATTTTAATATTCCACTTGTGACAAAGAGCACTGTACCTAGCATGGATGAGAGTAAGATTGTGGATAATAAGAAGACGTTGTCATCGTCGATGAAACCGAAGGGAAAATCACGATCAGTCAGTTGTCAAACAATTTATCGTGAACAATCAGCTCAAACGAAACCCTATTTGCCGCAAATTCAGTATCGTCCGGGCATTGAAAGGAGCGAACTCTTTCAAGTCAACGATGTTCTGAATGCGGCTGTTGATTCACCAACTGGCCTCTCTGGCATTAAGGCGATTAATCGACGACGAAAACGTATCGAATGCGAACAAATTCTTAAACAAAACGTTAATCCGAGCAACGACGAACAACGGCTCATTTATGAAACACTCGAGTGGGAAGAGTGGTTGACACGAGAAAATGATATTGAAAATACACAATTGCTTCGGTTTCGCAATGTTCAAGAGATGCTGAAGCAACGCGATAAACTATTCGAAAGTGATTCAATCAAAACAATCGATCATTCCATCAGTCGTCTTAATAACGAACACAAATTGAAAATTGAAAGCATCAAGTACGTTCTAATTTAATCATTTGATAATTTTCTCATGTTGATTGCTATCTCAATCTATTTTAACGTGTTGAATATTTTATGTTTCATGAAAAACGCACGCATTACATAGCAAAAAATATGAGCGCTCAATTAGAAAGCTACGGAAGTTTGTGTACAATCAAACGAAAGATAGTTGTTGCAATGATCCGAATCTCAGCGATACCATTCAGAAAGTACGTCATGGGAATTTGAATAATTCAATAATGGCAGCTGATTCACGGAAATATGAAATGGCATTAAGTCGAATTGAAAAGGTTGGCAATTTTACGACGAATTACGAAGCGGCATTGCAGATGAGAACGCCCATCGATAAATCGAAGAATGCCATTTATGAAATTATGCCCGGATTTCTAAAAGATAACAATCTACGAATCGTTTATGAAGCGCTCAAGGTAAGCGTTCACTACTTTATGATAAACTAAAACATTCCGTTTATATTTTCATTTTTGTCTTCGTTTCCATTATCTTTTTTATCTGTGTTTCTTCTTCACCTTTTTTTCCGCAGGCTTATCGTTTGCGTCAAACAATTCACCATGAGATTTCCAATAAACTGAAATCGATTGACAAAATTCGTGCTACCATTGTATCAACGAACGATGACGACAATGCAACTTATGCGAAAATTATCGAATACAAAAACAAAATTGCTGAAATGCTGAAAATCCTGTCGCATCTAAAGGAATTACTCCAAAACATTCAACACATTTCAATTGATTCATTTTTGGATTTGCTGACGCATAAATTCAATGTAATTTTAACGGAAAGCTCACTCAATGACTTATTATTGAATGTCGAACAACAGCAGCAGCTACAACAAAAAATGTCATCATTAAATTTCGGATCGTTGCGATCAAGAGATGATATTTCATCTGCATATTTGAATGATATATTACGACGGTGCAATGAATTTATGTCGGATGAAAAATCAAATGAAAGTGTAGACGATGAATTGGAAAAGAATGTAATGACCGATGAAGTCGTACGGAATATTTTGTGGCCAGAAGTAATGAATCGGTTGGATAATTATTTGGATAATCATCGTACAAAAATAAAAGTGGATTTAAAACGTCTTACAACCGAAGAAGAGGCGATGGTCGAAAGTATTGGAAATGAATGTGTTGAAAATATCATCGACCATTTTCTTAAAAGCAAACATTAATTAAAACATATTAAATACCTTGAATTGCATTCAAAACCTGTATTGAAGTATTTCGAATGCAACGCAGTAATTGGTTGTACTGTCGGAGTTCTTGGTGTAAAACCAAATTCAATGGGTCTGCATTCAATGTTGAATTAAATTCATTTAATTTTAGGTCAAATTCAGATGGAACAGCTTCGAGAATATCCTTTACACAGCTTAGTAAGCGCTCATTCTCCGTTGATGATGACCTCAATGAGTAATCCTAGTTGAATTGGGAGAGAAACCTTTTATTTGAACAAATTGAAATTAAATTTGTTTGAAAAGTACCTCGCCACCTGGAATGCCAAAGTTCTGGCAAATAACAGAGATCAAAGCATCAATAGAACGGAGAAGAGAAAAAAATGAAGGAAAGAATGAATGAATGAATGAAAGTCAGTGAAGATTGAAAAGAACTGTAAGAATATAATCTTTTGATGAAGAAATTAAAGCTTTGAATTAAATAAATGTTGAAAAATCAAATAAAAGTCCAAATACCTGTGCTAATCTAACATTCTCAATCAGAAAATTGCTTTCATTTCGTTGTCGTAACGTGTTCGCATTGTAATGTAATCCACAGATTTCGGCATCGCTTTTACCGTCTAGACATTTTATGTGACTTACAATCGAATCAATGGTTGAGTAATTATGCGGAAAGTAGGCTTCAACATTCGCCAATGTCGTATCATTAGCCAATTTGCCATGTTCTAAAATCATTCGCGAACAAAAATGTTCGGTAAAGAATTTCAAGCATTTTCGATCGCTAAAGTCATTCATGTGACCTCCATAAATACATTCTGCTATTAATATTTGTAAAATTTCAAATGGAATGCTTTTAAATGCATTCAAGTATTCATAAAATTGATAAATGCTCATAAAAAGATCGATGTCATTGAAATCGTACGGATAATTCCAACCGATTGAATTGTAATTGCGTCGCTCCAATATGATGCCATGTAAAAAACTCAACGAATATATCAACGCTTTCAGTTGATTTGAATGCTTATTTTCACTTATCCAATTGTCATCGATGACTGGTTGACTGCTGAACGTTCGCATCAATGTTGTTCGCAATGTTTTTGGCGGTTCGTTAACTAGTTTAACGCTACCATGAATTATTGACAATGGAAATATGTGCGTTGAATTTGATGTAAGCCATAGACGAAAGTCTTGATTGGTTGTGTCCGGTGCAAGATTGTCACAAATTCGCTCTAGTGTACACATAAAATCGGTAGCCAAATGACAATTTTGTAAAATGACCCAATCACCCGATTTTATGCCATCTTCGATCAATTTTATTGCTGATGAATTTTGCTGTTGTCCCATTGACAGTGATGTCAATCGATTTGGATCGATTAATTGCGTCTCAGCCAGCTGTCGTATGCTTTTTATTGGATCGTAATTTGATGATAAAATGAATAGCAATGGTTTGCAACATGTTGAATCGGCAAATGCTGAAGTCAAATCGAATGGGGGTGATTCGATAAATTCACTGCCGCCCAATATCTCACAGATAAATGGCAACAGTGTGTCAACCAATTTTGATGGTTGAAAACAAATGAACAGCAATAGTTTCTGAAATGATGTCAAATCGCTACGATAACAACTACCATCAGCTACAATATTAATTTCAACCGACTCCATCTGTTTCGCATAATTTTCCCATTGCGATTCATTTTCCAAGAGTTTTTCAACCACATCAGCAAATGCGGACACCATCGATAACCTGACAAATTTAATAATATACTTAGAATTCAATGTATACACGATTTTTTTATACGTATGTATTGACATAGCAAGTACAGTTGTAGTAAACCAAGTATGATACATCATTTAAGCTAATGTAGGGAAGATGTGAATTTCTTTTTTACTTCAAACTACATTCAAATAGAATATTGAATGTCAAATGAAGAAGACACACCGACTCCGAGTTTCCGACTCTTCATGTTTTTGGTTACACCAAAGTGTTGTTTTTTTCTTCACAAATTCCCATGAAAAATGTATATCCGAATTGTTACCATTTTAGAATAAGCTCAAGAGAAGAATTATATTTGAAGCATTCTCTCTCGATTTCGATATTATTTAATATTTGATTTAAGAACACTTGAAAATAAAGTGAAAAAAAGCAAATTGATTTATTCTCACCTTTTGATTCTCGCCCATGCATCACTGGATATCCAATTGGGTTTATTTTCGTCATTTTCAATGGAATTTTTCATATTGCCACATGTGAAAAGGAATGCCCATTCTTCTTTTGTTGCATGTTTCTCAGAAATGCTGATATTTTTCGTCAGAAGTGTTGAAAAGACAATTTTTTCCTATTTCAAGAAAAAGAATTTAAAAAAGGTATTTTTTTTTTTTTTTTCATTCAAGAGATAAATTTTGAGCAGTGTAAAAGCTGTAAAAGCAAGGAAATTGAATGACATTTCCCAAATGCGTGTTAACATAAAAATGTACAGTTGTGATACACCTTCTGGATTCATCGGGCCATTTGTGCTAACTAAAAAAAATATATATGGACATTTGAGTGGCCAATAAATCCACAGGAGGTGGAATAACAATATTGAAAGGATTCCGAGAACGCTGTATTTACAATTTGAAAACGTAATTCAAGTTCATTGTAAGAGTATATACCTTTTCTTCAAGACTTCGGCACAGTTTGGTGTAAATGAAATAGGTAAAGTATTTCTTCAAATCTCTAATTCGCTGTTGAATATCATCGACTTTATCTGTATTATCTATGGCCGATGTAAGATTACCAACAAACCATGATAAACTGTATTGATACATTTGATTAATATTCATCATTTCATCTAAACGACGATTCAAATGAGATTGATTTGGATCAATAACAGACGCACACCCACAATGCGTAAAAATATGTTTTTTGTGTTACCAATTGTGAAATAAATAGTACTGGCATGGGCGGCCAACGGTTTGTATGCGGCACGTGTTGTATCAATTTGTTTTTCAGTCATTTTGGCAACATTGATTTTCTCGAGCAATTCATTGATTTGCATTTTTGATGTCGTAATTAATTGCACCGAAGTATCATTTTCCAGTAAATTATCGTCAGTTGATAGAGTATCAAGGATTTTTGTTTCTTCGTTCAGTAGTGTTCTAATGCGAGAGTTTCATATTATAATAGGGGCAGATGAGAGAAAACTTAAATCGAATTTGATTTGAATTGTTATATACCGATTTGTGTCAACTCTCATGGTGACAATTTGATTTTTCTCCGCTTCGACATCAGGACGATCTCTCGATACGGCCACACCAAGCAAATATGATTCCATGCCGTCTGTTGGCACTCTGAAATCCAAAATAGCCACTTTCGCCGATACTTCAGCCGGATAATGTGGCCTCGTCAATTTTGTGGTTAAGTAAATTCTACGAATCAGAGAGATAAAGTAATCAAAATTAAAAAATATGAATCGAAATGAATAAGATTAGATTAAAAATCAATTCCATCGAATCAATTTCATATTTTTAGAAATCTGCTCACTTGAATGCATCATTGTATTCAACAATGCTTTCGCCCAATTTAATATGACGTGATCCACTCTGCCTGAATACCTCCTTCATCAAAACCGACTCGAGACCATTCGCTTCGAGCTCAAGACCAACATTTTCCAATAGAACAGGCAATCCGTATTGAATGGCATTCTCAAGAACGCGCAAATAGTCGGGCTGACTTTCTTGAATGCAACACAATCGATTTTCTTTTTCCAAATTTTTAATCCACTTGTTAGCAAATCCTTGTGGATCTATTATTAACGTCCATCGACGAGTGTTCCTGCGTAAAAATAAAAGAACCAACGTTCAGTATATTACAATTTAATTCTCAATACATAAAACAATTTCATCGCTAATCACTTAACTGCAAAATAATGGCACTTTCAATGGTAAAGCGATTGTCGGGCAGACCATAAACATTCCATGATTTTACTTGAATTTTATCGGCAAAAACATTTTCCACTTTAAATTCGCTGAATGAAGAAAAATATAGATAAATTGATATCGAACGGGAATTGTTTGTTTTCTTTACTCACGGATCACAGTATAATCCAAGTGAAGTGCATTTTTCAATCCAAATTTGGATCAATTTGCGTCGATGCGTTTCCGTAAGCTGTCCCAAATAAGACACAATGCCACTCGAAATGAGCACATCGCCGATGAGAGTTTTCGATTTTATTTGGATGCGTTCCATTGATTTGTGCCAACGGTCTCGTTCACCGCCAAGCGAACCGACTATTTCTGTTGCACGTTGTAAACGTTTGGTGCATCGTTCATTATCCGATTTTAAGCCTTCGAAATTATCCTTTTCGATTTTCAATTGCTTTTGCAATTCACTCAAATTGTCTTCCAACAAGCGAAGCTCTTCAATTTTCGAATTTAATTGGGCTATCGATGCGTCACGAATGGTTTCCGCCTCTTTCAATTCAATGCGCTTTGGCAATGCTATTTTTGCTGCTCGATCATATTTTACAATTGCAATCACCCATTTGCACAGCAATTCACATGCCACCGATATTAATTTAATTTTTTCAACATCGAATGCATCATTTGACAGAACTTTTTCCTGTAACTTTTCACTTATGTGATCGGGTATCATGTCTTTATCAAATGTCAACAAATATTCGACGTATTTTGGATCGGTTAGCATCTTTTTTGACAACGACCAAAAATCTTCAATGGTTGTCGTTGCTTTTTCGGGTTTTATGTCACGCAAAATACAAATCGTTTCCATAACTATTTTGACTGGCATTGGGGGGGCTTTTCATCGTACGAACCGATGCCAAATCGGCTGGCGTTAACGAGGACAGTGCTTCTTCGGCTTCTTTCATTTGAGGCAAAACGTCTTCCATTATATTTTTACAATGTTCGAATAAATCGTTGGCTTGAGCCATTTGATCGGAAACTATTAGTTCGTCTTTTTTTACAAATTCACGCTGCTCATCGACGCTTTCCTGTGGACAAAAGAAATAACTCATTTGAAAAAAATAAAAAAATTGATTTAAAGAGAACCACTATTTTCGATGAGCATAAGTGTTGACGCCCAAAACTAATGCAGATTCGGATAAAATTGAGAGAGAAAAGTCTGTTTTTGACAAATTGAAGTGCAAAAAACAAAAGCTCTCAGAATTTTAAGGAGGTGCTGTAATCGAGACCATCAGAAGCTTCATCAACATTTATGTCGAAGAGGGTGCACTCCAAAAACTGTACATGTACTAAAAAGATTGTACCTGTGCTGTTTGTACATCAGACACTTGCTTCGCCACTTTTTCAGCGGCTAATTTGCATTCTGGTTCCAATGCATCGATTGATTCTTGCATTTCTACCATTTGTTCAGACGATTCCGCAACACGTTCCAAACTAATTTGAAATTTTTTCTCTTGTTTCATGAATTCCTGACGTTTTTTCACCAACTTATCCTTGAAAATATTGATTGATTCGACATAGGTCCACATCGGAATATAGATATGTTGATGATGCTGTATCCAAATCTCTTTAGTTAATTGCATGCTGCTTTTAAAGAATTCCATAAACATTTCGGTGGCGGCTGTTTGTTGTGGTTCGGTTAACTGTTCAAATCCTTCTTCGGTCAAGAAACGCTCTGAAACAGCCTGTAAACCATCATCGGGCCACATATGAAACCAATCCAATGTACAGCAATTAATAAACGATGGATAATCACGAAGCATATCATGAAATTTAGCATTTTCCGGTGATGCGCATATAATCACATGTAATTGTTCACGAATCAAATTAACAAAAAAATCGTATAATGCTTTTGGTGAACCATCCGTTTGAAGTGTTTTGTCGCGTTGTTTATCAATGACCGACATTTTCTCGCAAATATCTTTTATTTCATCCGAATCAAAGAGACGTAAAACTTCGCCTGATTGCAATAAATTACTGATATCGTCCAAAAATCGAATGTCTTTCATTTGAGCATCGGTGATTAAGAATACACCATGCGATTCAGTTGAGCTTACTTTCAATAGCATTGCTTTTAAAAACTCCGTCCATTCGTTCATCGAGTAGTTGCGTGTTAGTTCAATTTGAAACAGTTCATAGTCCATAATGTGTGCCGCGAGACGTGTAAGTGACTGTCTACCCGAACCACCGATACCAATGAGCAATAAATGAGATCGCGGCTGTTTTAAAACGCGACAAATTCGTGACAGATGTTCAACAGTGTATCGAAACATTGTCAAATTCATTGGTCGCTTTGACATGTTATTGAACTCAACCAGATAACATTCGACTACGTAGCGTAATTCTTCTAAGTCTTGCACCTCCAGGTAGTTCCGGGTGTCGGCTTTTGGGTTTGTGTAATCGCAAAACATTAGCTTACGCAAATCATCTTGCTGTATTGACTTGCCAGCTTCAATGAATCGGCTGAAGAGCTCTTGCGGTGCGGTGTGCAGTTGATTTTCTACTGTTTGGCAAATCCGTTCGAATAGCCACTTTTGATCAGAGGCTGTAATCAAGCGATCACCATACACACGACCAATTTCGTGTGCCCACAGTCTTCGCATTGTATCAATGCCTTCGATTGCTTCGGGTACGGAGAGTAATACACCGTGTATAACTCGTGAAAAATCACGAACATTGAATTGATAATGAGATTTTAATGGTGTTGGCAACAGTACTTCGCGCACTTCATTGTAAATTGATAGCGTTCCAAGAACGATTTCATCGATGCACGGATCAAATTCTTTGGAAAATCCACTGAAATGTAAAAAAAAAAAACATTTCGGAATAACATTTAGAAAATGAAAAATCAAAAGAAATCTATTTTTAGGAAAAATAGCTTTCATTGAAAATGTTCAATTACCGTGCATCCAAATGCCACAGCACGATTTTACTGAAAATACATCGAAGAGTTTCGTTGTCGAATTCATCAATTGAAATTATGTTAAAATGACGCAAAAAACGCGGACTAACACTTCGTCCACAGAAACGAGGTGAAAGCATGGCGCACATAATCTACCAAATAAAAAATGATAACATGAAATGGACGTGTTCAGATTGAGTTTTTTTAATAATTTTATTTGAAGATTTTTTTTCAAACAAATTTAATTATAAACGAAAATAAAACAAGTAAAAAACCCAAGTTGTTACAAACCTGTAATTCAATCAGTTTGATTGGCACAAAGTCTTTCTGTTCATACCACATTGAATGGTCCATCCACATGCGTAAAAGTTCTACGGCCGATTGTGAGTGGTTTTCGGTGTCTGGTAATGATAGGTCATCAACAAAAATGACGCATTTCTTACCTAACGGTGGACCTTTTCATAAAATAAAATAGCAGATTGGTTAGTACTTAAAGTATGTAAAAAATATCGCCAAGACTTTTGTCTTACCAAACACTCCCTTTCGTCGTTTCGTCAATCGTCCCATTATAATTTCTTGCACTTGATTCGCCGTTGTGTTTACTGTAAAATTCATACTGATTGAAACATAAGCGTGCTGATCGATTTTTTTCGCTAAATAATCGTGAGCATAAATGGTTTTTCCCGTTGCAATTTGGCCAACCAATAAAGTGGCCTTATCATGACGCAACAATAAATCGAGCAGTGCATAAATGCGAACAGTTCCTTTCGTTGTAATTATAATTTGATTGACAGGAATATCGCGGGATAGTGACGGTGCCAGAGCGATTTCGTCCGACCATAGTTTCCATTTACCTTTACCTTCACAAATGAAGCGGTAATCAAAAACCGTGCCAACTTTTGGTATGGTAAAAATGTATGGTTTTTGTAACGCAGCCACTTGCATTTTGTCGGGTATATTGAATTTTTTATAAAGTTCGGCTGGAAAGTCTTTCAACAATAAACCATGAAATAGCTCTGAAAATGACGTGCGACTCATTTCGTTTAAGGCACCACCCAACGACCATATGCATGAAAAGAAAAACATCCCTTCAAGTTGAGCCCGAATATCCAGTTCGGTCAGTGTTGATGTGGTTTTTTCATCGTAGTAGTCATCAAAAAAACATTCGAAAATGTTCATTAACGATGTGACCAAATTTGAATCTGTCGTCGGTAGCATTTCAATCGCCTCATTTCGAATGAAATGTAAAAGGATTGGACAGAAACGCATGAATAAATTTGTTATTTCTTGCTTGTTTACGTCTTCAAGGATTTTAGGGAGTTTTGCTTTCCATGATTCGAGCAATGGAAGCCAGCCCAATGATGATGACGACATATAAATGACACCACATCGTGAAACCTGAAATTACCAAATAAATAAATTTGTTTAAATGAATTCGATAAAATTACGTGAAAACAGAGAGAAATAAATTGATGAATTTTACAATTGCTGGTGATGCGTTTGCCAAATCCATTGGTTCGAATATGAGATTGGAATTATTCAAATAAAATACATCGCCCGATGTTAGACAAAGTTTTCGGTTATCATCCAGCACACTATTGATCGACTCCATCCAAATCGTATCGACCGGCCCATCGAATATTAACCACATTCGTCGTTTACATTCCACATTTGCATTATTAAAGTGTTTGAAATTTATCGCTAAAATGCCATCTCGCCATTCCTGCGATTTAGCATCGATTCCACCGTACAATTGTCCAATCGTCACACTTTTCGGATTAATAATAACACAACACACCGGATGGCTCTCTTTCAATTCGGTCGTTGTTTGTTGTTCCTCTAAAATGGCAAGCGCCTTGGTAAGTACGCGGTAAGCTGTTGTTTTGCCCGAAAATGAATCACCGACAACCATTACACCCGTCCGGATGTGCAACATTTCATAAAGTTCGTAAACTTTTCCCACAAAGTATTTCGTCGCATTTATATTTTGTGCAATGCAAGCGTCGTAAATGGATTGGTGTATAGGCGAATTTGACGACATGGCATTATTACATTTATTGTTGTTGGGGAAAATGTCGCTTAAAATAGACTTTATAAAATGTATATATTTGTTTAGTACTTTATCTGATATTGTTTTTGTTGTTTTTTTTTAATCATACATGTGAAACAGATGTTTCAATATAATACAAAAACTCTGTGCTTTTTTTACCTCAAATATGCACAGGTCTTCATCGTCTAGCGTGCACATAATGGTTTTGCGAATAATTTCAATAAGGATTGCCTCTTCATTTTGTATTTCGGTATCGGCGGCACTGTTTATTTTGGCTCGTTCGCTCATTTCCAGCACAACTTTAATGGTTCTCATTCTAAAATCATAATGCGGCTGAGCTATTAGTTGCTCCTTACATAATTGAAATAACGTTATGATTTTAGTCCCTAATGACTTTGCATTCTCGTATCCATGCGACAACAATTCGATTTCGGCTATGCGTTGCAGATCGGGCAACATCATCGATATTGGACGAAACAAGGTCTTGAGATTATCGCTAAAAATATATATAGAACAAATGAAACTTTTAAATAAAACCATTTCCCCATACGCTTCGTAACTGTTTTCGAAAATACATTCGCATAGATTGAATTTTAAATATAAATTATGCATACTGTAATTTTTCGTGACAATTTATCGGTTTCAATGAACTAAACGTTGTAAAAATAGCGCAACTCCGATTCAACAGCAACGATGTACCATCAATGATGAAATTCTGCTGCTTGGACGAAGACTTTAATGCCATTTGTATTGTTTGCATGTAATGCGCAACAACCGACAAGACACTCGATTTAATATGATTGAAGTTGTCAAAGCAAACCCTTTGAATTGGCAGACAAAATTGGCAAATATTTTTCGACATTGTTGCATATGTGTTCGACAAGCGGAAGAGATTCAGAGAGGGGAGATGGAAAAAGAAGGGAGGGAGTGGGAAAGATGGAAAGTGGTGGAAATAGATATAAATTGCATTTAGTAAATAACTATTCGTTACAAAATTGGAAAAATACCTTACCATGAGCCGCATGCAGCCAATCCTTTGAAGAATTTACTCATTACAATGTAATCCAAATCGTGTGCACAATTAAATGAAATGCAATATGTTGCAATTGCTTTTGCCAAATCTTTGACCATCTCCGTTTTTCCGATACCCGCCTCACCCTTTCAATCAAAATTTACAATCAAGATCCACTCATTCATCAAATACACGAAGTGATTGTTTCGTATCGATTGAAATCGGTGCATATTTACCTGTAAAACGAGTCCAAAATGTTGGTTGAGTGCAACAAAAATGGTGCGATAGCAACGATCCGTAAGTGGAGTAATAACCATGCGAGATTTATTTCCAATGTACTCAAAACCATAGAGCCATCTTGACAATAATGTTGCAATTTCGATTTTATTTCCATCAAAATAATATCGCATTTGACCCATCCAATCAAAATCGTCTGGCGTTTGTACATCTTTTTCAATTAAGCGATTTAAAATATTTTGCGCTTGAATAAGCAATATCAACAAAGTTCGAAAATTCAATCGTTTGCCTGACGATACATCGCAACGACGCAATAATGAAATAGTTTCTTCAATATGATTTTCCAATTTTCTTGCGATGCCATCGAAATGCGATTTTCGACTGGCGGGCACCACCAAAGCGCTATCAATTTCTTTGGTAAAATTGATCAAAAATGTTGCATGAACCTGAAAGCCAGAAAAAAATAACAACAACAACGAAAGATCAAAAGAAATAATATAGTAATAATAAAAATGCTTGCTTTGTAAGTGTACAAAAAGATTCAACAAAAAAGTACAGTTTAAGAATGCATACAAATTGTCCCGGCCATTGTGAAATCCATTCGCCAAATTCTTGCACCGAATAACTTTCAATCGCATCGAAAATTTGTGCAAAAACCGTTTCTTTCATTATACGCTCCAATTCGAGAAGCCATTTTTCGACTTGACCGCGTGCCTTTGCCGTTGATATCGTTTCTGTCAGCTCAACCTCTTCATCCTATATTTTCTCAAGAATGGAAAAAACCGAACGGACGAAAAAAGAGGAAAAATGAGAAAGAGAGAGAGAGAGATACACAAGATGATGTTTCACTTAAAAAATGTCAAGATTTTCATTTACATAAGCCGATTTCATAACTGCCACTTCAAGCGTATCTGTGAATGTCAATGAGCTAATACCATCGAAACACTTTTTTAAATGAAGTTGCACTTGGGTTGGATCTTTTGTTTCGGCCAAGATTTCCAATAATCCATCGTTGGACAGAAAATAAAAACGCGGAAAATACAAACGTTTCTTTTCGAGATACTGAAAATATGGAGCGAGAGAGAAAGTGAAAAACCAATTATATTTTATCTTGCCGTTGTGCAAAACTGTTCGGATTAAATTGTTCCATTAAAAAAATGACAAAAAAATGCATACGGTATGGAGGCCTTTCTGAATAATTTCCAATAACTGAAAAGCTTTTTTCAGCTTTTCCGACATTTTATCAATGTCAACGACTGACATAACAGCTGGATCCAAATGTACTTGTTTCATAAGTTCTTTCCAAATTTTATCGACCGCTCCAAAGCGTCTGCCTTCTTCGGGCATTTGTTGTTGAATATCTGGACTCGAGAATATTGGTTCCAAATAGATCCAAGTCGTCTGTACGCGCAGCCATTCGTCCAAAATTTCCTGAAGCAATACCAATTTTGATTCCCATGATCTGAAATATAAATAAACTCATGAAAAGAACCAATTTGAAAATGCTAAAAATGACACAAGTCTTACAAAATTTCCGATTCAAATGGTTTGATATAAGGTGAGTTTTTCATTGTTTGTGTTTTAATGATGTGATCATCGAGCAGTGTTTGTATATCATTAACGCTTGCCAAAATGTATGTGCCAGTGTCACGATATTCGTGTATCGAAAATTCGATGCCCTGCCATTCGACAATCATGTTGCTCATCGCAAGCTCGAGACCATTTTCTTTGGTTGCACTTTGGCTTATCTTTTCGAACCGTGCCAAATAGTCGTCCAATCCGAATTCGATAATCTTTTCAAGTGTAAGTTCGGGCGATACAACGATCGGAAAGCCCACCATTTCAGAAATTTGCTCCCAATGACGTAGTTTAAGGCCGGGATTGCCGAGTGTTTGTATGATTGGTAAATTCAATTTAAATTCATCGATGATTGTCTTTATGTCCTCTGCCAAACGTTTTGAATGTGGATGCTCATCGAATCCTTGACTTAATTTCAATAAATCATCATAAATTGTTTCGATACTTTTGGCTATATCGACCGGATCAAATGAACCAACTTGACCATTTTTAAGCCATAAATCACGTTTCTCAATAAAATCTTGACCCGCATCGAATAACTTTTTATATGGCATCAATTTAACATGGGTTTGATGGCGCAATGGATAATCGGACAGTGGCCAACCAAATGATTTTTCCTCTTCGTTGATGCGTTCGATTTTTTCCAATGCAGCTGTTAACCGAGCGTCTAGTACATTTGCTTTTCGCTTGTATTTTGCAACGATCGTTATATCACCCCAATTTTCGTACTCCAACAACTGTTCCCAATACAAATCCAAATCACGGCCAAATTGGTCGATGCGCTTTTTCAAGAGCTCTTGATATTCAATGGTTTTTTGTTCGACAATTTTTTGATTTTGAAGAAACACCGATGGCATTTTCAAATACCATTGAAATGTTATGCTATTTTGTTTGATTTCTAACGGTGTGTAAATGATTTGATCCATCAACCAAAGAAAGTGATCCAAATTCTATCCGGAGAGAGAAAAATTGTCTTAGATTGAGATAACACTCTATTTGCAGTAATGTAAAAAAAAACACTTTTTCATTTAAAATTGGGAGGAAATGCTTTTTTGTGGAAGAAGCAATTTCTATCGCAAAACAAATCTTTTTTGGTCAAAAACATTTTTCTCCTCAATTGAGAGAGTGAACGACAGAAAAAGAGTTTGTTTCATCATTTGAAACCATGTTACACTCACCAATTTCAGTCGTTTTTCCATTTCAGGAATGACTTCTTCTTGTGTTCTCTCCGCATACGCTTTCGAATTCATGAGTTCAGCGGTATTTTTTGGAATGGTAAGTGCTTGCTTTGAAATCTCTTCATATTCACTTTGCAATTGTGCCATGTCGGCCTGTTGGTCGGCAACCATTTTCGTAAGCAGTTCAGTTTGCATAAATTTGGACAATATCTCCAATGTTTCAATAAGTGTGGTTCGATGAAATTCATAGAATCCAATCGATATAATACCCCAAATATTCACCGAAATTTCATATTCCACATCATTATAATGATTAATCAAATCACAATACTCTTCAAATGCCGGGCTTATATTCATAAAATTATAGATTTTCTCTGCATCCGATCCGTTCATGAGGTCAAAAAATTGATCAAAATCTTGTAGCATGAGTTCGGGAACGATTCGTTCTTCTTCTAAAACCGCTGTAATTTCCGCTCGACATTCATCAATTACAGCGGTCGAAATGATTGGTTTCAAGCAGTTGCTTCGCACTCTTTGCATATCATCGTAAAACATTGGCATTGTCGTTTCGATGCGCACAAAATTTTGTACCGCTGCCAAAACGTTTTCGATAATGTGCAAAATTTCGGTGTGAATTTTCACAAATGTCGGACTAAATACGAGCCGATCTTCGTCTTTTAATAAAACATGCAACCGGATTCTTGGATTCGATCTATTTTTCATGAATTGCACGAAATGCTGCAAACTACGAACGGCAATGTCTTGCAAACACGATGTCATTTGGGAAGCCACACAATCGAAAAATCGATTCAATGCTTTCGGTTTTGTTGCGTCTGGCATCACTTTCTTCTTCATTGCTGTGCCAAATATCAACTTCAATGCATCATACCATTTTGTGCATAAAATCTCTCTCGCATCCTCGATTTGCTTGTTTATTGTTGTCTGCAATTCAAGAAGAAGAAGAAGGGAAAAAACAGAACAAAAAATATGATTGAACTTAATTACAGTTAAGCATTTAATATTTCATGGTGTATTGCACACAATGGTATTTAATATATACTATTTATTATTCTTCTGCTGTTGTTATTGAAGGTGTTTAGTAATATTAGTGAAGGCGGTGCTGGTGGTGGAAGTTTGTATTTATACTCACAATGAATTCAACTAAATCAAATGTACCGACATGACGAAGCAACTCATCGGCATTGATGAAACTCAATTTTGTATATGTTGTTTGCCACAACGACAGCATATGCCTAAGACATGGAGTGATTGCATAGAGGTTGCGACTAATTACTCGACGATTCACATGAATTCTGAAATCGGAAATTATTAAAACATACAGTTATATCCCAGATGTGCATGTTTGTATGTGTGCATTGTGCATATGCATATGAACGGAACACACATAAAAATTGTATCATCATCATCATCAACAACATCGTCATCAGTAAAACAATCTATTATTACATATGTGCATGATGTTTTCCAATTTCTTTTATTTCATTTCGTTCTCGAGATGTTTTTGCATCGATGGCATTGCTGTTGCCGCATGAATTATCCAGTGATTTTCCCAGCACAAAATCAATGACTGCTTTTTTCGAAATAAAAATATACTCGGATTTGATTTCATCAACATTCGCATCGATGATATCTTGCCATTTTATCAAACGCTTTGGTACCAATCGTAGAATTCTGTAAATTAGAATCAATATTTGTTTTGAGAGCAATTCAAAATGAAACAAACATTAACTTCTTTTTTAATCCGGTAAATCAATATTTTATATCCTTTTTCCCTATCTCTGTATTCTTTCCATCTCCTTCTCACTTTCCCAACACCAACTTACTTGTTTAACATTCGCTTAGTCATTGGGGCAATGTGATTTGTATCTATGCCATGCTTAATATAATAATAATATCTTAAAAGCTGACGCTCTTGTGAATTGGGAAATGTATCATCAGTCTTATCTTCATTCTCTTTGGCTACGATTAACGATATCAATGTTTTGCGAAATTCTTCACGTTCCTCGCGCATTTTCGTGTAGGATGGAAATTCTTTTAAGCAAATGAAAAAAAAAACAAATACACGAACAATCAGTATTGGATTATTTCTTGGAAACTCAATAAAACACATTCCAAGCTCATTTACTTCGTTTTCTTGATTTTTTTGGATTCGATTTAAATTTAATTTGACGACATTTTTGCAGTTCGGCTGGCAATGGTCGAATACACGTTGCGCCTTTGCAAAGTGGACGTGCTGTTGTCAACTTATCAAATTCCAAGCGAAGCCGCCTCGTTAAAAATTCCGCATTGGCTTTTCGATACTTTGGATCACGGTGTATTGCTGTAAATACTCGTGGCTCATCACTCGTCTCGGCGTCATCAACTTTTTTCGATTTTTTATCCATTTTGCTCAAAATAAACACACTTTTTTTTTGGCTCTCACAAACGAAGAAGCTTGAAAATTAGTCACAAAATTGTGCTGAAGCGAAGCTCAATTGTTTCAATAACATATCCATAGATACGGCCCAACGGATGCGTATATTGTGTTAGACAATTTGTTTTTTGTTTTGTTCAAACAAAAAAATCTGCATAATTTCATCTAATAAAATGTTCGAAAAATTGAATTACATTTGAATTAAAATATGTACCCAAAAAGTTATCGCATGAGAGTTCATTCTAAATTTTCTTTTAAAAAAAAAGTTGAATGTAAAAAAAAGAACGAAAGCATTGAATGCACGATGGGCACTGAGCGCACCCATCAAATGTCATGCATACATACACACATTTGACAGCTGGTGTATTCATGTTTTCACATTTCCAGACTAACCACACATTTCTGTTGCTTTGCACGGTATTTCATAATTCATTTCTGTTATTGCTTGGACTAATTTAGTGTAAAAAAGAATTGTGTTTTTTCCAAATTAGTAGCCGCTTCGTATAAAATTTGTAAACAAATAAATAATATCAAATTGAAAAAAAAAAAATGTTTTGCCGACAAATTATATGTCAATCGATGAATAATCTTCGATATTATTCGGTTGCAAAAAGCCCTTTGGCCGAACTACGAAAAAAGACCGGCTACTCACTTCTCAATTGTAAAAATGCATTGGGATTGCATGGTAACGATGTGGCGAAGGTAATTGATTGTAATTCGTTTATCGTCAAATCGTCAGTTAAATTTGATTCAAACTTTTTAGGCCGAACAATGGTTGAAAGATCAAGCACAAGCGATGGGCTGGGAAAAAGCGACCAAATTGGAAGGACGTGAAACTGCACAAGGTCTCATTGGAGTTGTTTTGCAGAAAAATATCGGTGCATTGATCGAAGTGAATTGTGAAACAGATTTTGTCGCTCGCAATGAAAAATTCCAACAATTTGTCGATTTAGCATCGAAATCATGTTTGAAATATGTCAGTGATTTGCCAGAAAGTGATTTAATTTCACGCACTGAATTCCAGAGTGAATCGTTGAAAAATTTGGTCAGCAGCAACAATAAAAAATTGGCAGATGAAATGGCATTGATGATCGGTATGACTCGTAAACTTTATTTTTTCATGAAAATCTCGTATCAATTTTTTCTCAAAATAATTACATTTTCTGACCACTTTAGGTATGGTTGGCGAAAACGCATCATTCAAAAGAGCACTCTGCTTCAAAGTTCCACAATCAATACAGTTGATCGGAATGGCCTATCCATCGCAAACAAATACCATTGTAGCCGACAGTGAAGTACATACCGGAAATATTGGAACCATTTTGGGCATTCGCAGCGAAACCGAAGTCACAGATGAACTCAAGAAAAACTTGTGTCTTCAAGTGATTGGAAGTAACCCGCTGAAAATTGGCAACAAAGAAACAGATAAACCAGCCGCTGATTCAGATGATGAAAAATGCTTGATCTATCAAGAGTATGTATTTGATCCGTCAATCAAAGTTGGACAATTACTCGAAGATCGACAAATCGAAATTATTGACTATCAACGATTCGAATGCGGTGAAAAAGTGGACAATGAAGAAAATGTTAGCGCTGCTTCAGCCAAAAATTAAAAATATCAAATAGCACTCAATATAATATTCGTTAATATGAATCCTCTATAATAAAAAAGGGCAACTTAGTTGATTTTTATGGAATGATGTGTATATTTACTTAAACGATTTTTAGAGTCAGGGAGCAAGGCCATTAGAAAAGAAAACGCGAATAAGCTCAGCAGCGGTTTACGGTTTGTTGAAATATTCCGATCTATTTCACCATTAAAACCAAGGTTACCCTGTCTCATATGCTTGTTCCTTAAAATATTAACAATTATTAGTCATGCTTCTATACAGCTAAATGGCATGATAAGCATAAAAAATTATCTTATTGCCAGAAAATAAAACAATATTGCAATAAAAATCCGCTCAACATGTCAATTGTTTATTCGAACATTTGTACAAAGTTAAGCTAATTGAATTATTTACAAAACGGGCAAAGTAAATAAAAATCAATCGATAAATGTTGTTTTGCCAATGACTGCATATATATAGTTTACTCTATTTGTTTGGTTAGCAAGTAATTCATTCATTGAAATATTCAGCATTTATTTTGAGTCGTGCAGCACGCTATGCTCGTTAGAAATTCAGTTGATCAATATGGAGTTAAAAAATTACACACAAAATTGTATGTTTAAAATGCTTTATTCTGAAAAATAGGATATGCTTATTGCCGATTTTGGAGGCACATGTTTTTATTATTTTGAATTTCTTTGAAAGACTGTGTTTTAGAAGCACTACATCTGTGCGAAATATTTTTTAATTTTTTTGAAAAATGCTTTTTTTTTTTGTTGCGTCTCATATTTTATGCGCCGAGTTGCTTGTACAAAATCGGTACATAATCGTCCCATTGGGCTTGATAGAAGTTACCAGCCACCGGGTTGCCCAATTCGTACTTCTCGGCAAATTTAGCAATGGAAAATCCTCCTCTGTTTTCACCACTGGTGTTCGGCAGGCGAGGCTCATCGAAGCTAAGTTTACCCTTTTGCTTGTAGATCAAAAATACATAACGATGTAATCCGGTACCTTCAGGTGGTCCCGATCCGACGTAGTCCGATAATATTTCACCTTTGCTTACATCTTTGCCTGGTATATTTGTGATCAACCAGTGGTGCCACTAAAAATTATACCGAAAAAAAGTGATGATATTTAGCGATGTACTTATTAATTTATAAATAGCTTGAAGATTTGATTTTATCAAATTCGTGATAAGACACAATGTGATAAAAATAACAATAACAACAAAAAGAATTTTAACAAAAAATTACCTCACGGAACTTCGGGTCTTGACGAGAAGGCGCATCTGGGTCTGTCATAGCTAGAGTGTAAAACGTATCTGGATCGGCATTCCATTCAACGTTTGGGCGATCTTTAACTTGAGTTGGTGTCAATTCATTGCCTTCATTTGCCGAAACACCACTAACATAGGTGACTTTGGCCACTTCAGTCGGTGCAAATGGAATGACGTCGGGAACAATAGCGTGTTTATCCATCGTGATATTTACTGCGTAGTTTCTGGTCACAACTGACTTGATCAAATTTCTCGAAAGAACTGAAACACTCAATAGCCGGTTGGCAAACATTTTACCTTATCCAATGAAAATAGTAGAAAAAAATCAATTCTCCACACTCTCAACGAACTTTGTCATAATAATGGATGAACAAAATCTACACAACAAATGGCACTTTGAACGGTTTTCTCTTTTGATAGGTTTATGCAATGTTTCTTACTAGTAAATGTTGAGAACAAAAATTGAATCGAATTGTGATTGAATTTTATCTCATTTTAAAGATATTTTGAAATAAAACTTAAAAATTATCTGAAATTCAAGAGAAAAATGTCTTTATTATATTTATAAAATAGGGAATAATAGGGATTTTTATGTTTTTCAAATATTTGACAGAAAATGTCACCTGTCAACATCCATAGCAAAACAGGAGAGTTAACACACTTAGATTTTTGACATTTCATTCATTAAAGCTGTGTATTTAGCGCGAAATATCTGTATACAATAAAACAGATCGTTTACTTTGATCAATTACATTCAAAATGTTGTTCTCAAATGAAAATTCAATAAAAAAAACTACAGATAATTATCAACGATTATCTACCGCAACATTTGTTGATTCATCTGTGCGATTTCAATTGAAAGACAAGAAGACTGATTACAGCAAGCAATTTGCGCACATATATGCTCAACGGCTAGATCAAATGCGACCACTTCTTCAAGCAAAAGCCGCTGAAAAATGGGGTGAGTAAAAATACTTCACAAAATGTGAAAATTATTAAAACGAATATCGAATGGAATTTCCATAGGTGACAAATATCCAATAAAAAAGATGGCAGATTTGCGTGAAGACAATCCAGAAAAATGTGTTATTCTTGGCACCACATTTGTTCATCAAAAATTAAAGCCGAGCATTTTGCGTGAGATTTCAGAAGAGACACAATTAACACCGCAACCAGTTCGACAGAATTTCGCCGATGAATCAGACATGGTTATTTTGGAAGATGAAGTTCAACGCATTCAATTGCTAGGTGAATTTCCAGTTCATCAATTTGTTACTGGTATTGTTGTCGCTGTTTTGGGTAAGTTTATGTCGATTTGCAGAAAAAAAGCATTGAAAAAGATTTGACCGAACAAAATGGCATCGAAATAATTAAATAATTTTTTTCCAACTATGTTCACTTCGAATATTGTAACTTATTAGGAACTGATTGTAAGTAAAAGTCGACTTGAGAGTTTGAAAGAGTTTCAATATTATAACCACACACTATCATCAATCGATTTTTTGCAATTTGTTTTTCACCAATTTTTAATCCGTTCATTTTTTTGTCTACGTTTATTCTTTGGCTTGCTCTCACGTAAAATACACTCTCACCCTTTAAAAATGTACTATTTTTTGTTTGTGTTTGTACTCATCACATATGAAATTGTTGGTGTCTGTTGTGATTTCACTCTGGTTTTGTTTTTCATTTTAATTTGCATATATGACTTTTGTACATATAACATTCACGATAAATCACAAAATCTTCGAATATATTCTAATCGTATATTTAATTTTAGGTTATGAAAACGACGAAGGAAAGTTCGTGGTTGAAGATCATATGTTTTACGAATGTGGTCCACAGAAACCGCTGAAAGAGTTGACGTCGTCACCGTTGCTGGTCTTTGTTTCTGGACTGGATCAATCGGCCACGCATGATTTTACGATGTCACTTGAACTCTTTCAACAGTGGTTGTATGGAAATTTGCCGAATTTCGATAAAGACATGGATTTTGAGGCGTCGAATGTGGTTCGTGTTATTGTGGCTGGTAATTCGGTGCGTACAACAATGGAAGTGCGTGCAAAAACAATCTTAATGCGTCAACCCGAGTCGACGGTTACACTGCAAGCGGTTAAAGCTGTCGATGATCTTCTCTATGGATGGTCACAATCGGTAAATGTCGATTTGATGCCTGGAGAATTTGATCCATCGAACTGCATGTTGCCGCAACAACCCATGCATCATTGTATGTTTCCAAATAGTGCACCATGCGGTGCATTTAAATGCGTCACAAATCCGTATGAATTTTGTATTGAGGATCGCCTTATACTTGGCACATCCGGCCAAAATGTGACCAACATTCAAAAATATTCACACATCGAAGACACGCTTGACGCCTTGAAATCGATCGCCAAATGGAGCATTTTGGCACCAACCGCCCCAGATACTCTTCCATGTTATCCGTACTATGATGATGATCCGTTTGTCATTAAACAATGTCCAAACATACTGTTTGCTGGCAATATGCCCGAATTTAAGACTGGATTTTTTGAAGGTATACCAAATGATTTATTTCGACACTTTGAAAAGTCGTTTTCAATATTTTTTATATTTATTTTACAGGACCCGATGGACAGAAGAGTCGATTAATTTGCGTCCCATCGTTTTCTCAAACCGAAAGTGTGGCCGTTGTTAATTTAAGAACCTTGGAATGTAAACAGTTGTGTTTTAAATTAAAAGGTTTCGATGAAATTGAAATGTAAGCTAAAAATTATGAAAGTAAAAAACTGTTCGTTCTTTTTATTAAAATACTTTTATTGTTGAATACAGTTGTAGCTATAAGTAAGGTTAACTCATGGAATGAAAACAAGCTATAGAATTTCGAAATAAAATATGAAAAAGCAAGCAACCATTGATATTTTCACTCTAATCGCCTAATAAAATGAAATCTAATAAAACATATCGGCATTGAAGTAACCAAGACTAAATGTGAAAATGAAATATGACATGATTTTGATTTGCAGCAAAACAATACTAACTAGTCTATTCAAATGTATTTTGTTTGTTTTTTTTTTTGTTCATTGATAAATATGTGTAAATATGTTCAAGTTGGAAGAAACGCAATTGCTTAAATCTAAAAAATTTGTCGTCATTGTTATCATTTCAGCGTACAATCATACATAATAGCTAGTGTCGGTCAATTCGGTGATTCTTTTTCCTCTTCTATGATATATTGTATCGCCGATGCGCGCCATATCACTTGAGTTCTTTGTGTCGAAAATTTTCTATATAATATCTTTGGCAAATTTACACGAGGAAACAAATAAAGATTCAGACTTTCCAAACGTTTCACAAAAAATATAATTTATATCAATCAGTTTGACTGCTGTTAACAAGAATAAAATATATTGCTTTGTTTGATAAAATATCGAAAACAAATAGATTGACTGTTGTTGATTTTTTTCTTAAATCTGAAAAAACTATATTTTCTTTATGATAAAACTGAGCAATAAAATTCTATTCTGATTTCTTCTTCATTTTTTTTAAAGTCATTTTTAAATGTGTTTCATAAATATTCTTTGTTTTTTTTTTTTGTCTTTTTAAATATAGTACTTCTAGATATCACAACTACACCCCCAAGATATAATCTGAAAAAACGGTTGATTTTTTACCTCTCACCAGTATTACATGAAATAGAAATATAAAACAGATATAATTATATAATATGTATGTTTCTGAAGAAATTCTATTGAAATTTATTCTGCAGGCAATGGATATGAATTCTAATGTGTCTCCTTCAATTCACATGGTATTGTAATGACATTTCAATTGAAACAATGAGGATTAAATTGAATTGACTGAATTGTTTAATTGGGTGTGTGTGTGTTTATGTGTTGGGCCGATTTCTTTTCTTTGATATACTTTTTTAAACATTTGCTTGCTCTGGACCACCAACACAACTTGGAATCGCATTCGACCATTTGGCATTACGCAAACATTTAATGGTTCGTGCCCCTTTTAATTCTAACCCAGTATCACATGTGAATGTTATACTCTCGCCGATTGAATAATAAAACTTAACTGATGACATTCGACCAGATATCGCAGTGCCTGGATAACTGCAGGCCTGTACACCTGTTCAAAAAAAATGATTGAGAATAATAATTTGAAGTGAGAAGTCAATTCTATGATGCTTACATTTTGGTAGAACGCCAGACCATCGTCCATTGTCCTGACACGCAATTATCGGCTGGCCTTGTATCATATATTCCGGATTACAGTTGAATTGAATGACATCACCAGCTCGATATGGAGCTGATCCTTGTGCATAACCGTTTACTGGAGCGCCCGGATTATCGCACTGCACCTCTGTAATGTTAAATGGATTTTTAATTGGATTTTTCCTCATATTTGTTTCATTTGATTTCAAACCAGAGCACGATGGGAATGGTTGCGCCCATTCACCACTCGATAGACATGTTGTTTGTGATGGACCACGTAGTCCATAGCCAGTTTGACATGAAAATGTTGCACGACCGCCTACTTCACGGGATAGGATTGTTACACGTGGCACAGATCGATTCGATGACGCCAATATTGGAATGTCACCACATTCAATGCCTGCAAAGCAAGAAAGTCGTCGATTTTTTTTAAGAGTGAAGTTTAAGTTTAATCTTTTTTTTTGTATTCGGACTCACTTTCACACACCGGCAGCGCGGAACTCCAATTACCACTCGGCATGCACGTTAATTCCGATGAACCGATCAATGAATTTCCATTTATGCAAGATAACTGGATCTTTGATCCCATCTTTGTATCATTCACATTTACTTTGAGACCACGCTTGCTTGGAATCTCTGGACAATGGATGGCTCGTACAAGAACCTCAACAGTGTGATCGTGTCGAGCCGGTGTTCTTAAACGACAAAAAAGAGAACCTTTTGTATTACAAATAGCAATGGTAAATTTAAATAATGTTTTCGAAATAAAATATGTTATTGAATAAATTTCTTTTGTCTTTTCTCTTGGAGCCACCCAGCTAATATTCCCTCGTTTTTTCAGTAACAATATACCGACAAACATTTTATAGTGTTTTATAATTATTAAAAAAACTGTATCTTTATAATGCCTGTATACGTACTCTATAACAGTTATATAGACAATTGATAAAAATCACTTACGAACATGTAAAAATTCCTGTATCCTCCTCAACCGCATGGAAAATGCTTTTTTTTTGTAAAAAATGAAGATAGATAGTGTCATTTTTCCTTATTGGAAAGTCTATTAAACCCATTATTACCTCAATCGATATTCCAATGTATTATCGCGACCTTCATCGGTGACCCATCCTTCGGGATAGTTTCTATACGTGTGATTAACCGACCACTTCGGGTTGCCAAAACGTCTCATCCATAAACATTCCATATGCACTGTTGTCCCCGGATACACGACCAATTTCCCATCATTACTTTGTGCAATTGGACCATTGTGATGACGAAATAGAATTGTTGGTGATTTTTCCACTGTAGAAAAACGATTAATTGACCGAAAAATTCAAACGAAATTTCCCCATAATGAAAGTGAAAATGTAAATATGAGTCATTGGGTCAAAATGGATTTTAATGCAATCCATTCAATGTGGAAAATGTAAAGTAAATTTGAAAAATATGCTCTGAATTTTCCTTAAAAGTGACATACTTGCGTAATCATTTTCCTGATTCAATCCCAAACACGTAGGCTTAATGCCGTTCCAATCTGAATGAATGCACGTAAGAACATTATTGCCAAGCATTTGATATTTGCCAATATCCACACATCTGTAAAAAAGGATACATAAAATGAAACATTTAGAGCAAACCTTCGTATCAATCAGTGTAGCGAGAAAAATGTGTTTAACATGATTGGAAACTGTGCGTTATCTCAATTTTGCAGATGTTCAATGCTCTTTTTTTTCTCTCGAGCTATGTGCTTTCAATTTTATGGGATTGATTGAGCAATTTTCCGCATCTGTGAACACCATAATCGATTCTGAGCTTAGAGTGAAGCTCACTCAATCGGTCCCATGGGTCGTTTACATCAGTTTATAAATTGTATGTGATGAAATAGCACACGCATTCAAATCGCTCCAGTTTTTTCCACATATTTTTCCGAAGAAGAAAAATGTCAACCGAAAATGTATTAAACAAGTTGAAAGCAATCATTGAAAAAGCCAACAAATCAAATATTAATATTCAACAACTGGCATCTCTTGAAAACCATTCGGCAATATCGAATTTATCATTTTTTCGATGTTTTTTCTTCGTTCCAATCGTATTGGGATTTACTGTATTTGTTCACAACAAATTGTGGATAAATGGGGAAAAGTGTTTGATAGCATTGCCTGATTCATTGTCGCATGCATTTCGTCCGCCAGAAAATTGTAACTTTTGCCGAAATATCACGCAAGCTGATCGTGTTTCGAATATTTCACCACATGAATTTGAAAAATATTTTGCATACAATGCCAAACCAGTGATTGTCACCGATGCAACCAACAATTGGACTGCTTTGGATGTATTTGATTTTTGGTATTTCAAAGATGTATATGATTCTTCATTTACCGAATCGGAACAAATGAACTGCCAGTTCTTTCCGGTAATATTAGTTTTTGTTCACACAAACAATTAAGAAATACTAAAGCAGAAGAACATTTTATTTTTTATTTCTAGTATAAAACTGAATTCAAATCACTTAGAGAGGCTTTGAATATTCCATCAGAGCGTGTGAACTATGAAAGTGGTACCGACCCGTGGTATTTTGGATGGAGTAACTGCAATTATGAAGTTGCTCAAGAGCTACGAAAACATTATGACCGTCCATACTTTTTGCCAGACACGTCGGAGAATAATGCTATCGACTGGATTTTTATGGGAGGTCCAAGTCTGGGCGCACACATGCACGTTGATAACGTTAGATTGCCGTCGTGGCAGGCACAAATTAAAGGCCAAAAAGGTATACAGAAATTATGCTATTTTGAGGTCAGTATGCATGTGCTTGTGCATACTGCACTGAATTTCAGATAACAATTTAAATCACATTTAAAAAATCAGTTTTAATTGAATACGCTTGTCGTTTGTAGAATGGGTCTTGGCGCCACCACCCGAATGCTATTATGAATGCTCAACTTTTTCAACAATCGTACGAACCGGAGATATTAGTAAGTTCTCATACATTTTTTTTTGTTATAATTCAAGTCATGCACAGTACGAAAATAGAAGGAATCATGTATAAAGACAATAATAAGAAAAGTTCAACAAATCAGAAAAGGTTCACAGTGGTCAATAATATAATAATTTTTCCAAATTTCTGCTGTATGTGAAGAGTAAAGGGCAAATTAATACTAAAATACTTAAAGTAGCTACGAGTATTTGTTTAGTACTTTCGGTCATATATTTCAATAATTTTCAGTATGTTTGGTACTGATTCGCCCCTTACGACTCGGCAAGTTTGGGAACCTATATGAATCGAATAATGTAAAATGTTCAATTTCAATTGCAGTTGTATTGGACACAAATAAATGGTATCACAAAACCATCGTATTACCAGGCGAGATTAGCATTACCATTGGTGCAGAGTATGATTAAAAAGAAATAATGAAAATGGTGTTTTACGTTAGTCATGCTTTATTTAAATTTTAAAGCTTATTTTATTCAATTGAAGAGATTTTTAAGCTATGTGTAATTTCAAATGCTATTCATTCAGTTTACAAATAAATTTCTATTTAATTGATAATTGCTTGGAATCCATTCAATTCATGTAATCTCAAAATCATTATTATTTCAAATACTAATCTAAAATCAAAATTTCATTCAAGTATAAAATGCTAGAAAAACTAATCTAAAATAGAATTTATTGTAATATTTGCAAGCATGCATCGAACCAAATCTTTATCACTATATTCGGTGGTTTTATCACTATTTCTGTATTTTAAATTTATACAAAAATCGTTTGGTGAATAGGTGAGTGTGAATTGTCCATTTGGCCGCAAATAAATTTATCAAGATGATGTTGTGTATCAAAAATTGTGTTGAAAATGGTAAACCATTAAAAAAAGAATAATCATGCTCATGAACAAAGTTATGTTTTATTATATAAAGCCATTGCATACCTCGACACAATTGTGGCACCAGGTGGAAATTCGACAACTCCTTCATCGATTCGCAGATCATTGTAGAAGCTCACAACATTCGGTTCATCATTGTAAAAGATGCAAGTTCCATTTGCTGTATGGCAATAAATCACAATTATTATTCGCTTGAAATATTGTACTCTATACTGGAAGACTTACTGCAATCAAAAGAGCGACCATTCCATGTACCATCCTCGCATACGATTTTCCATGTTGTTCTTTCTCCCGCTGCACCTTTGATGCAATTAAACGTAATTTCTGTTCCAGATTCGAATCCTTCATCGGCATCAGTGACCGGTTCTCCGTTTCTGAAAACACATGTTTCTAGTTAATACCACTAAATAAAATCGATTCAAACGTAAGTATTACTTGTAAAGAATCGTCTCTTCAACTCTCGTTGGCATTCCGCATGGTTTTCCCTCGCCAAAAGTGTGTTGATAGTAACTGCCACTGTTTTCTGTTTTCATGTTCAAGATTTTCGACTTGCCGAATTTTTCATTGATTTTATTGAATCCAGTTAAAATGCTTGTCACGTCTTGATTTGAACTAAAAAAATCAACTTCGCCCAAATATTCACTTTCGCGAGTTTTTTTAGCAATTGCCGATATTTGAGCCGGTTGACACTGAACGGTTTGCGGAGTTAAATTTCCCAGTGAACATTCTGTAGTATTTTTTTTGGATTAAATCGAAATAATATGAAAGAGCAGGAAGTATATGTAAGAAGTGAAATAATAATTACTCATTTGCACCGTTTCCTCGCTGCCTTCGCATTGAACCGAAACTGAAGCGGCATGAGCGATGGTTAATCCACCACGATATCCTTCCTGAATGAAATGAATAGAGTTTTAATGTGAGACAAGTCTCGTTTCAATTGAAATTCGATCAGTTACTTGATAAACAGCATTCGAAATATTTGGCAGAGAGCATGGAGCTGGAACACATTCTGGTAAACCGTTGACATCCCAACTACCCTCTTGACATTTCAATCTGTTTGGACCCTGTACGGTGTATCCTTCATCGCAATTGACTTGAACAATCTCGCCACTTTGTACTTCATCGAATGCGTTAAGTGGTTGCATTGTTGTTTTACCATTGTCGTCTTTTTGATCAACAACCAATGCCACATATGCTCCGTGTGCAGTGGAAGCAATTGAGCATGGCACTAAAGTGCATTCTGGTTTCAATGGTTTCCATCGTCCTCGAACACATTTTGCAGTTCCATTTGGATTTTGTAAATTCAATCGATATTCCTTTGCACATGTTGCACGAATTATCGTTCCAGTGCCAAATTCGTTGGACGGATCGCGTCCTTCACGTACGATGTCAATACGAATGTATGGTTTCATAGCGATTGGCTGAAAAAGTTTGAAAATAACTTAATGCATCATTTATCTACTTGCAATACCCCTCTCTTTAGAGGAAGGGTACCCGATTTTATGTAAATTCAAAATTAGTCATTACTAAATTACAGCTCTCACCTCACATGGTTCCTTTGTTTTTGACTTCCGTGATCCTTCTGTATCACTGCCATTTCCATCCTCTTCAATTGGGTCTTCACTTTTCTTCGGCGCGCGTGGAGCCCGTTTTACACGATGAAACAACTTGCCATTATTGTGTACACCTTTGCTTCCAAGAAGAATTCTCTTCCTTCGTCGAACGATCTGTGACTGTAACAAATTGACAATATCGCTAACATTCTTCTCATGTTGTCGAGAGATTTGTGGCAAATAATTTCGATTGCCAATCTGTCCATTTTCATCGTGCACTGCATCACTGTGGCTGCGACCAACAAATGTATTGTTTACAATGCCATCATTTATTTCCTTCTTCGCGTAAATATTTCGATCTTCGTTGATATTTGGCAATGGTATTGGCATCGAAGCATATGCATTTATTTCATCGAATGGATCTTGAGCGGGTGTTTTATAATCATCATCATCGGCATATGGATCTCCTTTGTTATCAAAAACTAATGGTTCATCATCATCAATGACACGTTGACTATGTGATGCTCGCAGTAAATTATTGATGTAATTTCGATGTTTTTGTCGAATTTTCTCATAATATTTATTGTAGGCGCGTCGTTGTGCTTCCTCAAATCTAATTCGTTGTTGTTGCTGTTGAAATTCGTTGCGCAATGGACGTACAAATTGATAATCAATTTCTGGATATCGTTTTCGTGCAATATTTCGCTTGAATCGCATTATTGCCGGTGCAACGAGATGCCATTTATGATTGATGTTATGATTTGGAATTATTCGTCGATGAATTTTACGCTGACCACCTCGATGATGAAGTAAACTTCGCTTTTGTCGTAATGGAAATGGATCTTCGATTACTGCATTTCTTCGAAGAACTTCACTGATTTCCCGCTTAAAACGACCAAAATTTCGCAAAATTTTATGCTTTTGTTCAATTTTTGCGGCACGCTTACGACGATTCCATCTTAAACGCGGATGCAAACCAGGACTACATTCGGGCAACTCAGTTGGCCGCCAAACACCACCAACTAATACAAATACAAAATGTTTTTTTTTTTTTTTTTAATTTAGTTAACCTTTGGGCAGTGTCACATCGTGATTCTTACCACATGTCGCACCAACTGGACCCTTTTCATTTAAAATGTAGCCTTTATCGCAATCGTACATTATTTGCTTATTGTTCATTATCTGGAATGAAAAAAAGTTCACTAAACGGTTTTTGAAGAAAAAAACGAAAAAATGTTACCTTCCTAACATAGGGTCGATAGTCATAAAGTCCCATATTTCCAATAAGTAAAACTTTGCCGTGTTCAACATAACCAGGGAATGCACAAAATAATTCTTGACACATTGGTGTCAATCCCGTCCAATTGCCAAACGCACAAGTACGAACGTATTCATTTTCATCGATAACTTCTTTTCCATCAGGTCCGGTTAACTTGAAACCATCTTTGCATTTAAATCGTGCTTTCATACCATGCTCTGTCTTTGGTGCCAAGACCATTCCTGGAAATATGAAGAAACCATTGAAATGTTTGTCGCCCGAATCACGAAAATATATACAAAATATCAGCTTACCAAACTTTGGTGGTTTAGGAAGAGTTTTGCATCGAGCCGGTGTACAACGAGGTATAATTGACCAAGTACCATTCATACAGGTGGGCGGAGCTGAAGATATTATTGGAAATTCATATCGATCTTCGCAAACGACCTCCAGAGTCGTTCCATGAATGACTTGATTAGATGTTGGCGGTAGTGTTGGAGTAACCGGAGTTGTGGCATTTGGATCAAGCTCTTTTTCCATTGCAATAACTGTGCCTTGTTGAACCGTTGGTATAACGCATGGTGCTAGAATGGTTTATATAACACATAGTGGAAACAGATTTACGCCCAATTTTTTTTTAAATAGTTACCTAAACATTCTGGTACTGGATATCTCCATCTTCCATCAACTTGACAAACGGTTGACGTATTTCCAGCAAGCAACATACCCGGTTGGCATCGAAAAATAATGCTGGCTCCCAATCCTGTTCCGGCGTCAATATTTTCCAGCCATCCATTGAACAGAACCCCCGGAGAACCGCAATTGATTTCCTTACAAGTCGGCAATGAGCCGCTCCATTTTCTATCGGCACCACAACGTCTCGAACTATCATTGACCAGTGTATACCCATAGCGACATTCATAAGAAACGATTGAATTGTACGAAAGACTCGTATAAATTGCTTTTCCATTTTTCGGGCTCTCCGGTATCGGACAAACGACACTGGTTACAACTATTTTTTGTTTGTAGAAATATAGAAGCAAAGAAAAGGCAATTTTAGTTTTTGACCTTGAAGCTGATGCGTAGAGACTAAACAAGTAGTACACAAAAAACTATTTTCAACCATTTGTCTATGTGAATGTTTACCGCAAATTTTTGAATCAAAACGATTTTCATGGCCGATAAATAGTGGTTGTTTCAATCATGAGAGTTGAATTTGGTCTATGGATGTGGCCAGCATCTAAGGCGAATTTATGAAAAAAATAAATAGTCATTGCATGAAGCGAATAAAAACAAATCGGTTTGGTTTGGTTTTGCGGTAACGATACACATAATTTTTATTGTTGAAAGCCAAAATACATTGTTTAATTTGAAATAGAATTGATTCTACACATTAACTACATAACGATTTAATACAATTTCGGATTTGATAAAACGATGACGGTCAAATGTTTGAAGCGATTTTTTTTTTTTTGGCAAGTGGTTGATGATCTTTGACCGACTCCAGAAACGTTTGAAGTTTTTATTCGATTTGGTCATCTCAATTTTAATTAAAATCACGAATTTGCGACACAACATCAAAGTATGGGGATCAATTAAGGAATTAATGGTACACTTTTTAAGAGCAAATACTTCAGTTAAATCGTTTCTCTACGGCTAGTGTATATAGTGTATGAACTTGAAGTGCTACTAAATATATATTGACGTGGCATGGAAATTTTGTTACTACTTTTCGTAAATTTGTGAGAAAATATTTACGTTTCAGCTACTTAAACGAGAATTTATGATTGGTTCTCTTTTGAATTGAGCAAAGAAGCAACAGGAAAGAAAACATTAAAATACAGTCAAAATTAGATAGTCGAATCAACACAACATTACAGATTAAAAAACATACTCGATTTTTTCTTGTTTTTTTTTTTTTATCAAAATTGGATAGAAATTTACTTACGCACACATGTAGGCATTTCTTTTGGTGACCAATCACCGGTGGCTTGACAAAAACGCTCGGATTTTCCAACCAATTCATAACCTTCGCCACAGTGGTAGGTGATACGACATCCAAATGTATAACATTCGCCTGCATGCCAACCATGAGTCGGATCAGTCGGTTGACCTGTTTTGAATAAAATGAACAATTAATTTCTATCGATTTTTGCAGATATCAATTAATGTATACAATTTATATAGATTTTTGACTTACCACATGAGCGAGGCTCACAATTTATATCGGGACCATACCTGAAAATGGACATAAAATCAATTATGGTTAAGAAATCATTACGAATGGTAAATCATATAATTCTTACCAACTTGCATGACCATCAATCGCCAAACATTTTGCGCGTGGAAATCCAGCAGTAACATAGCCAGTATAGCAATGATATTGAACGGCTGAATCAAGCTCAAATGTGGCTTGTTCCGGTAATGCTGAGTGACGAGCATGTTCGATGACTGGCGGTGTCAAACAGAAAACTATAAAAACACAAAGAGCAAGACATGCAATTAACTTCGGTATGAAAAATGGTGACTTTAAATTAGCAGCAATGAGAGGCTAAAATTTACTATTCTTTGAGCAAATCGGTTGCGATCCTGTCCATTGACCATTTCGGCACAGTCTTTCAGCAAGCTATGGTTGGAATAGTATTTATCTTAAAACATGCTTTTTTCTTCAAAAACATTGAAAATTACCCCAACAACATTGTAGCCAAGTGGACATGTGTAAACAGCTTTTCCGCCAAATTCCCGACCGGATAAAGTGACCGTTCCAAGTTCAGGCTGTGGCAGCTCTGGGCATTCACGATCTGAAAATTTATAAAAACGAATGTTAAGAAGTTCGGAATTCAAAATAAAATTCAATAAAAAAATGAACCTGGCTTGATGCATGACATTCCGCAGGTTCCGTCGCATAAGCACTTTTTCTTTTTACTTTTGCAATCTTCATGCGATGAGCATTTTCTTAAGCATTTTTGACCTAATAAAGTTGCTTGTTCCTCGTCCCGTGGACAATCCGATGATGGTGAATTTCTTGAATTTTTTATTTAATTTTAAATTTTTTTTTTTTTTTTTTTTTTTTATTTTTTTTTTCATTTTTACCTTGGATTTTTGTAAATTCGACCATCGTCATCAGCTTCGGCCGACTCTTCCGAATCGTCAAAGTCATCTTCGTCCTCATCGTCAGGAACATCAGTTGCAGCAGACGGTACAGACAAAACTGTAAAAAAGAGCAGAAATATATTAAACGTCGAAAGAATTCATAGAGAATACCTAAAAAAATACATATTTGATGTGAAGCGCTACAAAAACTCTTGGGCATTATATCAAAAAGTGAGTCGAGCTTCATTTCCAAAGATTTACGCACATACATATGAAAAAAGCACGTGGATAAAAAAAAGTCATAACAAAACGGAGTAAACGAAATTTGTTTTGACAGATTTTTGATGGAAAAGCTGACAAGTGGTTGTTGAATTTGTACAAATCATCTGTTGTGCCGGATTCTCATACTCCGATGCTACCAACACTTGCGCACCAAAGCTCTCATCAAACACCAACACAACACAACCAGAAAAGTAATCATGGTTACTACCCATCACCTAGATTGACTTTTTTCATGGGTCGATGGAAGAGCGAGAACGAGACTTGGATAACATCAATACACAAGAAAATCTGTAGCTTTTTTGTGATTTTTCGAATGGTTTTTGTTCCATCACAAGACGCAGTCGTTCGAATTTGAATGAAAGAAAATTGCAAATCACTGACGCAATGGAAAAAATGCAAAAAATTTCATGCTCACCCCGTTGAACAAAAATGGCTGCCATGAATAATATCCACAAATAATACAGGCGATTCATGTTTTGTGTGTTTTTTTAATTTGTTATTTTCGCTAAATTGTTTTCGAATTTTGCAATTAATGCATTATATGAACATAGTGTAGCACTTATTCAACACCACGACACAATTGTCAGGTGAAAAAAACAAAGTTTTTCCACTGAATTTTCACTTTTTCACAGAGCACAATTTTTTTACCACAAACCACACAATTGAAATGATATGCTCTACGGAAGCGTTCTATTGTCTTTGTTGCAGCATCTCCGCACTTTGGCATTGGATGGCAAATTGATGCGAAGCTTTTTTTATGTATGCACATATACCAGCTAAGGATAAGATGGAAAAACTGGGTCGTATTGTCAAGGACGACACCTATGGAGAAATATTTAAAGTTTTCAATTAAATTTGGTAAGAGTATGTACTATCACTATCATTTTTAACCTGGTGTAACTGTAAGGGATGCATGCTTTGGTAAAGAAAATCTGTCGTCTGGTATTATATTAGTTGATTTGTTATTTGTTGGGAAATGTCTATATTTTATGAAAACTTCCATTTATATTAGATTGACTAGATTGATATTAGATTGAATAATACAAGAACATTCCAATTTCAAAAGATAATATGAAAGAAAAGAAAGAGGCTTACGTACGCAAGCTGACTTTTCCGCATGGAACCGAAATTTTGGGAATAAACTAAAATTATGGTCTATGTATGGTTGCAGTAACTTAAATTACCGTGAAAACTTGTGAATATTATTTTCTTATCAAAATAAATAACCACACCAAGTCTAAAGAAATTTCAATCAAAAATTACCTGTTCAAAGTTTTACATCATTACGGTACCACAAAGGCATGTCTTTCATACAAATATGAAATTTTGTGTGGATTTTTGTATGAAAAGTCTATGAAAAATTGATTGCAACTCAAAACTAATCTTAGATTTGAGTTTCTCGTGCCAAAAAACCCCCACTACACATTCTTGTTTAAAGCCAATACGACTTTTACTACCCGTATTAGAAGAATTCACGCTTCGTGTACACTCGGCACATCTTCGCTGCTTAGGCGAATGTCAGCAGTAGAATTCACTGCGACATGTTCAAAAAACATCAAGTAGCCATATGTGAATGTTTCATCCTCTTTTGTGCGAACTTTCTTTGACTGTGTACGGCTGTGAGCAAACACATGCATTAGATGCACGACAGTTCGCAGTGAACTCAAGGGCTGATATTCCATAAAGCAGCGACGATGTGCCGAGTGTACACAAAGCGTGAATTCTTCTTAATCGGATAGTAAAAGTCGTATTGGCTTTAAACGAGTTCTTTCAGCGTTCAAATTGAAAGAATATCATTTTAAGGCATTTTCTCATAAGTGCCTCTTCAGAGTCTAGGTTTTACACCGATCGATCAATGTTGTTGAAAATTTGACCAGATCCATTCCTCGTAGTGCCCAATCATCCCGTAAAGTCAGATTTTGAATTTCATATCTGAGCATGAAACCATCGTGTCAGCAAAATGGTTGAAAAATGATCAAAAAATGTATGAATGTGGGTACTCCATTCGGACCAAAAAAAAATTACACCGGTCAACAGATATTGCTCAAAAACTAATCAGCACGTCTCCTAGTAGTCCCAAAGCATCCTGCAAAGTCAGAATTTGAATTGAGTTTTTGGAAGAAGACTTATCGCGGTAACGAAAAAAAGGAGCCACAGGACACAGGACACATCACACACAGCGACGCACATTAATATGCCCCAAAATCATCTCCAATCGTGTTTTCTACATGAAATATGCATAGAAAACATGTTTTGGGGTGACTTTAATTTTTTGGCCTAATACAATACCTTTCCTACACTAAGTGTGCGGAAAAGTAAAACTGGTATGTTTCAATTTAAAGAGCATAAAATTATGCTTTAAATCGTAGCACTAATGTAAAGCACCGATTGATATTGACTACATCGAGAAAAAGTGTTAATATCGTCAAAGGTTTGTTAGTAGAGATCAAAGCTGTGAATACTCGGGGATTTGTTTAAGTATATTTGTTGTTGTTTTTTTTTTTAATATTTATACATTTTTTTTCTCCTGAACTCAAAATATTCAGCCAGTTTTGGCGGTGAATAAAGATTATTATTATATTATTATAAATTACATTATCAATCAAAGAAATGGATGAAAGACAAACTTTTAATAAACATGCATAATAAATCAAACAATAAAATTACATCTTCACTTAATCATATTGGGATGAAATAAAAAAAAATGATACGGAATTTTGTTTCTAGTTCAAGCTTGTTGTATTATATTGTTTCGAGTCTCGAGACAGTAAATAAATAAAGAATGTATGGCCACTAGTCCAGCAAAAATGAATTGAATCAAGGTGTTTTTTCCTATCAAACTCGATTTAATATTACATTGGCCATGTTCCAAACAAAACTTAGTAATGGAAAATATTTCAGATCAAATAGCTGTTTGACTTTGGAATTTTCCGAAAGTGTTTGTTTCTAGAAACATCCATTAGATTAAATAATATAAGAACATTCAAATTTCAAGCGATAGTATATCTGAAAAAATGTCAATTTCAATGTGTGTGTAGAATATTTCAAAGCTGATTTCGTCGGATACACCCCAATATTGATGTAAAAAAAACTTTTATCTAGATCTTTTTGTTATAACATGAAATTATATATTTTTCAAAAAATGCGGAACATTATTGCATGTTATCATCTATATTTTTGATTTGACTATTCCATTTATTGGCTGGTTACTTTGGCCGAACAGCTGCCCCATCCATAGTCATCACTACATGTGTTAACTGAACATTTGCCCTTCGGACCTTTTCCAAACTCAATCCAATATTTACTACCACCTCCATGAGCTGTCAAGAGCAAGAAGATTAACAAAATATAACATATAAATTAAATACATATTTGATACAAAATTACCGGCGTAACTTGATCCTAGTGTCTCACTACCCATAACGTACGTTCTTCCGTCGACCTTGACACATTTTATATGTTCCTATTGTGATGTGAAGTAGCGAAATCAGCATTTAAAAGGTATCAATAACGAGAAATTATCTTGTAAAATTGAATAAATGTTATTGTTATGCTTCTCATAAACTTACCTAACCAGCAGTGACCATACCCAAGCAGAGCAATAAAGTAATTGCCAAAAAAGGGAATAGCGCGATTAAAAATCATTTCGACAGTTTATTAATTCGGGTGAATTGATCAATGGTATATTTTGTGATATCGATCGTAGACTGAACATAATAAAAAAATTTGCTCCTTATAAAGGGTGAAATTTTGCCGTTGTTAAAAATTGTTTTTGAATAAAAATTCATTTAATGTTTAACTTACGTAAACATTTCACATTATTGATGCAATTTATTTTAATGTATGAATTTTTGTCATCAAAGCAAAAACATTTGAATAATTAATTCCTCAATTTTCAATAACACATCTCATTATTGACGCAATCAATTTCAATTTATTTATTTATTTTTATTTATTCACCGTCTGATCACAGACTGAATTTATCACAAAATTAGTACAATATCGTTCACAATGAAACACCACCCGATCGTATACCCAGCCACCAGCCTTCTCGACTTCGGAGCAGCAGATATCGATTGTGTTCACTGTTTTAATTTCTATATAACACATAAAAGTTCAAAATTAAATTTTTCACCGAACAAATATCACATTTTCCAATTTGACAATATTGTTCCTAAAGATGTGTCTTGATGCCGAATCTAAAAATATTTCTCTTATCAATTTAAAGTTTCTACAAGCAACGTAAAACGGCCGATTATGTGCGTAATCCGATGAAAATGCCCTAGCTCTAATCAGTTCTGTACTTCTCAAATTTCTTTGGTTCTCATTATATTGCAGTCTTGTATATACAATTTTATCTCTAAGTGAGCTAGACACTATTTTACTTAAAAGCAGATCATAAATTAAAAATATAGAGGCATTTATACGCCGTCTCCAAAGCGGTTGAATATTCAAAACATCACATCTAAACTGATACGGTGGCAGTACATAATTCTCATCTCACTGATAACGACCAAATAACAAAATCTTTTTGAATTGATTCTATTTTATCAGAGTGGATACGATGGTATGGAAGCCATACAATTTTCGCGTATTCCAATTTAGACCTGACTAGTGCACAGTATAACATTTTTGCAGATTCATGTGCACTGGCTGTAATCGCATCGATGTGATCGGTGAATGTCAATTTTGTATCGAAAATAATG
The DNA here is from genome assembly GCF_009176525.2 of Contarinia nasturtii. Lineage (NCBI taxonomy): Eukaryota > Metazoa > Arthropoda > Insecta > Diptera > Cecidomyiidae > Contarinia > Contarinia nasturtii. Next base: position 1,744,975 of record NW_022197705.1, read on the forward strand.
CCGAGATCCTTGTGCAGTTTGGTCCGTTCAAATGTATGATGGCCGTTGTCGATTGTATAGTCGTAGTTGACTACGTATGGGTTTCAAGCAAGTTTTTTTAGTTTCAATATTTTATGGCAGGAATTTATTTATATGACCACAAATCATGACCACATGGTTTTTCAATGTTTTACGGCATGATTTTATTCATATGACCACTAAGATAATCATAATATGATATATATTCACAAATTGGGTTTATGACATTATTTGAAACAAACATGTTTACCTGATTAATAAACAAAATATTATAGATTAATGCGTCAGTTTTTATGAAAATTGAGCTCTAGAGGAATAATTTATTCAAAACATTTGTTTTTGCTATGATGGCAAGTTATACTTCAAGGTTATGTCGTTAGTTGAAATAAATATTTTAACCAAAAAATTTGCTCCTTATAAAGGAGCCGTTGTTAAAAATTGTTTTATAATAAAAAAAAAAATCCTCTAAAACTCATAAACATTCCACATCGACATATTGTAAAATATATTCAAAATTTGGGTTTATGACATTATTTGAAACAAACATGTTTACCTGAATAAAAAAACAAAATATTATAAATTGAAATTAATTGCGTCAATAATGAGATGTGTTATTGAAAATTGAGGAATTAATTATTCAAATGTTTTTGCTTTGATGACAAAAATTCATACATCAAAATAAATTGCATCAATAATGTGAAATGTTTACGTAAGTTAAACATTAAATGAATTTTTATTCAAAAACAATTTTTAACAACGGCAAAATTTCACCCTTTATAAGGAGCAAATTTTTTTATTATGTTCAGTCTACGATCGATATCACAAAATATACCATTGATCAATTCACCCGAATTAATAAACTGTCGAAATGATTTTTAATCGCGCTATTCCCTTTTTGGCAATTACTTTATTGCTCTGCTTGGGTATGGTCACTGCTGGTTGGGTAAGTTTATGAGAAGCATAACAATAACATTTATTCAATTTTACAAGATAATTTCTCGTTATTGATACCTTTTAAATGCTGATTTCGCTACTTCACATCACAATAGGAACATATAAAATGTGTCAAGGTCGACGGAAGAACGTACGTTATGGGTAGTGAGACACTAGGATCAAGTTACGCCGGTAATTTTGTATCAAATATGTATTTAATTTATATGTTATATTTTGTTAATCTTCTTGCTCTTGACAGCTCATGGAGGTGGTAGTAAATATTGGATTGAGTTTGGAAAAGGTCCGAAGGGCAAATGTTCAGTTAACACATGTAGTGATGACTATGGATGGCGCGGCTGTTCGGCCAAACTAACCAAACGAAAAACGTTATAGTCAAATCAAAAATATAGATGATAACATGCAATAATGTTCCGCATTTTTAAAAAATAAATAATTTCATGTTATAACAAAAAGATCTAGATAAAAAGTTTTTTTTACATACATATTGGGGTGTATCCGACGAAATCAGCTTTGAAATATTCTAAACACACATTGAAATTGACATTTTTTCAGATATACTATCGCTTGAAATTTAAATGTTCTTATATTATTTAATCTAATGGATGTTTCTAGAAACAAACACTTTCGGAGCTTGAACTAGAAACAAAATTCCGTATCATTTTTTTTTATTTCATCCCAATATGATTAAGTGAAGATGTAATTTTATTGTTTGATTTATTATGCATGTTTATTAAAAGTTTGTCTTTCATCCATTTCTTTGATTGATAATGTAATTTAGGAGAAAAAAAATGTATAAAAATTACAAAAAAAGAAATAAAATAAAAACAACAACAAATATACTTAAACAAATCCCCGAGTATTTACATCTTTGATCTCTACTAACAAACCTTTGGCGATATTAACACTTTTACTCGATGTAGTTTGGAAATCGCTTTCAGTTTAAGTGAACTAAAGATAAGCTATTGATTTTGATTTTTTAGATTTTCCCTAGAAAATACATTGGATTTCGTTTTCGGTTTTCTCGAAGAAAAAATATTTTGGACGTTTTACGTTACATAAGCCGAGCATATAATATTTTTATTTTCGTTCAAGTTATAAACATAAATGTTGAATTTTTAATTATCAAGAGAACTGGAACATTCAATGCGATTTTTTTATTTCAAATTTTGCGGTGCAAGGTCATCCTTCATTTCGGTCACTTATCTGCATAATGGTGCTAGTCGTCAAGCGTTAATATACTAGAAATAATGGTGAACACAAAATTTCTGATTAAGATGTACATTACAAATCCATGAATTTTGATCATTTAATTTTTTTTGTCAAGCGATAACAGCGAATCAGTTCAGACAGCTAACGTAAGGTGCTGAAAGGGAGTGACAGCAATACAAGTAATTGTTATATCTATAAAAATACTCGCATTGTTACAATCAATATAAAATTTCTATTTTTTTCACTTCATTTTAGCGTCTGCTGCCAGCTGCCTGAAAATATCTCAATAAAATGCCTGAATTAAACTCTTATTGGCGACAATAAACTTTTTTTTTTATTGATTAGACTGCAGTTACTATACAAAATGTAATATACGTCATGCATATGTGATTTTTTACTTATTTTCAAGTTTTTTTTTGTTATTTTGTTGTGATAACATATTTTGTACAAAAATAAAACATTGATATACTGTTGACACAAATCTCAGAGAGTATCAAAATCGATGAAAATTTGTCGGATTTAAAAAGCATTTATTCTCGTTTCGTTGAGGTGAGTTACTCGCACGTTTTCTTGAAACAAATCAATAAAGTTACTAACACAATAAATTATAATTTATTGTCTTCTTGTTTCAGTGAATAAAAATGGCATTGATTTCGTGTGTGTTTATGTTATTGGTATTGTGCGCAATATTGGTGTTGTGCGCAATCGAACCCACAAATCGAATAGCAATTCATCGTGATGATTTAGAGGCATACATTCAACGACAAAACAATTACGGTTTTATTCAAGAATTTAAAATGCTTCCACATAAATTCAATGATCGTACAACAAATCACTCCGATGCCAAAGAAAATTCAAACAAAAATCGGTACAGCGATATTAAAGCATACGATCAAACTCGAGTGAAATTATCACAATGCACAACGAATGGAATGAACTCTGTTTCAGATTATATAAATGCAAATTTTGTGACTGGATATAAGGCACGTAAACAGTTCATTTGTTCGCAAGGACCGTTGGAGAGTACGGTAAACGATTTCTGGCGCATGGTTTGGGAACAAAATATCGAAATTATTATCATGTTAACGAATCTAGTAGAAAATAATTGGATAAAATGCACCAAATACTGGCCAGACCTTATTACTGATACCCAGAAATTTGGCGAAATCTCCGTAACACTTACGCATGAACAACGTTACGCTGATTATGTTGTTCGTGAATTGAAACTCACGCGAAATGGAAGCTCGTGTCTCATGGGCGGTGGAAAAGACGAGAAACACATCACTCAATATCACTTTTTAGCTTGGAATGATTATATGGCACCGACAATGAGTTTGATTCGATTTATTCGCAAAATTAACGATTTTTATTCAGTGCAACGCGGCCCGATTCTAGTTCACTGTTCAGGTATTCAATTTTTCATTTAAAAAAAACTAACATTTCATTAAAATATCTTATTTTAGCTGGCGTCGGTCGCACAGGAACATTAGTTGCATTGGATTCTTTGATGCAACAATTACAAGATGAAAATCAAGTATCTGTGTTTAAAACGGTTGCTGAGATGCGTCATCAGCGCAGCTCTTTGGTACAGTCACTGGTAAGCGATGTCATATCATTCTGAATTCTTTTGTATATTTGATTTACGTTTTATTTTAAGGAACAATACAAATTCCTGTACCAAGCCTTGCTTGAAGTCGTGAAGAATGGAAGCAATGGTTCAAAGTGATCAGTGCCAATTAAAAACGGAATTATTAATTCGAATTTTTGGAAAACGAACGAAATTGAACGAGAAAATCATATGAACTTGTGTAAAGTTATGTTTTGCTTTTGAATAAATGTAATGCAACATGTTAAAGAGTGAGCTGGTCTTTTAAATGTGATTTCGATTATTAGTTATCAAAATGAGTTTAAATTGCATCATTCCGTAGATCGACTATGACGAATTACGTAATAGACGTCACACACAACGATAATAAACCGAAACTTTTGTGATTAGTTTTTGTGTGACTTTTGATGAATTTTTATATGTATCTATCGTTCTTGCGACCATAATTAATCTTTATGAATCCTCAAATTGTTTGACATTGTTCTTACCAACATTCAAAAATTCCAGGCGTCTGCAACAAAATTTGCAGCAATGTAGATCTAGCGATCGTTTCGGGAACGCAATGTTGCACCCTATACATCTGTACACAAATAATTGAAGATTTTCTTTATTCGATGCATTTTCCATTTTCACTGCAAATGTATTTTGTAATTTAATATATTTTTATGTTGAATGATCAACCACGGTGTTGTAATGAAATTGCAAATATTGATTGATATACAGACTTTAACCAATTTCTGTTTTATATGGCGGTTGAATAAATGCTGTTGATCCTTATATAAGTGTGAATCAATTCAGTTTTATCAATTTGTTTATCCATTTAAAGTATTCCCTATTAAACAGTTTATCTTAACGTTTATTATGATACTGTATTGCAACGTTACCAAAACATCATTCACCACTGAGAACAGGGCTGTTATTTTTACTCTGTCAGTGCACGCACAAAGTAGTGTGCACACTCACACTCAATGTGCGTCGCACACAGTGCTTGTATTTTGAATGTGCACGCACACTTAGTTACAAATTTGCCAACCGCCAAAAATGTCAAACTTGTGACTAAGTGTGCGCGCACATGCAAAATACAAGCATTGTGTGCGACGCACATAGAATGTGAGTGTGCACACTACTGTGTGCGTGCACTGACAGAGTGAAAATTACAGCCCTGACTGAGAATAGAGTCATATTTGAAAACAAATCAGAAAATCTCGATAACATCATTTTATTTATTTGCGCTATCATATAGGGGATCTTTTAGCATATGTAATACAAAATAAAATATTGAATAATATGGTCACAAACAAAACTAATAATGGAAAACTGATTGCAAGGGCGTTTGAATAAATCATAACCTAAATTGATTGGGTGATAGGTTAGATATTCATATCAAGTAGAAATGAATTTTATTCTTTCGTTCAATTCCCGAAGTGATCAAATATAAAATTGGGGCAAGCCATTTTTTGGATCGTCAAATATTTGTCCATGGTTGATGCTATCCATTTATATGCTGGAAATGGAAACATAGTATGATTAAAATAGAAAATTTCCGATCATGTTTTCATACACTATGACATTTTCTTACCATAATATGGAAGAATATAAGACGTCTTGAACAAATGTTGCAGTAATGCAGATCTAGCGATCGCACCACGAATGAAATGGAACAGTTTGTACATCTGTATATGTACAATTCACTACCTAATTGTCCGCTAAAGTTTTGCATTGTGTTTTCACTGAAATCAATATGTGATTTATACTGATATATTTATTTTAATTGATGCTGTGTCGTTTTAGCGATCGCAAATGAATGTGAGGATATTAACATATATTTAAGAACGATTATTCTGTATTTTGATGATCTTTAGAAAAGTTATTACTTCAGCTCATACTGAATCAACAATTGAAATCAATCTACTTATCTTTACTTTATATTTTCATACAAACAAAGTGCTCAATAATTAAACAATTATAGTATGTTGCACAAAGTACATTGTTTGCAAATTAAAAAAATTAAATTAAATCGACCAAGCACTTTTAAAGATAATTTTTCTTATTTTGATGCGCTTTCCATTTGCAAAACTAGGGCTTGATGTACTGAAAATGAAAGTGTGATTACAAATTGAAATTAAACTGATGGACATTTTCTTACCGTTACATTCAAAAATGCGAGGCGTCTCGAACAACCCTTGCAGAAACACATTCCCAACGATCGATTTGTGATCGTAGTGTGACAGCTTGGACAAATGTATACGTATAATTGAATACATTGATGTTTTGATAGATTTTCCATCATGTTTTTTCGGTGAGAAAAAATTTAAAATCAAGGAAATTTAGTCAAAAATAAGATCCAAAAAAGTATTACCAATTTTATGTTGAATAATACAGTACTAGTGCTCAATTGAGAGTGCTAATATAAAATTCATATCATAAATATAAGTCATTAATTTGTTTATCAAATTTAAGGCACGCATGAATTAAACTGCAATATCAAGTGTACAAAAAAGTGTGGAACGATCGAAGAAAGTCAATATTCAAAACAAATCAGCCGGAAATAAAGATTTATTGGATTCAAATATTGATTATATATCAATCTTTTTTGTTTTCATTTTCATTGCATTTTTGATTGCAACTGCCAATTATGTTTAAATGAAAAAAAAAAGTGTTTGTATACATTTGCAAGAATTAAAACTGAAATATCGGTTGAAAGAAAACAAATACAGAATGTATGATTCACGAATGAATTAATCACATTCAAACTGTTTGATATATATCGCTGATCTTCAAAAATCACCTGAACGATTGATCAAAACTTTCCAATCAAAAGTCGATGCACCAACGCATTGGAACCAGGTATGAATTTATTTAATACAAACACAGCTTAAAAATACAGTTTACACTGCTATTATTGTTGTCTTCCAATCGCTATGCTTATATTACTCTTGTAAATATTGAATTCAGTATCTTCAAGTATGATTCGATAAATGCCATGAGTTTGGCCCATGTTGTGAATGATTTTAGAGAAAATTTTGGGGCTGAAACTTGGACATAATGTCAGTGGGGCAAGTACCTTTCTAACGCATATAATAATCAGTAGGTGGCGCCACTGGTATCTATTATTTTTTTTAAATTTTCGGTTACTTTTGGATTGGAGGGTTTGTTAGAAACATAGTCACCAACATTAATATGATGCGAGAAGAGATTAATATACATTGAGCGTAGCATAGCAAATATCCGAAAGATCTTATCCAAGAAAAACCCAGAAAATTCGGAGTTGAAAAAATACCCAAAATTCACGGGATACTCTGTACTTTTTATTGTAATTTGAACAAAGACATATATTGTTATAATATTGTTAATGTATTTTGGAAACTTATTTAAACATCCTTGATGATCATTGCTGCTTCAAACGATATGTTCAATTAAAAGGTAGGATGAAAGAAATTGAACGCCCGTTGTTTCTTGGATTATCCCGTTGAATTGCCTACCAAATGTTAGAAATTGTAAAGTATATTGAGACGAAAATAAACTTAAATAATCTTTGATTTACCTTAATATTTGTAAATCGCATGCGACTTCCACAATCGCAAAAATGCGTGATGGATAGATTCACTTTAATCTCACTTTTCACGCATTGTGGACACATGTACAAATATAATGCGGTTCCATCGGGTATCGGTTGATTGAGCCCATAAGTTTGACCCATGTTTCATTCACTTTTGATTTCAAATTAATATTTTACTGGCGTTTGATGCAGTGTCCAAACTCAAATGAAAGTGCTATATTTAAATGTGCAACTCGCAGAACAGTTGATATTATCAATTTGTTTATCCGAACCTATAAGCAGCTCAAGAGTTTTATAAACATTGACAAATAACCATTGGATGCTTTCGGATGTCCTCATTTAAATTTCTTCTTAATGAAATAAGTTTTGAAGAATTAACATGCATTGACAAGAGTAGTTTATTGCCATTTGACAAATGTACAAAACATTTTTATTGAATTTCAAATCGAGACTTTATTCACTGTTGGCATTGTTAATGATTTTTTGCTTCTTTTGAATGTTTTGGATGTTGTGGTTAAGTCCGATTTCGATGATTCACGGCCATAGCTCAATCTTTCAATTATATTCCCTAGAAAAATAAAAAAAAAGTAAAATAAATAAAGAATTTCTAAAAGTAATTTGAATTAAAAAGTAATACATTGACAGAAGTGTATTCCATTATGCGGGCACACGTAGGACAAGGATAGTAACTGTATAAAAACAGCTTAATCTGGTCGATGGAGCAGCGTTTGCATCGGTACAAGTAAAATATATTTGGCTCCTGAGATTCCATGCTGTGGTCCAAAAAATGACTTTTAATTTCAAATTGTTAACTTAATTGAATCAAGAAGTGTTTTCATAGCAGTTATTCGAACTCAAATGAAAACCTAAAATGCAACCATTGAATGTCATTGTGGTGCAATTGCTTTCAATTGATATTGAATTATCAACTTGTTTATCCTATTGATAAAATATGTGCTGATTATTAAATTGAAATAAGATTCAAGATATCAATATATTATGAATCTAAAAGATTTTATTCAAGAAGAAATGAGAAAATCTAAAGGAAAAACAACATTAATGTTTGATATTTTTGAAAATATTGATATGACATAAATTATGCAAAGTACACGGCTTATCTCGATTATTTCAGGAACAATATCTAGGTCAGCAACTGTTGAGTTGATTAATTGTTCATTGTGTTATCGATTACCAAGACATGAGAATTTATGCGTCGAAATCAATCGATTTCTTGATAGCAAATGATCTTGATAAATTTAACTGCAACTAAAAGTATTGAAAATATTACCTATAATACCAAAATAAACATTGGATACTTTTCGATAGTTTTTTTTCCATGCAAGTAAAACAAATGGAGAAATGTTGGTAGAAAATTTTCTATTTTTATTCAATTCCAGACCGTTTCAAATACAAGATCTTAACATTGAAATCAAATTGTATGTTATTTTCAGCTTTCATTTTGGTTCGTCATCGTCTTTGGAACTAGGCCACAATATACTAAAAATGGGGACATAGAACATCACAAAAAAATCAAAATTAATTAAATTTCAATTTCTTACCGTAATATTTTGAAGTTCGAGTTTCTGGTAACACATTCTGCAGAAGTACACATCTAGCAATGACAAAATGACTTGTACTTGGCATCTTTCGCACCTGTATACATAACGTTGGCTACCTCGAAACATTGTTGACATGATGTGAATCAAATTTTTAATTTTTATACCAATGTTGATGGACGTGTTGTTCGTATTGAAATGAAAGCATACGAAATCTTTTCAAACATTTTGCTCAATATGAAATTTGAATAGTAAATAAATTCTGATGAATTTCAATTTTTAAATTTCATGCCTCATATACATTTCCGTAAAGATCTTACACATGCAATTTTTAAAATAAAATTCTTTTGACAAAATTTGTGCCAATTATTGAATTCAATAACCTTAGTCATCAACTATTAATTTATCAATTAACAGCTAATTATCTTCTTAAACAGATAGTTATTGATGTGAAATGTGTAATAAGCAAAAATACTTTTCTGTTTTGACATGACTCATTCTGAAAAGTTGTAACCACAAGCAATTCCACTAAATAAATAGCAAAAAAAAACGATAACGCCAATGTATATGTAGGTGCATGCCGATTTTTGTTTATTGAATTTTTGAGATACATTTCAATTTGATTCAATTCTTTTTCTCCATAATGTTCGATGTTATACGGTCTCCATTTCGAGTTATCGGAATGACAACCATTGGCCATGAAGATGAGTTATTATTGCCCTTCAAATTTCAATTCAAAATTATTAGATAAAAAATTAATGGAAATTCTAGTTAAAAAAAAATGGTTGAATTACTTACCGTGATATTTGTGTGTCGTAATGTCAAGCCACAACTATCACATGTATACAATTCAGATGGATGTTGCGCAAACTTGTTTCTACTGCAATTCGGGCACTGATACATATGCCAACGGGCATCATTTGGCATAGATGAAGAGTTTCCCATGACAGTAAAGAAGACAGACAAATACTGGTGATTTTTAGGAAATATTTTAATTATTTCTGGCGTAGCGTTTAAACTAACTAAAACTGATACTTATTCGCTGACAAGCAATCTAGAAATAAACTCAATCCAGGCTTGATTTTGTCAATTCAGTAAATGACACAGACACCAACGAATCCAGTGTCAAAAACATAGATTACTGGGAAGACTCTAGAAAATATTGTATACAAGAGAAATTGTGATTGTATATAAGATACGGTGTCTTTCTTTTATTTATTCCCAACATTGTAAGTGTTTAATAAACACTGAACATTTTATCCTACTTGCAAAAGTAGCTCCATGTAAAATGTCAAAGTAAACAATGAAAAAATGTGCGGAATATATTGGCATAATTGAGGGATTAATTGATAAAGTAAGAATATAATACTATAAATAAATATTTTTTTGAATAAACAGAAACGTCGAGAAAGAAATACATGCAAGAAAGAAAAAAATGAAAAGAAACTGGAAAGTATTTTTTTATTTTTTTGTGTTTATTCGATTTAATTGACTGATCAAAAATAAATGTGAGACATCTTTGGAAATTTCATTAAAGTATATCGCCGCCATGGAAAAAATCCAGTGAATACATTGTGCTAAGATATTAGTTGTCCTATGCAGTAGCTCCTACTTTGACAATAAGTATGATTCAAACATTTAAAAAATATTTTTAAATGAGAATAATATTTCATGTTCAAATTACCTGCGAAATAATCAATTGGATTGGTGACGTTAAGTTGATTAATTTGGCATCATAATTATAATTATTGAGTTGAATATACTAGTGAGAGTAGTTGCCATGTTATTTTTAAATCATTCTTCTTCAAAAGAATGCTTTGTCAACACTTGAAAAATATGTTTTTTATTGAGTTTTTGGAAGATTTTCAAATTCTTTCATTATCAGCTACTGCCAATTTAATTTTTACACGCAAATAAATCTCTCTATCAATGGAAGAGGGTAAAGGTTAGAAGTAAAATGTTGAATCTAAATCGATGTTCACGTCGCAGATAATGAATTATTTTATTATAACTGTTTAGCTTGCGTGGCCATTTAGTCTGATTTACATTAAGACCCGTCATTCTTAGCACATGGGATTTTGTTTATTCGTATTTACTTCATTTGTTATCAAATGACTAACATTTTAAGTTGTAATTCGAACAGATTCAAAGTATAACTCACTATTTGTAACTATTGAATTGGAAAATTAAATATATTTTTTGTTTGGTAAACGATCGCATCTTTTGTAATACATTTTTCTTAAATTACCTTTTACTAGGAATTCGATTCGAGATATTTAACTATCGCTTTGTGTCAGAAAACAGTAAAAAAAATTTATTTATTAAAGGTACAAGTAGTATGACTGTAATTAAAAAGGATGTGATCTTCAGAACAAAATGTATCATTGTGTTGACATTGATATTTGAAATACTTATCGTGAGCTCACATGAATCACCTTCATCGTCCAAATCATTGAAAATAGCCGTCATTGGAGCTGGACCAGCAGGTCTAACTAGTGCAAAAAACGCTCTCGAACAAGGCCATAATGTAGTGATCTATGAAAAAGGAGAGGCCATTGGTGGAATATGGTTTTACACAGATAAAACTGGAAAAGATGAGTACGGTGTTGATATTCACACTGCAATGTACCAAGGAGTCAGGTATGTACGCCTGTACAAAATTTCTTGCAGAACATATTGATTATTTGTCGTCATCGAATAGAACAATCGTGCCTTATCAATTAATGGAATTTCCTGGACACACATTTCCAAATAGTACCCCCTCGTATCCATCACATGAAGATGTTTGGAAGTACTTGAACTCTTATGCTGACCGATTCAGTTTGAGAAAACATATAAAACTTCATCATTTGGTGGAGAAAGTGCATTCGATTGAAAACAATAAATGGAACATAACTGTTAAAGTTTTGCCTAATAATGATACTGAGTCTGTGATTTATGATGCGGTTTTTGTTTGCATTAATATTTATTCTTCGCCAAATTATCCACAAATTGAGAGAGCCCACGAATTCAAAGGAAATTTTTTGCACAGCCATGATTATCGCAGAGCTGAAGTCTTTAGAGGTTGATATAAATGCATTTTTATCGTACAAACAGTTTGAATATACTTGGTTTTTTACTATCGATCGAAAAGGTGCAGATGTTCTAGTCATTGGAAATGGAGCCAGTGGAAACGATATTGTACTTCAACTATCAAAGACTGCCAATCGAGTAACGTGGAGCAGACATAAGCTCAACAAACCAACAGAAGATGAACGAAAAGAATATGGGAAAAATGTCACATTTCAAAATAATGTTAAATTCTTAACAACAAATGGAGCTGAGTTTTTGGATGGCATGCAGCAAAATTTTACAGTTATTATATATGCTACAGGTCAATGATGGTACTTAAACACACTGCGCAGTTTTTTTCATGATTTTCTTTTTAATTTACAGGTTATAACGCTTCGTTCTCAATTTTGGATGCCGACACTGGTATTCACGTTCATAACAATTATGTCCAACCACTTTATAAGCAAATTCTGAACATAGAACATCCAACAATGGCTTTCATCGGTCTATTTGTGACATTTAACCTGATGGATTTACAGGTGCATGACATAGCAAATAAGTTTAGTGACTGCTACTGAAAAAATCTGTATCTATAGGCACGTTTTGCGCTGAAATTTATTTTGGGGGCCAAGAAACTTCCATCAAAATCAGAAATGTTGAAAGATATGCAAGATTATGCCGAATCTCAACTAAAAAAGGGTCTTAAAGTCTATCTAGTGTCCGCAGGCGATCGCAAGGAGTACTATGGGAATTTGGCTCGAATTGCAGATATTGCAAAAATTTCGGATGTTTACACAGAAATTTTCATCGATTCACAGGAAAGTTGGCAAAAAGATCCATTTGGCTATCGGAACGATAAATACACTATAATTGATGATGAAACATTTATAAAAGAAAGAGGAGCAAATGGAAGTCTAATGTCATTTGTAAAAGATAAAATCAAATCCATGTTACAATCATTAAATAACGTTGAATGCATGCGAAAAGAAAGAATGCAAAGAAACTGTATTATTTTTGCTTTTTTGTATTTTATTAGATTCAATTACACACAGTTAAGAGTCACAAATTTACATTCATTCTTTGATTTAAATGGAACAAAAAAGAAATTCGAAATTATCAAAAAAAAAAAACCAATTCGTAACACAGCTTATATCATAATAACAAATTAGAATAGATTGAGCGCATTATATTTCATGAATGACGCGACACTTATATGTTGAAAAAAATTGAACAAAATGCAGTCAAATTACATCTCAAATCCATGTTTGTACACCAAATGTTTTCGTTCAATTTGTATCACAAATTATACCAAACCTAATGATTTTTTTCGGATCTAATGTGTACGAATTGCTTGTGTTTAGCATTTTGAAAACCAAAATACTTGAACACATAAGAATTTTAGAAAAAACTGTCTTTTCATCGTTTTGAAAACCAACAAAAAATCTTCTTTTTTTGCTTTTGCGTCATTTTTCAAATGCCTCTTAAGTTAATGTATTTTCAATTTTGAAATTGTATGATTTATTTGTGCCATTTTCATGTTTTAATTTAAATCAATTGATTTGTATTAAAATCCATGTGTGTGTGTGTCACTGTATGCGTTTTGTAAATATTCGTTAAATGTTAAAAAGGGCGTTTTCAATGTGAATAAAGAAGGAGTAGACAATTCATGGATTTAGATTTCTTGAGATTTGCGTATTTTTTTGTATTTTTCTTGTTTTAAACTAAATTATATCGAACAAAATGAAAAGGACCAGCCTTTCATCCTCATAACCAGATGAGTTGATTAAATATGATTAGTTTTCTTCATTTTTTTTACATGTAATAAATAAATAAATAGATTTTCCTCTTTCTCTCTTTTTCTTATGTCATTGTTTGTTCATATTTGCACTTTTACCATGGAGCTGTTCATTTGAATAGTTTTTTTTTTTTTGAGATTACACAAAATGGTGACTTTTTGAATTTCCAAAGAATTGGCCTGACATATTCCAAATTCAATTGTAAATAGATGTTTCATTTTGTACAATAAATCTTTATTTTTTTTCATGGTTTGTTTAAATTTATGTATATGAATCGAAAAATTGTGCAAATAGATTTCATTATTGTAACTGTGTTCCGTTTTATTATATATTTTTTTTCGTAATTTATTTAATTTTCTTAAATAGAGATTTTGTTTTGTTGATGTATCATATTACGGCAATTAGTCGCTTCGATTGAATTGACTGGGGATAAAAGCGCAGAATATTTTGTCACGAAAAAATCGGCTAAAACATACATTATTTGAATATTGAAGTTGCAATAAAACATATTTGTTGTGAATGAAATTCGTCTGTTTTGATCTCGTATGTTCATGACTTTGATTGGTTTTTGTTTATATCATATACGATGCCTTTAGTTTGTTTGCCATTTTTAATGATGGCATGTCCTGTATTCTTGGAGGCCAGCCCAAGACTCAATTTAAGAAGATTTCTTTTTAACATGAAACTTTCATTTTTTTTTCTCTGAATGAAAAATCAACTTAACTGAACAATATTAACAAATACTTTATGTAATACGCAAATACGCTATAGTTTTGTGTGTATGTGTATGCGTGCCCAAAGGCACTTTGAGCTCTTTGTATATATATATGAGTGGCTGCCAATTTTTGCAAGAGCCATCTTTAAATTTATGCAGGATTGCGCCAGAAAAGTAAAGCGGCAACAAATTTAAGATTTAAAAAAATAATATTTAAAATACACTTTTTTGTAATTTATGGCATTGTTATGGTCTTTTTTCATCAGTAACTGTGATTTTTTGTATTTTTCTCTCTCACACACACATTACCTGCTACATTTTTGCTGAACATATATTGATCTCACACTCTAATTTACCAATATTGCTTTTCAATACAATAATAATGAAAGAATGCAACAATGGTGAGCACACATTGCCAATGTTTCTTCTTGAAACGGTTTTCATATCTATAACTGTCTCATGCTCATCAGTGTGTCTGTGCATCAAAGAATTATAGAGAAAATGATGAAAAAAATAAATAAATCAAATTTATATAATATCGAAGATTAGAGTTGTTTAAAGTATTTTTTTGTGATCATTTCATAATTCGATTTCAATCAATCGACAATTGTTTTTGGTATTTATCAACATAACAACATAAATAATATCGTCTAACGAATTGTTGACTAATATGTATTTTTTTTATATATTTAGATTTGCGATTTCATATATCATTATTGTGTCGGGCAATAGTTTTTTTATTTTTCATAATAATTATCTAATGTCCTGTTTTCTTTTTTCTCTGAGGACTATACAAATTTAATCCGAGCATTGGCATGTGTACTTCTTTATCTGATGCTTTCTGTATTTAAGTTTTGAATATGATTTTGGAGCGTCCTCTGATGTCAATCGCGACTTTGTTTTTGTTTCTTTTTAGTTTCTGGAACTAACTTTTTGTGATTCACTTGAATGTTTCTCAAGAGATATTTAACGAAAATCAATGCAACGTTCAACCTGAAGTGTTTTCTAGATTTGTTTTTAACATTGACTACGTAATCACATAATTCTTTCATTAAATTCAAACGGATGCGAACTACACCTAAATCGTTCCAATAATAACGTTACGAAATGTAATATAATGTTAAAATCATCGATTTTGAAATTCTCATTCTAAAATTATCATCGTCCAAATGGACTTGTCTATCCATGTCTATCTCTTTTTCCTTATAATCAGTAGATGGTAAATTGGTAGTCTCATTCAATTTTGGTGCAATATTTTTTTAAACGATTTTTCAATTAATTTACATGAGTTTTTCACAGTTGAAATGTTTTGCCATTAAATTCAGCATCTCCATATATTTCATCTCCATCATTGTTGTCGTCAGCACCGATATTATTTGAAATTTGATTAATTTTGCAATTCTTAAGTTCCAATGTGACTAGATTTGGTTCATTTTCTAATGCTAATACGATATACTTGCCCAATGGCAAGATTTCACATGTGGTTATTTTCTTCGGCGGCGTATGAACGGCGATTGATTTACCTGTATGAAAAATTTTAAATTTTGTATTAATTTATCCATTGGTTCAGAATAAAAAAAACTCTATTGAAATATTATGATGATTGATGAGTGGAGACTGGGGAATCTCTTACCTGTACTTAATTCCCACAACCGAACGGATCGATCACGGCCACTTTTATCCGCTGATAATAAGATGGATCCAGTTGGATCCAATTTTAAGAGCGTCACTGGTGCTGTATGACCAACAAGAACATATTTACAGTTACCAGTGACTAAATCCCAAATTAATATGCGCGCATCTTCTAAACCGGCAATGACACACGCATTCGTTTGAGAAATTGATAATGAGACGGTATTGCATGACGGTTTCCATTTTTTAAACAAAGTTCCACTTTGTAAATCATAAACAACAATAAAATTCGGTGCCGCTTCATTTAATTCCTTTGTAACAACGGACACATACGCTCCCTCATGTGTTATTGCACTAAGCGATGTTATAAAATCGTGATGAGGTATACGTAAATCATACAATAATTTACGCTGAGATAAATGCCACACCAATAATGGGAACGGTTTTTGGGTTTCATCGCCACAAACGAGAATTCTGCAAAGAGGTAATACAAGTTATTTACATTAATAAAAATAGGTCAAGGGGACAATATACCAAAGAGTACTGCAGTAATGCGAAGAAAGATTATTTCAAAATAATTAAATACAAACCTTCCATCGCCCGAAACAAGTAAAGAGTTCAAGAATCGATCTTCTCCTGCTTTGAATGTTGTGATACAATCGCCCGATTCTAAATTCATCAAATTCACGTACATCCGATTGCGCGATAAACAAACCAGGTGTTGAGCATCGTTGCAGTACGCAAAGTACGGCATTTTTTGATTCATGACGCCTTTAAGTGTGACCTGAAATATACCAATCGAATAATTAGTACCTTTGTTTGGATCATAAATGGTATGTATAATCTGTTAATTACCCGAAGTTCGCCTTTGTTCAAGTCAATAACTTTGATTTCGCGACGACACAAAACAGCCGCGCCATGATTAGCAACCGGACACAATGCAGTGGGTTGAGGAATTCCTTTCAAAATTCGCACTTGTTTCGATCTAATTAAAGAAAATAAATTCAAATGTTAAGACAAATATAAAAAAAATCAATGTGGCGTATTCTCCTCCATTAAATTTCCATTTTTTCTATACCTTGGCACATCCCACACGCGAATCTCTTCGCTTTGCGTATTCAATGATGCCACAAAGTAGCCATTTCCACCTAAATTGCAGATCAAATCGTATCCAACGTTGGTGTCCTCATCGCCAGTTCCATCGATCGGATTATTTAGAATGTCCAAAAATGAAATGGATATCGCGTCAAAATCTTGAATCCATTTCTTGCAAATGGCATCCGCCTCGATGGTGTTGTCACTTATTGCACAAGTCGTAAGATAATGTTTGAATAATGGATAAAATTGGTCAGCGTCATAGTTAATCGGTTGAATGTATGTTTCTAGAAAATGTTGCATAATATCTAAATGCTTGAGTTTTGTACGTGAGGAAGGTTCGATCAAATAAATGTCATTTAGAATGCATTGAACACATTTGGTGGCTTTTAATTTCGTTTGAATCCAATTCAAATCGGTGAGATAGAGCGATTGTGGATAGGATGATGCATCAACAATAAATGCATGATAAGGCAATTCATTGAATTTCTGCTGATTAAACCATTGATATTTTCCTTTTGTATCGATATATTCATTGGGTTGTGATTTATAAAATTGATACAAAATGGTGTGGGCGCTTTGAATATCATTGGCATACCGTGTGCATGCAACTTTTTTTAATTTGTTATCCATGAATCGAACACGATTGATTTGAAGTAAAATTGGCCCACG
This sequence comes from Contarinia nasturtii, assembly GCF_009176525.2. NCBI lineage: Eukaryota > Metazoa > Arthropoda > Insecta > Diptera > Cecidomyiidae > Contarinia > Contarinia nasturtii. The sequence continues at coordinate 1,762,838 of NW_022197705.1, forward strand.
GCTCATTATCCAACTTATATTTGTCCACAATCTTTCCACATTTGGATCATCAACAAGTTTTGATTGTTTTAACAATTCAATGATTTCCGTTTCGTGTAAACCGTCACGCGATGCAATCAACAATGACACCACATATTTGATTATTGCTTCACCAAATTTACATTCCAACATTTGGAACATTTTATTTGATGTGGCTGTCAACGATGTGTCGTTCAAATTAAATTCACCCAACCAAGCGAACCACCAAAATAACTAACGGAGAGGAGAGAAAATATGAAAATTATTGATACAAAATTGCATAAACATTTCAAAATTGGCACTTACTTTGGCTTGTAATGGTATTTTCTCCATGCATTGCTTCCACGCGTCTGGCAACTGTAGTTGTGGATTGACGGAGAAGAAATCGCCCCCACCATAGCTCGTACTTAACACTTCGTTCCATTTTTGGTCTGAGAATTGGTTCAAATGGACGAAGTTCAATTTCGAAATGCGATCCTTAAGATGCCATAAAATCGCATCGCTGCTTTCACATTTGTCAACGCTATCAACTTTTTTACTGCTCGTCGCCGTCGTTATTATCACTTTCACTTTGTCATTCAATTTGGTTGGCAACCAGTTCAAATCGTCCAATTCTAATGCTTCATCCAGTGAATCAATCAAAATAACAACTTGATATTTACTTGCATCGATGCACTCTATCAATGTTGTTGCATAAGCTTCCAATGTCTATTTAAATGGAATTAATAAAACAAAAACATTTTTTTTAGAAACTCATCCACCTTGCGCACAAAATATGTGATAAAGACGAAAATTGCAATTTATTGTGCAAAAATTCGAATATAAAATATGTCTTACATGTGGTCCATTGTATGGTTGAACGTTTGTGTAGTAGTAAATCTGTTCGGTGACTGAGCCAACAAGTGATTTAACGCTTGAAGATATTGCTGTCAAGCCGGCATAACGTAGAATGAAACAGCATTCCGGTGACCAAGTGTGAATATAATGCTCGACTTTTGCTGATAGCACACTTTTGCCACAACCAACTGGCCCGTATATGATAAGTGGTTCGGATGATGATGATGTTGTGATGTATCTGCATTCAAACAAAATCATTATAAATCCGTTGAATTGAATATGACACTAGGTATATACTTACTGCTTTATTTTATCCATAATTTCAAAATTGGCGCAATTTCGGCTGAGATATTGTGAATGCTGTTTAACTGCTTCGATTTCGGCCAAAAGATTTCGATCGACGCCATATGTACAATATGGAATTTGAAATTTGGCATAATGATCGCTGATTATATTATCAATATTGGCAACGATTAATGATTTCAATGAAGTGGCCAATTGGTCATTGGATATTTGTACAGTTGGCGGTATTCGAATTAAATTCTTATCATTTAATTGATTCTGAAAAAGAAAAAATGTTAAAACATTTGTCACACAAACGATTGAATGCGGCTATTGAAATGCACCTTTAATTCTAATTGAATATTATTAAGTCGACGATTCATTTCAACGGCAATCGATGATTCGCTGGATGTTTCGTCAAGATTTTTATTTGGCAATGCTCCTGTATGAATCCAAATGCATCGTTTCGATAGCTCTTGATTGATGAACACCATATTATTGATTTCTTGTTCAATAACTGTCGTCAAATATGAGTCTCGTAGCTCTTTGGAGAAAATGTCCGTGATTATTTTATAGAGATTTTGTAATTCAGTGGTTGTATCATTGTTGGCAGTGACATTTTGAGTTTTTAATCGATAACACATTGGTTCGGCTTTATCATCCAGTATGTACCATGTTTCGAGCAATTTCCGTTCATCCGATCCTTCAGCTGTTGTGCTGATTGCACCGGCAAAATCTTGACTTTCAATTGTCAATGGCAATAGCGGGCTGCCCAATGATGTGCCCAAAAATAGAACGGGAATAATATACGCTGTGTTTGAGTATCCTTTGAAAAAAAAAAAAACATAATTCCATTATAATCGAATAATCGGTGCCTACCTAATAGCTCCATGAATAATAGATCAAACTTACTTGTTATTTCTGACAGACATTCGGCAGCCAAATGATGGCCACCTCTGGCTTCAAGTGGTTCATTCACCCAACATGTTGGATCCAAAAAGTTCTCTGACTCTTCGTGCAAATCACATAATTGCAATTCAAAGCCACGCGATGCACAATATCGTTGAAGTTCAGCATACAGACTTTTCAATACGTTTTTCTCGCCTTTATGCTCAGTTGCTGCCAACGCGTACAAAACAATTTTGCAATCATTTTCCGTTCGACGGCTACTTAACGACGTTTTACCATAAATTGATATCAAATTGCTTGGTAAATTTTGAGTTTTCGACTCAGCGGGCAGCTCACATGGTGCATCGGTTGTCAATGGGCTGCCTGATGTTGAATCTAAAACGAAATATGTGTCTACATGAACGACGAATGCATGAGAAATTGCAAAATCAATTCAATTACCATATGTTGACAGTGTGTTTTGAAATGCTTTCGCTGTTGGTTTTGTTACGTCACTGGTGATATTAATTCCATTGTTTGTATTTTGTGCGTTTGGTGGTGCATTGAAGTTTGATATATCCGATGTCGGCTCTGGATCGACTAACGGCGCTTCTTTTAAATAAGTTTTTTCCTTATTTTTCTTATTTTTACTCCCTTGTTTTTGATAAGTTGGTGAACTACAGTTTGAAATTGAGGAAAAAAATTAATATTGTAATACAAGTGAGATTTCATTGAAGTGTTTCATGCACTTACTCTTCGGATTTTTGAGAAAGATTATCTTTATCCTTTTTATTTTGTCCAGAACTACAATAATTTCCCATTTTAATATGATTTCAATTACTCGGTGTGCAATTACTGTACGAAGACCCTGTCTTTCGTTCAACTCTTCAAAGCGTTTCAAATTTATTTCGTTAAGCAAATTTTACTCTGCGTGAATTTAATTTTCCCCAACAATGATACACTTCCAAGAATTTCACCGACCGACTGTCGATCGAATTTTGTTCCGCTCGTACATTTGTCAACGATTAGTGTGCCCAGCGGCATATGTTCTTTGAAATAAGGTTTTTCTGTTTGTACTGAATAGCTCTGGTGTATTTGTGTGTCACTTTGTCAATTTTTCAACTAGAATTGGCTCATTCAACACAATTTTCTTATGCAAAAGTCTTTTCCTGCAAAAATAAATAATTCAAACGTTTAAATTAGTGCACTAATATTGCATTCAATGTAATGCGATCGATAATATAGCAAAAAAAAAAAAAACGAAACGGAATTGGCCGTATATTAAAGGTCAAACGATGACACAGAATACATTCCATTTCATGAGTGGCACACGGCTGTGTAGAATTTCTTGGCATGTAACCGAAACAAAAAACAACAACATTTGTTTTTAAGCCGTCAATCAAGCTGAGTGGTAAATAACAGCGAACAACATTTCACATACGATCGCTATCTATGATATGAAATTATGCATATGTTTTGAATTTTTCTTTTGTTGTCTTCGACAAACACTCAAACCACACACGATTAGCGTTTGCTGGGAATGTGCCTGATTCTGCTGTTTTTGTTCAACTCAAGCCAAAGTATACAGTCTGGTGAATGTGTTAAATGCGTCGATTCAATGAGATAGACATACTAAATTAATGGCATTAAAAGGTGCTTAAATGACCGTGTAAATTACATATGACATTAGATATCACGTTAAACAATTTGCGCGCGCTTATATGCTGTGACGTCGATCTAATTACATACTGAAAAAGAAAAAGTTCGAATGCTGTTGACTGATTGCAATTATGAATTTTAATACAATTGAATGTGCGTCTTGTTTTAACGGTGTTATTCATTTTTTTTAAACGATCTGATCGAAAACCAAAAATGGAGCGCAAACACAATTGACGCGAACAAATTTCTTCGCATGTACGTAATGCAAAGTGTTTTTTTCTTCTTCTCATACGTACTTGCAACAAATATGTTACCATCGTCAACGGTGTGTGTGTGTGTGTGTTTTTTTTGGTTCAATTCTGTTCTCCTGTTCAAATTTAAACAAATACGCATTTGAAGATATCGCAAAAAAATACACAAAGTGCCACATTTAACGCACATGATATTTAGCATATTAATGGCTTTTGTATGGTTGGCTTTTATTTGAACATTCCTTTTGGCATTCTTCTATGCTTTGTGTACATAATTTTCATTTCGATTTTTTTTCGCTCTTTCGCGCTGGTTGTTGTTTTACTCGTCAGTCACATTCCTTTTACTTTGTTTTCGTGTTCGTTCGTTCGTTCAATCTCTCTTTTGGGAATTTTGAATAATTTTTGTTCTCAACCACGTAACAACAATACGTTTTTATTTGAAATTTAAGTAATTTCATTGCATACATGACATTTCACGTAATTTATGTACATTTTGGCGGCGACGACGATGACGAGAGATAGAAACATTCAGGCTTTTCGTATGTTTGTTTTTTTCAGCGCACTGTCACTCTATCTCGTATTTTTATCCATCAAATGAATTTTCAACAACCGATTTTTTTTAACCGCACTCACTCGATAGGTTGAGATGTGAAAAATTGTCCTGATATATTCACGAGGTGAAAGAAAAACTCTTTTTTCCACGGACTTGACTGTTTGAGTGGTTTTTTTTTCGCCGCTTTGTTTTATTGCTCCAATATTTTCCGATGTATTTTTAGAGAAATATTCATTCTCACGCTTTTTTCTCTTGGGCTACAAACGCTCAACAATATACACACTCTGTGCATTATTCTAAATTTAGCGCCATTCTATCGTAAATATATAGAACACTCATATTATTTTATCCATTTTTTTCTTCGTCTTTCTGTTTGTCTTTCTCTTTCGCTCATTTTTTTTATTCGTTCGAAGCCGAAGTCTTTTTTTTCTCTCTGTGTATTATGTATATTATACATACATTTACTATACACGCGTTCTCATCTACACATATTTTATATGCGCTCACGTATACACAGTATAGGGTGAATCGATTTGTCCATATTCAAATGAACCGATTACAGAAATTGAGAGTGCTCGGGTTGTTATTCTTCTTGCATGTGATTTCTTTTATGTCACCAGAGATAGTGGAATTGATAATCGTTTTGACCACAGAATAGAATTCAAGAAAAAGGTTCTTAAATATAAGATCAAGTTGTTTTCATTAAAATTGAATAGCCAGATAACGTGTCACGTTTTTAATGAGAATTTCATTTGAATTTGCACTTGTTTTCAAAACTCAATTGAACTTTAAAAAAAGATCCACCCTAATACACACCGTTTAAAATATACACTCTTTTTTTAAATAATGTATATTTTATGTTATTGATCGCGAAAAAAAAAGAACACAACTTACAAAGCAAACAAAATTTCAACAGCAACTAATATTTAATTATTCGACGCGTTGAGTAGAAATTATTAATGAAAAAAAAGTAACGAGAGACAAAATCAGAGTCGAACGTAGTACGTGAGCGATAAAAAAAAGGCAAACGATATATAAATTCACACACCGTCGACCCCGTATCGTTGGAGTTTTATCATTGAACTAAAAGTTATTTTATATTTGAACGTAAGAAGAATACGGCACGGCAAAACACGCTGTGTCGTATAGTGTATATAATACAATACAAATATTGAGATCGAAATTTTGTTCGGCTCTTTCTGCACATCAGACAGAGCGAGACGGGGCATTACTTGAGTTTATCGCTCTTATTCATTCCGACTACCTTACGAACGGTGATGCTCTGTATGAATATGTACTTTCGGTGTGCACATGTGTATAGCATTCAAACACTTTGCAAGCGAGCATTGGTGTGAAAACGATAGATATATATGTAATAACAACAACACTATTGCTATCGACACCGTTGCTGCTGCTGCATAAAAACAAAAAAAGTACTTTCCGTCGTCGTCGTCATCGTTGTTGTTGTGTTTGATTTCAAAGATGTCTTTCTAATACAAATAACGAGTGTAGTGAGTTTGATGGTAGTTATAATTGATTGTCGTCACTGTTGTACGCTTTAAAATTTACGATATACACATCGCACTACAGATACAAAAAAAAAACAGTTTGATATGGACACTTGTGTATTGAAAGCGATTGCATTGATGAACTGTGCTCAGCGTGAACTGTTTGATAAAAGGTTATAATGTCATGTTGAGCCACTTATAATTCACAATAAATGCTGACTATGCTCATTTATTTACTTGCATATGTACCTCGTAACGCACACACACTAATTGCGATGACAATGTAAACAATAAAAATACGATTTTATTTTTTGGAAAAAAAGAAATTAGCATTTATTATGCTTAAAAAAGCAATGCAAAAATCTAATGATTTTTCTCACGCGCCAATGACGTATGAGTTCACATGATACAATGTGTCATTGTTGAAAATGTGACCCGTATTTATTGCGTGTTGAAGATTATGTTATGAGAGCGAAAGAAATTATTGGAGAAATACAAATAGGCTCCGTAGAGCCAGTCGCCTTGATATAAAATAACGAGTGCACTGATGACGACAATATTGTTCCATTTTGTCAGCATGTCATTCTTCTTCTCCTTCACATTGTCCAATGTTCGAACTTTTTTTTTCACAGACAAAAAACGATATTCTTCACTTTTCTCGTGTTTTTTTTTTTCAATTCAAAATATCAAAATCACGAAAAATATAAGTATGCACTTATTTCTTTATAGAAGATTTTCACTTTGAAGAAGACAGAAAAAAAACTTACTTTTCAAAACTTTCAAGTGTCCTGTTTTTTCACTGACTAGATTTTTTTTTATATCCAATGCAAAAGCGACTTGAAGTGTTGCTTTTCACATGAAATCATTCGAAAATTTCGTTGGATTCACTTTGTTTTACACTTTTTTTGATCATTATTTCTATTGTGAGTTGAGAATGATTTTTTTTTTCAAGAAAATGATAGCACAATGTGTGTATGTCCGTTTGAGAGAGTGTGATAGTCTGTTTTCAGTTTCAATCGAAATGAATAATCGATGCGAACACACATTTTCATTTCCAGGGAGGAAAATCATACGTTCTACGCATGTTCATTGAAAAACACTCACACATACACACACACCGCGCTACCTTGAGCAGGGCCGCATTTAATGTGCCAACTGTGTATATGACAATATTTATATTACCTGTTTTGACTAGGATTTTGAGTTTTCTTTCTTTTTAATTTTCTCCAATCGAGATCTCTTCTCAATGTCAATTCAAAGATGCAAGTTGATTTTCATTGAAATCTTTGATAAATTTATTTTAACCTCTTTACAATCACATCAAATGTTCCTCTACTTAATCAAACGATGAACATCTTCCAAGACCGACAATTTCTTACTTGTCATTTACACTAAAGCAATATAAATAACGGCGGGTAATTACTTTTTCTTAATGACATTTTTTTTCTTTCATTTTACTTATCAAACGGTTCAAATTCCACCGTCTTTGCTGTGCTGAGAAATGTGCACTTTTCATATTATTACGAATGTTGTGTGTGTTCATCAAAAAGGATGTTTTGATTTCGGTCAATCTATTTTTAGAGTTTTATCCAATTTGCATAAACAATTCTCCACTTTATAAATGATGAAATGTGACGCAAAGCGAGCTTCGACGGAATTTATCAAAACAAAAGAAGAAAAAAAAAAACTTTATTAAACAGTCTGTTGTTTTGTTTTATTGGTTCAATCAATTTTCAGACTTTACACATAGCTTACATATGAGTTTTTTTTTAAAATGTTGCAAATCCGATTTTTGTAATTTTAATTGTGGTAAAAGGAGTCATATACAAAGGTTTTTTTTCTCTTGCGGTAATAGGAAATGACACCTTCTGTTAAATGCAAAGGACTAAAAAGTAATTTGGATCTAATCATCATCGTAATGTGTATGTATATATTCATTAATTGTATCGATACAATTGAATGAAGAAAAAAAAGGTATGCTAACGAAATAAATCTTACAGTAAAATTGCTTGTGATTGTACTTCGAAAACAGTATATGCATATTTTACAAGGCTTTCACTGAAAGTTGCTTCATTTTCGGTTGATTTCGTTTCTGTTGGCGTTTTTGCTCCTTTTTTTCCCAACGGCGTTGTTTTTCTGGATCATCTTCGGCCATGACGCGCTCTTTCTCCAATTTTCGTTTTTCTTCACGACGCAGAGCGGCGGCCTCGGCACGTGCAGCATGTGTACTTTTCATGAATTCTTCTTCGACACGTTGACGATTCTTTTCAGCCTTTTGAACACCTTCCTTCGACAAACGATAACGCTTGATTTTTTCGAGCAAATAGAATACGAGAACCATTAGCGGTTTTGTTGATTCCATATCGTTTGCATTTGGCAAATTGAATCCGAGCGACAATTGTTTTTTGACGTCGGGCATTTTCAGTTGCTGGCTTTGGTCTTCCTGTGAAATGACACCGTTATATTGATCCGATACGTAAATGTAATCGATTAGGTGGCCATATTTGGACATCATGGCTGTGACACGGGAGTCGAGCATTGCAGATGAGGCTTCGGGAATTTCACTCAGCACACTCATACCAGTTGGGACATTGTACTTGGTTTCAGGATTATTGACTAGAATACAGAATTTACTCTGCGATTGAGAGAAAATACAAAACATGTTAGCCAAATAGCTTGATAACAATGTTTACCTCGGTTCTTGAAAAGGTAGAAAAAAAATCCTGATGTACTCACCAAATCATACATTTCTTTAAAGAATTTCGATGCTGTTTTCTTAGTTGCCACACAAAATACAAACGGATCCATGATATCCGATGATAATTCAATTTTGATATGCAATTGATCTTGAGATGGTTTCATTATGTCTGAAATGATAGCTACCAAATCTTGACGACGAATCAATTTCAATTCGACCAACATTCCTTCGCAGCAAGTGCGGCCGCTGCACCACAAAGTGTACACACTTTCACTTTCTTTAATAAAGCCATCGGGTCCTTGGTTTTCTTTTTGCGTATCATCGCCGATCATGGCGAAATTCTCTTCGAGTAAAGTACGATGTGTTTGAAGCCAATGCGAAGCGATTTTCGAATTTTTACTTCGACCCACAAAGTAATTTCCAAAATAGGCCAACAGTCCGGCTATCATAATCATTTCCATCCAATACGATTTCCAATGGGCGCTAAATTGATGATGGGAAATTATTATTCATAGTCATACGGCGTACAAGGCTGTTTCAAATATGTCAGAAATCATATAAACATTCCCAAAATGCTTACCTGAAATGTAAAGGAACATTGGCCACTGTAAGTTTTGGTTCGCCAGTTTTCTCAAAAGCTGGTGGAGCTGATGTGTCTTTATTGAAGCCTTCAAACTCCTCTTCGTCGGTGAAATGATCAAATTCACTGTCCTCATCTTCTACGACTCCATCATCTTCGGCATCTTCACTTTGAAAAGAAGGTACCGAACCGCCTGGACCTTTCAATTCACTTCGATCGCTTGACACCTTCACAAAGTCATCATCCGTGTCGAAGTCTTCGAATTCCGAAAAATCATTGTCGTCCTCTTCTTTATCACAGTTTAATGATCCAGCCAGTAAAAAAATGACAAACAACGTTCCAATCGAAATGAGTTTCATGATTGGACCGATTCAAACCTGAAATGAGTTCTGTGAGAAATGAGAAATAAGAATATATGTTATTCAAACACGTAATCACAAACAAAGGTTAACAAAGTTAGAAACAGCCACGTCCAAACAAATCAAATCAATATTGATTTTTGTCGCGACGGCCATGTATCCTTCGATTTGAACACTTTAATTAGATCAGCTGAATTTATGAACAAAAATTCCCACCATACACTTTATCGTTCACTTACTTTTTCAATTTTTGACTTTACAAATGAAGAAAAAATAATAATATATATATAATTTCTTGATCGTTTCGGCAAATACTTTATGTTTTTCAATTTAACCTATTACAAAACGATTAATACCGTTAATTTTAATTCATAATAAATGAGTACTGATTAAATGACGATTTCGGTCGTACGAATACCTAGTGTAATGTGTTAATGACGAAGAAAAACTTGCGGATCAAATGACGATTTGTACGTGATGAATTAGACTAAATGACAATCCAGCCGACGTCAAATAAGTGGAGACAATGATAAAACATAGTCTACACAAATTCACATCTGACATTTTGTTGGCAAGTATAAATCACACCGACTGCTCACACCGAGTCATACATATTAGTTTGATCATTTTTTTCGATGATTCTGTACGAAATCGATGGAATTTTCAAATAATTTTGTGAATCGAGAACACTTTCAGTCAGAAATAATTTATTTTCATTCAAAACGTCTCTGCATTTTTGTCGACTTTACCAATAGGGACGGAAGAGTAGGGGAATACAATTATCAGCTGTTCTGTTACATCGCGTGATATATTTAATGTCAGTGTTTTGTCTCTTTCAGCCACACACCAGTCATTTGTACAATTTGTTAATTGAGACAACATCGATTGTAAAAAAATGGTTCATGGTGTGTGATATCAAGGAAGTAGACAGTGTCTACTAGACACTGACTTTAGTGTTGGAAGTCACTTTGAAGTAGACAATCGTGTCTTTTATTCTCTGTTTCTTCTATCGCGCTTATATTGCGTTTTCAACGTAAAACTGTCACACAGTGTGAATTGATTTTTGATGGAATTATAGTCTGAATAAGTGTTAAATTGCGTTTGATAAGAGACGTGAATCAGACGTGAATCAGACGTGATAAAGTGTCAGTTTTTTATCGATTTTGAAGTGATTAACGTTTACTCTCACTCAACATTTCAATCGTTGTGATGAACATCTGAATTTGAGAGAGCAGTGTCCGCGATTTTTTTATTTCACAATAAACAAAACCGAAATCAAGAGAGCTTTACATTGTTTGAAATTGAGATTAAAATCCGGATACGATATTTTTATAATTAATTTTGTTTTGTAGACTCATAATTAAGAATAGCAAGTCATGCCTAATACGAATGTGTTGTCATCGAATAACGTTGATGAATCTAACTCAACGACAAATGGTGATATCCAGCAAAGTAAGTTAACGAACCAAAAAATTATACAAAACTTTCGAATAAATTGTCAATCGGTTGAATTACACAAGCAAATTTCCATACACAAAACCCAGCAATAGAGCACACAAATAAACGCACTATATATTTTCTTGTTTACTTTCTTTTGTATGCAGAGATATACGAATGACGAAATGAGCATTGACCTTCATTTTCAAAGTTCAATTTATTCGCGTCAGTTTACATCAGATACTCGTTTTTTTTCCTTGAAATTGTTGAATGAATCACAGAATGTTGAATTGAAGTACAAACCGCATTTCATATTTTTCATTTCTTTAAAATCGGCCCATTGCCAGAGATTTTTTATTTTATTCAAAATAATTATGGTTAATTTACGAATCCAAAGGTCACAAAGTGCACGATTTTATTTATATCATACAAATATGGCATCGATTTTCAATAATTTGCCATGTAGTTATTGTAGAGATTGCTTTGAGTAGTGCAATTTAGATAAGCGCTATAAACATCTTTATTGACGTCATCACAAAGAACTTACATCCACGTCAGTTTGTCCATTTCTAATATGCGTTTTACCGAATAAAATGTGTTTATTCACTGTGCATGGTTCATGATTTTTATCTACGTACATAAATACATGTTTTCATTTTTATATAAGGTCATTATGATGGTGAAAAGCAAAAAAAATTGATATGTTCGTTTTTCGTTTTTTTTTTTTTTCAAAGATGAATTAGAAATACCACATCGACACTGGGAAGAAGTGACATTTGAGGTTCCATGGGGCACAGTCGCCGGAAAATGGTATGGCGATCGTGATAAACAGCCCGTAATAGGTAAATACACTGTGATGTCACTGTTAGGATAGAGGTGTTAGCCAACGCTTTCGTAGAAAGAAATGTTCGTTCGTATAAAAAAAATTGGTTCGCGTTCGCTTGCGTTCGTAAAGACCCACACTACGAACGAACGTGTTCGTTCGAAGAGTCGGAATCTATATTCGTGTTCGTTCGCGTTCGTTCGCAGGGTGGAAATTGTTTTTCGCGTTCGTTCGTGTTCGCAAGGACAGCCACTACGAATGAACGTGTTCGTTCGCAAAGTAGAAATCAACATCAAGAAAGTGACGAACACGAACGAACACGAAAATGAGCGTTCGTTAATACCTCTACTGTTAGCGCAAATCATTTCTTAACAAATAGATTTTATTGATGGTTTGATGTATTGACGTTATTACGAAATTATAATTAAACAGCCCTTCATGGATGGCAAGACAACAGGTATGTTTTTCTTTGTATTTAGGTACAAGGTACAACATATTCAAGCAATTCCATTTCAATGATATTTCTTATATTAGCGGAACTTTCGATCGCCTGATACCCCTTCTACCTAAAACAATAGCAGTGTGGTCAATCGATTTACCAGGACACGGATATTCATCACATTTTCCAACCGGAATAAACTATCATGTTTTTTGGGATTACATTCCATTGGTGCGACGTATAGTGAAACATTTCGGATGGAAAAAAGTGAAATTGATGGGCCATTCTCTGGGTGGCGCAGTAAGTCAAGAATTTATCTTATCAATTAAAGTACAACGTTAAAATCTAAAATTAAAATTCATTTAGGTGTGTTTTATGTATGCTGCATCGTTTCCCGATGAAGTTTCGCAATTTATCAGCATTGATTTGTATGGTCCAAGTGTACGTGATCTGAAGAAAAATGCTGCCATGACCGGACACTGTATCGACAAAGCTTTGGAATATGAAAGGTTACCAGCTTCAAAACTTCCATGTTATTCGTACGACGAGATGATTACAGTGGCGAATGACGCATATAAAGGATGGATTGATAGAGACGCAGCCAAAATTTTAATGATTCGAGGCATGAAAGAAGCCCCCAAAAGTCATTCAAAAGATGGATATTTCTTTTCAAGAGATCTTCGATTGAAGGTTTCTTTGTTGGGAATGTTTTCATTAGAGCATGTACTTGCGTATGCCGAATTGATAAAATGTCATGTGCTAAACATCAGAGCGGTGCCCGGTATAGAACTTGAAAAACCAGAAATATATCCAATGGTCCTCGATGCAATGCGAAAAAATGCCACACTTGAATATCACGAGGTACCCGGTACTCATCACCTACACTTAATGACTCCACACCGAATCAGTGGAATAATAAGCGGATTCTTATTGAATCCAGATTCAAACAACGATGATTAATAAATCAAAAAACAAACCCTTATTTGATTAAACTTTGCCATCGATTTCAATAAAACATTTCACACGCGAGCAATTTTAGTATTCCATGCAAACACACAATCTATAGATTTCATTTCCGTTTCATCTTGAATGCAAAAATAGCTTACTCATTTTTATATTACTATCGCTTCATGCAATTCTAAGAGAAATTCGAGGACGATGTATAAATCTCGTGGGGAGTTCCATACTTTGGCATTGTTATTTATTCAAAAAGAAAAAGAAAACGACATAATATTCAAAATATTCAAGACCAACAAATTTGTTGTCAAATTGAACGACACTGAGTGTCGGATACTCACCGCAGTGAAAAAGATACACAGAATTATTATTTATTCAAATTATGGAATTTAGGACAGGACATTTTAAACAACAAACATACGAAAATAAACAAATGAATTATGTTGAAAATAAAAATTATGTGATCTATAAACCATTGGCAATCATTTTGCCGACACTTTGCAGTGCACATCTTATAAAATTTATTAAATGAGCGAGGCAACAGGGGAAAAAACACAGAGAGACAAGTACAAATGTTAAATACGAACAAAGCACAATAAACAGTAAAATACATTGCATTTGTTTTGTTTGATTTTTTTATCATCTTGAATGGAATTGTATAGGTTATGATAGCCATAAAAGTCAGCTTCTTTATTTTTTAAACATTCAATAATTATTGACAAGTCTGCTGTTTGGATCGAACAAGACTTCAAATAAACAATTGCACAGTACTCTAGTATGTAAGTATATTTCATATAATTGACATTTATTGCTTTTCGTAATTCAAAATTCGAGTCTATTACTAGTCGATCCATACTCAAGTCTACTTAAATTTGATTGAAAATGAGATCGCAAATTAAGCCTTCGGCCAGTTGCGCATTGAGGAAAAAATAATTAAATGTAATAATATTATGATTTTCGATATTTTTATTTACCTTTTAATATTTTGCTCCTCACTGTTCAACGATCAGTGATCATGCGATCGACTTTTTTGAATATCAATTGGAAGTATTTCTTCAGTTAAAAAGCAAAAAAAGCGCAACTTAAAAATGCAAATGACATGACTCCGAAAAATGGAACACATTTTGTGAGTTACCGCCGAATAATTATTTAAGATCAGTATCATCTATAATAATAGACATGTTTCATTTAAAATTGGTCTATGAAAATACGAAAATTGCCAGACGTTCGATGAATTCCACAAGAATATTTATTTTCACCCAACGACAGAATCCAATCCCGTGGGAAATGAATTAATTTCTTGCAACAAAACAACATATTATTTTTACGATTCATTTAAGAAGAAATTACTAATGGATGCGAATTAGGGTGGCCCAAAAAAAAGTATATCATTTTTAACATTCCAGGCCGTTTTTAGCATATTTGAGGTCTAAAAACACGATATGGACCATTGGTTTGTTCAAGTAGGAAACCATGGCGCTACAAATTCATTGGGAAGATACCTCGATGGACCCATTTTGGTGACTTTTGAGAGATTTCTATTTCCTAAAAAAATTATGTAAAATATACGTAATAAGGGGTTTTTTGGTGCGAGAAAACCGAATCTGGCGTTAGTTTTGCGATACGATCAATGGTTAACACATTTTACATACAAAAATGTGAAAAAATCACCAAAAATGATGATTTTGTATGGGACCTATACTTTTATGGTGTCGTAATGTCGTGAAACTTTGCACAGGCTATAATTCATAAAAAATAACATTCTGAAAGTTTGAACGAATTCCAAAAAAAAATCAGGGGTACCTCCCATACAAAATTTTTGGAATTTCTTCAAACTTGCTGAGATTATGTATCTTGGTCAGGGCTGTAATTTTCACCCTGTCAGTGCACGCACACAGTAGTGTGCACACTCACACTCAATGTGCGTCGCACACAGTGCTTGTATTTTGAATGTGCACGCACACTTAGTTACAAATTTGCCAACCGCCAAAAATGTCAAACTTGTGACTAAGTGTGCGCACACATGCAAAATACAAGCATTGTGTGCGACGCACATAGAATGTGAGTGTGCTCACTACTGTGTGCGTGCACTCACAGAGTGAAAATTACAGCCCTGATCTTGGTAAGAAAATAAGATTCACACGTTTTTATGGTGAATAAGTTACTGAAAATATACATTTTGGAAAGAAAATAATGCAATAAATCTATGTTTGTCATCTTTGTTTTCTCCACGTTGTGCGTTATTTTCATAATCTCTCTCGTTTGTATGCACTCACATTCAAATGTGCAGTAGAATAGTGGGCCATGCTCAGTATTACACACAGCACACGAGTTAAATAGCGCCTATGAAATAGTAGCCGCTATATCCATAGCTGAAAACCATTGACTGGAAATTAAGTTCCAGAAAAGTGAGCAAAGAACAAACTTTATCATCTAAAAAGTACAACTTTAAACCAAATGAAAGAAATATCAGTAATGTTGTTTTTAGCTTAACATTAAATAAAAATAAAATTCAAAAGTTACCATCATCAGCTACAAAACTTATGGCAAAGATTGCAATGCATAAGCCCACTTAAATGAATATGTTCACTATAAAGAACAAAATTACCAGTTTATAAGCATGAATCAGTCCTGAATTGTATATTTCATCATGTCTCCATTACCGCCTTTATTGAGAATAAATTGAACATATGTGAGATAAATTCTAAGATAATAATTAAGAACACATCGTTGTGTTTCGGTAAATATTTTATGAAATTATTATTGAATAGATTCCTGCTTTCATTATTTCACCTTTATTTTATCGATTTTTTTTCATCCCAAATTGTGAATTTTATTATGTTGTTTGTTTGTTTTGTTAAGAGAATGGACATCAATACCATAACACATTGAAATAATGGTACAAGTAGATATGATTTATTATTTGCGTGACTTAAAAAATAGTTGAGTGTTACAAAAAAAATGTATCATTTTCAAATCAGAAATGAATATTGAATAAATAAGTGTGACAAAAACAATGTTAAATATAAGTACAAATTGAATATTGAATTAAATATTAAAGAAGCGCATGGCCAAATCTTTTGACTAAATCATCGATTACAAAATCAAGCTTTTCTTCCGAAAATAGAGATGATAATGTTCAAACAAATTGATCTAATAATGAAAAATTTTCATACAAAATTAAGACAAACATCGGAACTAGTTTGAAAATTTGCAATGAAAATTTGGTGTTTCTTTTTTTTTTAATTTTATTTTAAATTTCCTGTGATTATATCGATCAGTTCTCGCGCTGGTAAGTGTTTAATTTTCCAAATATTCTAGATTTGTCTAAATCAATACCATTTTTGTTTGGTAATTTCTAAACAACATACATTGTTAATTTTATCTAATATGTTTAAATGCAATCATAGTTCGGAAGCGTTGCCAACTTATGCTACAGATATTGCCCAAAAAAGTAAAATTCCAAACATTGAATATAAAAAATTTGTTGTTATTTTATGTCATCAGGAAAATGTAATACAATATCATTTCAGCCAATTGAAGTATTTGTCGCTGGCAATAATATTCGAAATGCCCATGATTCACTAAAACGTATCTAAATACTTGATTTTTGAATACTTTTTTTGTTTGTTTTTGTTTAAATACACTTTTCACGGTGACGCTCAATACAGAGAGAAAACTGCGTCTTTCTTAAGAATACCTTATGTTTTTATAAGCGTACTTATAATTCGCACAATCTTATTGATGGTCTACGTTTGCAATTTTTTTTTTTTAATTAATTTCTTTTGTTCAATTATTTATTCTTGTCTTTGCTTTTGTTAGTATTTTGTTGTTGTTGTTTATTCTTGTTGTTCTCTTTTGACATGAATACTATTCACGAATATATGAAAAATTTAAATTTATTCGATGAATATTTGTATAATCGTTGTCGTATTTTCTATTATTTCTTAATCATTTTTCTCTCTCTTTTTCACGTTTTATTCATGAATCAGTTCCCTAAAACGGTTTTCTAAATATTTTGTTTTGACGGAAGCTTTTTTATACAATCAATAAGTTTTTTGTTTTATAAATTAATTTATTACTTCAATTGATCTAAGATGAGATGGGTTTGTTTTTCTTTCTTTATTTTAAATGAGCACCTTTGTCACGATTTTTTTTGTGTTTAGTTTTTTGTGTATGTGTTTGTGTGTTGTGTGATGTTAATCAAACATGTTCTTGGAACTTTTCATAGTTATAAAATTTGAGGTTTTTTCTCTCATTTTTCTTGTCCTCTATTTTTATTTGATTGACAGAGAAATATAATTCTCCTTAGAATCGAAAAAATGTAATAACTACTTTATAGGATTGCACAAGATGTTATCAATGTAATTCTAAAAATGGAAAATGGAAAATGGAATAAAAAATATTAATTATAAGATCAAATGCTACACAGTACACATATGTTTATTTAAATACTTTGTCTTTAGATTAATGAAGCACGTAAATGAATTATTAAAAATCTCGAACGGTCTATTTTGTGTATTATTTCATTTCATTATTTTATTTTTATTTCATTTGGAAAGCACAGGGTTTTCTTCCATTCGTCATCACTATTACATTGTCAATGTAAATGTCAAAAAAGAATATAGGTGAATGTTAAGGTGTCTGTTTGCTACAATTAAATTTGTTGCATATCCTGGATGTTCATTTTTTTTTCGTTTTAAATATTTATTGAAATAATCTGTGGGTATTTTGACGACTAATTAACTACGTACACATAACACAATTTATAAAGTTAATCGATAGTAATCTTATCGGTAAATATATTTTAATATTTTATAAAATCTTCTCATGTTAATATATATGCATCATAAGTTGAAAAAAATTCAGTATTTACGGATAAAGTGTGAGTGTATGTTTGTCAGCCCCATCGGCCATTTATTGCGAATCAAATTTAAATTTTTCAAATATTTGTGGGTTTTTGTTTTCTCTTTGCAATAATAGCTTTCTGTTTTTGTATTTCAATATATATATATGTATGTGAACGATTGTGCGTTAAAATCGGTTTCGAAGAAAGAGAATTAAGAAGAAATGTTTATTGTATGCGTTGGCATCATGAGGAAATGCATTATCTACCGATAAATTCAACCAAAAAAACCAATTTATTTAAACAGAAACTAATAAAAATCAATCTTAAACGAACATGTTTTTTGTTTATTTTTGGATTTCAACTGTGTCTAAGACTTTTGATACAAAAATAAATGTTATTTCCATGAATTTTTATCAAGAGATAACACGAAAACGAATCAATTGGAAAAATGTCTTGTGCATTGGTGTTTGCGTTTGTAAACAAACAAAAAACACAACATTTCGAAAATTCAATTATAAAATTGTTGATATTTTAAATTTAATGTTTAGTTTGTTTTTGTTTTGTTGGTCTTAAAACTGACTTGTAATACACGATTGCCCAAAGTATATCCATTTAGTGATTGAATTGCAACAACAGCATCCTCGTAGTTAGTCATTGTCACAAATCCAAATCCTTTGCATTTATTCGATTGCAAATCTCGTATGACCTGCAAATAACAAAAGACATTGCGGTGGAAATATTATTCTATAGCTTCTGACTTAGAGTCCAAGATGTTTTCTTTTTTTTCACTTTGTTCCGGTCACCGGTGTTAATACTAGTAAGATAAAATGGGATTTTGAAAAAAAAAACACTCACTTTAACTGATTGTACGGCGCCAAAAGGTCCAAATAATTGCCAAAGAACATTTTCTTCGGTTTCTGGTGCTAGGTTGTATACAAAAATGCACCAGCCTGATCCATTTATTGGGTTCGACGACAGCATTGAGTTAGCCAAAATATCGTTAGCCAATGGCGAATATCTAGAATTCAAACTGTATCTAACAATTGTTAATATTTTTCAGTTAAATGGAATAGCTATTATAAATGTGAATATTTGATTTACCTAAATCGTCCGGTGGCATGATGTATTGGACCCGGAAATCCACGTCGAGTTGTTTGCGGTGTAAGATAAGCGGCTAACGGGGCCATTGTTTTATTACTGCTGGGATTGTTTGCAAATTTCACGGTGATTGCTTCATTCGAATTTTTCGGTATCGTTCCATTCAGCTCTTTGATGGCTCGTTCGGCCTCGCACCGCTGATCAAAACGTATGAATCCAACACCTTTTGATAAGCCTAAAAATGGCATACGTTATAGGGGCTTTTATGTATTTTCGAATTCAGATTCGAATTTTTTAATTTTCTATTCACATTTTATCACTATTTTAAACAATCATCAACCAAATCAAAAGGAAGAAATCAAAATTCAAAAACTTTACAAGACTAAAAAAAAACTATTAGTTTTCTCGCAAAAAAATCGTAATCTTCGAAAATAAATTGTAAAATGGATCATTTTTACCGGTTATATTGTCGCATAAAATACGTGATGTTATGATACGTCCGTATGGGCTGAATAACGATTCCAAATCAGGTTGTGACATATTTTTTGGCAAACCAGACACATACAAATTAGCACCTTTGATTGATTCCGAGCTTGGTCGAGCGAACGACACCTAATTTTAAACAAATTATTATCCTTTCAATGTTCACGATTGTTGTTATGTCATTGATAAAAACCTTTATAGTTTTGTTTTGTAAACGCAAGCCGTTCAAAGTATTGATGGCTTTATCTGCATCTTCAGCACGTTGATAGTTTACGAAACCGTAGCCCAAACTTTGCCCTATTGAAAGTATACATATATATAATCTCTGTCTTCAAAATGTATGAAGTAAAAACAAGTTATATTTAAATTCAATTCACCGGTCACTTTATCACGAATCAATTTACAACTTTCAACATCGCCAATGCTTGAAAACAGGGATCGAATTTCTTCTTGTGTCATTGTTTGTGGTAAATAATTGACGATCAAATTAGTTTTTGATTCGTCTTGACCATTTCCACTACCATTTTGTTGTCCGTCTAACGCCATTTTATCACTTATTGTTGCTATTCGTCAATTTATGCTGAGATATTGTTCAAAAAATTCTCCTCTCACTCTTTATCGGTACAATTTAATGTAAAAATCACTAGCAAATAATTTTATTTCTTGGAAATTTTTGCAGTATAAAAGTTGATATTCTTTGTATTATATTAAAGTTGGTATTTTTTCTGAAACAAACATAGAATCATAGCAAATTCATTTTCGATTATTCTAGGCTATAAAGCTTGTACAATTTTTCTTACTTGTTTCTTATTTGAAGGAATATTGCTTTGGTGTTTATCGAGCCTATAAAGAGAACAAAAAAAATTGAAATAAGATACGGATGTACCAACCGTTCCATTCAATACTTTAGCGGCTTATAAGATTACTAGGTATAACTTCAAGCAGATTTTTCTTTGCATCGAAGTCAGTCGATGTGGGTGCACGTGATTTTTGAAATAATTTCTAGTATTTTAACCATTTGATTCAGCTAAGCTGCGAAGCTTTATTGTGCACGCGATGTAAACACCAAAATAATACTAGGCAAACATAAACACTGACACTTTCAATTTCATTGCAATGCAATTTATGAATATTTTTAGCGTAGTCTATATATAAATCCTTCTCATTTAACAACTATTATTCGTCGCGAGTGTCAAATGATAAAACATCTTGGTCAATGATGTACCTATGATCAATAGAATCCATTGTATTTCGTTTTAAATGTTCAAACAAAGTTGCTTGTCAATTCTTCGATGAAAAAAAACTAGCACATCATCCTTTCGACACTTTCAAATTGTTTGACTACAACCGAATGCTATCAAGCAATAATTTCGTTTGATGAAATAATAGGTATTTAAAAGACACAATTTAGAAAAGTAGTAAAATTTGTAAAATTAAAAGTAAATGATAAACGAAAATAGCCCGAAACGAAATTCCCAAAAAAGAACTTTTACGTTTGAAATCGCATAACATACTACTGGCGTTCATGCATCGGTTTTTTTTTTGTAAAAATAATTTCGCTTGTTCGTGCGCAGTAAGCTCTCCTTGCACTACACACAATACATTTTTGATAATTTTGTGAATAGAGCATATAGACGAAGCGAACAGAAAAAAAACCGACTAGAAATACATAGTCAAAATACTAATAACACCGTACGGTGCATGTTCACAAGCTAGATATACGCATAAAACTGTCAAATATCAAGAACTTGCCGCAAAGCAATTGTAGGGGAATACACACTTATGTACTATGTTGTGCTTTAAATTTTGTGCTCAAAACGGATTCCATTGTGGAAATTGCACATTATTGGGAATAAAATTCAAAACGATTTTTTTCTTCATGGAAAAATGGAAAGATTTTTTTTTTAAATTGGAGCACATTTTGCATATGGGTAATTTTTTTATATTATGGTTGATTTTGGTCGTGCGGTATAGTAAAATTTTACGACAACTCCTTATGATTGAAGCACATTGATTTGTTCATTCATAAGACGAGTGTGTTTTAGTGAGGTAGTTCAACATTTGGGTTCCGCTTTCCAGCGCTCTCGAATTTCGAGTTACACACATAAACACGCCGACAAACATTTATCTCGTCAAGTGTGAGTTTGCGTTGAGTTTAATTATGCTCGAGCACTGAACTCACCTAAAAATGTGTGTATATCTATAGATATGAGCGTGGAGTATATATATAAGTTTTATACATATATACGATACGCTTTCTGCTTAAACTGCATTTGAGGAACCACCCAATTTGCTTGGATTCTAGACGTCAAAAAAAGGGAACCTTATGCAATATTGTAAAAGTGGTAATTTTCAACGGGAGGGTTACGCCAATTTTTCAACAAAACTTTACCTTTTCGATTTTATTTAATATGTTAAATTCAGCTTTTTGCGTGAAAAAGATGCCAAGCGTCGGCAATCGAAAATAAAGTCTTACACGTTTATTATTAATTTAATTCGATCGAGATAGAGAAAAGGAAGCTATTAATAATGTAAATAATCTTTGAAATTCTTTAATAGGAAAATATTGAATTTTTAACAATTTTTTTTATTCGTTTCAACTAAAGTGACCATTCCATCACACACATAGATCGCACTAATAATCTTTGAAGTATAGATTTTTCGTGGTTGATTTGAAATATTTCGCGTTTTTTTAAATATTATTTCACTTGTAGAAGAATTCTTTGAAAAATATAACATTCACAGTGGCAAATAACACACATACACACTAGGAAATGAAATACAAGGAACCAAAAAACTGAAAAAATTGGAGAAAAGGAACAAAACGTATTTTTGCTAAATGCAAGCTATATGGAAAACTTCACTGTATCACACCGTTTGTAAAATTATACTGTTGGTGAAAATTGGGAAAACCGATGGAATTGGTTTGGCTCAGTAGCTTGGATGGAGAGACATACACGAAGAGAGAGAGAGAGAGAGAGAGAGAGAGAGAGAGAGAGAGAGCATAACAACGCATTGCAGCACACAAACGTATCAGAGTATCAAAGGACATGGAGAGTGCACAGACTCGAAGCCGCTCGCTCTCACTCGCACACACAAAGCCGAACGCACCCACACAAAATGAGAGAGAACCACTATATATGTATTAAATTTATATATTTAGCTTACTTATGAGTAGAGAAGTGGAACCAACAAGACTACGAAAAAAGGATGATTTCAAATGATCCGTTCATATCTTTATAGCTTGCCGTGCAGTCTCTTCTCCTGACAATTTCCGTATTCCTGGATATGTATATTGTTTGTGTGTTTCGTTCGTGGTTACATAAAATGCCGCTACGATGGAAGCTTTTTTTATACGTAGATATTCCGGGAACTGCAAAATATGAATTAAATAAAAAACTTAGCTTTTTAATTCGATGCTAAAGAATTGAAATTTTGTTATAATTTATTTACACAGACACTTATTGCAAATAATTGGACTTTTGTTCTAGAAAGAGCATTTGAAAACTCTGAATTTTCGGGGTGGGTAAATGTAGTGAAGAGAACTAAATGGGATATCTTTTGTATGCAAGTTTATTTTATGCGTTTGATATCGTTCGAAAATGCACTGAATATAAACACAGATTCCATTTTCCATTTGCCGACGAAGGATTGGGCGTTAGTGTGTTGCACAACTACACCGAATCAATGTGAAACGCATAGGTATCAACAATGATGATGCGATATAGACATATATACTATATAACATTATATTTTATAACAATCGATACATCAACTCATATATAAAAAATTATGTGCAGCATTTCCTTGTACACTAAATCATGGAACGACTTTTTTTTTGAATATTATACAGACGAATCGGAGCCTAAAGTCTATGTTATCTCCGATAAATTCAGGAACTAATTTAACATATTTAATATTATAAATTGTTTGTTAAATTCAAAGCAAATTCGAACTTAATTCTCGGTAATTGTTCGGCTTACAGGAAAAAAAACCGACTCAAAGTATTCAAAAAAAAAACCTCAAGTTTACTTGTATTGTTCGGTCGTATACCGAACCCTGGCTGTGAATGTGGAGTATAACGCATGTGCTGTATTGAAGTAGGAAGTTCATTCCCGTCCAAAAGACCAAAACTTCCAAAATAATAAACGAAATCGCAACGATTGAAAGCAGACGTACAAGGGTGCGGACAACAGACGACCCTTGATTAAATATTATATATTGAAATGCATGTATGTGTGTCTCATACTATTGTCATCGTTGCATCTATAGATACAATGCACTTTTTAGATCGAATGATGGGCACTCTTTTATAATATTATCTGCCTCAAATTCGCTCGAACAATCCGCATACATTTCCTGCAACGTTTTAAAAATGGCATTTCTTTGTACTTCAACTTTACATAATTCTCGTAAATACATATATATATAAATACCACGAATTGGCAAATAAATTATGAGAGCACAGCCCAAGTGATAAATGGATTTTGGACTCAGCGGTTACAATTCATTCTACATTAAAGACAACCAATCAATTTTACGTTTAAGTCGGAAATTCGAATTATTTATACATTTACGATAAATAATGGCAATTAAACGGGAGCATATTTTGAAAGTAGAATCCATGACCAAAAAATGATGCAACTGAACATTTTTTCAGCTCAATTGCCGGCCAAACATACATCTTATCTTGTATAAAAGACTAAAAAGTCTCTTCTTACCGATGCTGTGGAAAAATTTCAATAAAATATTTAATCATGTGGAGGAGTGGCAGCATACAAGGGTACCACTTTTTTCTTTAAACTCTTCCGCTATAATGTTTCATTATACAAATTTTAAAACATTTTTCATCCAAATTCGAAGTCTTTTTTTTCAAGCTAAATTCGTATAAATACAATGGTAAAATAAAATAATGACAGCTTGATTTAATTCGAAGTCGTTTTTGCTGCAAATACATAAAATACTTACAAATTGGATAGGTCAACTTATTTTCAAATGGGAAAGTCTTCACGATGCTTTTTTAAGCAAATTTTCTTTATGTACTACGACTGGCATCAACGGACACAGTAAAACGTACAATACTACAATATCATTGAGACCAAGAAAATCACATCTAGTGTTCAGGTTGAAAAGTTTAAGACAAATATTGACATTTTGGGAGTTTAATTTGTTGGAAATGAAATATTTTTTTTGCAACATTTTTCAAATTTACTCTCAACTATTGAC
This sequence comes from Contarinia nasturtii, assembly GCF_009176525.2. Classification (NCBI taxonomy): domain Eukaryota; kingdom Metazoa; phylum Arthropoda; class Insecta; order Diptera; family Cecidomyiidae; genus Contarinia; species Contarinia nasturtii. The sequence goes on from NW_022197705.1 coordinate 1,787,783, forward strand.
GTTGTTAACAATCAAAAAGTTTTTTTTAGCTAAGGACACATTTTCCAGGCAAAAAGTACAGTTTTCGGCAGACATTAAAACCTCAAATAAATAAATGATAGGGTGAAACTTTTCTTTATATACGTGGATAATAGTCATCATTCATTCAGTATGTATCAAGAAGCATAAAAATCTTACGCCGACGCTATTCAATATATATGAGGTTGTAGCAAAAACTATTTTAATTTTCTCAAACAAACGAAACCATTATGTCTAAAGCATTTTTTTTGGATTTCAACGCAAGGAAGAAAGAAAATGGAGAAGGAAAAGAGATAAATTGATTTTTTTCAATTTTTTCTAGATGAAGAATGCATTTTGGATGCATTCAATCCGAGAAAAAAAAATAAAAAGTAAAATATGAATTACTTACATTTTTCTACAAAATTGAAGTATCTATTCTTCTGTTATAATATTGAGTAGCTCGTTGCAAATTTTTAAATGACTTTAGTATGTTTTTTTTATGAAATTATTATTAATACTGTTTATAATTTAAACTTTTAATGAATTAAAAATTTGAATATTTATTGATCACCAAGTTTTTAAATGTGTATAATTACTCGTATATTATTGATCTTGTCCGTCGTTTCTTATTAAAAAAGCAACAAAATATTTTTCACGAAAAAATTCAAATAAAAAATGTGGAATAATACGTTCCGGAAGTGTGAAAAATATTTAAATATGAAAGAAAAAAGTTGTTTGCAAATGAAAAACTGAGATTAATTTATGAAACACATAAACACCATAAAATATTTTGTGTATATTTGTCGCTGAAATCGACTATTTGTTTCGCAAAAAGGGCCGTCATTAAACACTAATACATTAAAAAATTTTGTCACTGATACTGAAACTGAACGGAACTAAAATTAAGGATAAAAACCGAATAACGTACTTTATGACTGAATGGCAAAATATCAATGAGCTGATATTACTGGGTCTCTCTTTCACATCATCATCCAATATGGGCACAATTGGAAGTGGAAAATAATGGAAACCATTTAATTTCAACAAAATCCAATGCACGAATGTGCAGTGCATGTATGCAGTGTGCATTTATTCCATTCTAGCTATTGGTCTATTGGAAACAGTTCCACGATTCAGACTCTTTATTTGTTAACTTATGTACGTTCGGTACTTTGACCCTATTCAATTCAGTTGCTTGAAAATGCGCTACGGCTGCTCTCTTTTGATTTGATAGTATCGGTATCCATATCTCGTAGTACCGAATTTCCCTGTTTTGGTTTGTTTATGTTCGATTTAATTCGGTTCAAACTTACAATATGCCGCATAGCATTTACTTGTACTACGATCATATGTCCGCTTCACGAGTCTGCGTATTGGCCGTTGCATGTCTACCGAAATTACTTCTTTTTTTTATTACAAAGGAAGTCATTGTATACAGCGGAGAAAGAAGAAATTTTAATACTGAATGATTTCGAGTTTTCAGCTATATCTTTTCCAAAAAAGTATTTTGAATTGACCAATTTTTTTATAAATTTCTTCAACTATGCAGCAATCTAAGCCCATGCATTATGCTTTGCATGGTACGCTTCAAAAAGTATTAAGATTATAATTTGCAAATTACCAGAGGTCGGGTTTTAATGCAGAATAAATCATTTCCCGGGCAACATTTCCTTTGAAAGATTCACAGTCCAAATCTCGATGCACTTATCCATCACCATGTTATTGCAAGGCTTTATTTACTTGCCAAACAGTTATTGTTATATATATATAGTACAAATGCACACCAATAAAATATTTCTTACAAACAAGATTACAACCATCCCTTTTAACTACAGAGTGCGCTGATTTTGATTGCACAACGTACCTATTAGATAGGGTGCATCGTACTTTTTCATGATGAATACGACACGAAAGCAAAATTTGACATCCATTTATAAATATAGCACTCCTCTACAGTCTACACTTGTGTTTAAATTTGAACTCGACAAAAATTGACCATGGCAAAATTACAACTCCGTTCAGTGTGATAAAACATGTGCACTCTTTTTCATTTTTAGATAAATCTTATGATTAAACATGCACTTCAAACTTTATTTGCCACCAAGCCAGTTTTCATATACCATCATAGGTGATGACGAGGGTTCGGATAACCCCCTTCTAAAATATTTTTAGGAACCCTGAACAATTTTGGAAATGAGGACCTTTTTTGGCTCTTCACTTTTTTTGGCCGAGAAAATTCTTCCGATTTGCTAGGGTTTTTCGTCAAAAAAGTGAAGAGCAAAAAAAAAACGATTTTATCCTCATTTCCGACAAATTGTTGACTTCGTCAGGGACCCCCTACGGAATTTTTCCATTACCCCCTAAAAAAAATTTCGTCATCATCTATGTATACCATCAAGAAGTATGGATGAAAGTATACTTACTTATTGTTGACTTGGCTCAAAGCACGTATCTATTTCTTCGTGAAAATATTTTAATATTTTCATATTCTGCTCATGTTCTACAACGGTATTGACGCCCGTTGGCGACGGCGACTGAAACAATGTGTGAACAAAACATACGTTCTTTTTTAACTCACCGACGTTCTAGGTGTTTATCAGCTAAAAAAATAATCAAGTGTTTTCTGCGTGTATTGTCAGTGCTGTAAATGCTTTGTCGTTATTGAAGGTATTGTTTTACAGAAAAAATCAAAAAAAAATAAAAAAAATATTTTACGTAATTTTTTCTCCAAAAAAGGATCCACAAATGGCATTGAGCATTTTATTATTGTGTCACGCAATTTGCGTTCGAATATTGCTTATCGCATACATGTTTAGATATTATTTCATTGGATTGTTTGCAAACAGCTTCAAGTTCATGTGTGGATGTCAAGTCGATTAATACTTATCTCTTGTGATAATTCTTGACTCATCTCAAATATTTCCGTACAGTATTGCTCAAGACTGTTAAAAAGGGGAGAGAAAAATAGCTTGACAAGAAAGTTTAAAATAATATGAACTTTGTTATTTCATTTATGAAAATTGAACTAATCGCAATTCAATTCGTTTATTTTCTTTTAAATATAAATTGAATTCAACGAAATATTTACATAATAATTCGTTGGCATTGATATACAAAAACTTCAATATTTTTGATTTAGATTTAATCGAAATGTTAAAAATGAAACGATAAAATTTTCTTTATTGTTAACACAAATGTTAATAATTAGGTTGTTTTATGATAATTTAAAAAAAAAAAGAAAAGAAAAGAAAAACTTTTCAGCATCTATTCCCGTTCGTGGAAAAAGAGTGCAAACCCAATGAGTGTGTGTTTTTCATTTTACGGCCGGTTTTACAAAGTTTTACATTTGCATGTTTAACAAATTTAACAAATTTATAACGCAATTATAAAATTGAATATCTTTTTGATTTTTTGTGTTTGATAAATAAAATAACTTAAAATACTAACTAATAAGTCTAATTGATAGCAGAGAGAAAAAAACAAAAGGAAAATAATAATATTAATAATAGTAATAATTTAATAATTAGTTTAATGCTATCTATCTCTTTTTTCCTGTGATTTTTTTCCCCATTTTTGTGTTGTCCTTTGTGTAATATTTTGGTTTGTTCTTCCATTTGCCGTTTAGCATTGAGTTGATTTGGTAGTTTTACATACCCACACAAATTGAAATTATTTATTTAAATAAAATATATTTACTTTTTTAATAGAAAAGAATCTCCGTGAATTTGTAGATATAACAAAATATCTTCGCGAAAAAAAATTCAGTATTTTCTTTTTGCTTTTGAAGTTTTACAATTGTTTCAGTTTCTTCAAACCGGCATGAACATATTTAACCACTTTGCTGAGAGAGCTGTGCAATGTAATTGGTCCGTTATCGTGATCAAGTTCAACGAAAAATTCTAAAATAAAAAGAAGAAAAGTTTGTGTTTAGTTGGATGCCACTCAATGTCAATGTTTTAATGTAAAATACCTGTATGGTTTCCTTTGAGAACGGTCGCATCGGCCAATTCCCATAAATCATGACACATAACCAAACGGTTAAAGAACTTATCTTGTCGCTGAAACGCATTATGGACTTGAATTGGAACTAATGAACAAGGCGGCGTATTTGAACCCGAACCCTTAAGAAAAAAATAAATAGAAAGCGGCATATTAGTTGATTTCATTCATTTTATAGTTTTATCAAAATTAAATTCAATTTCATTTTGTGACGTCTCTTACCTGTGAACCAACTGAATTCGTTGGTGATAATGGTGATGGCGTATTACCATTTGGCACTTCGGAAAAGCCACTTTTCGTTAAATATTCTGATATTGTTTTTTGGCATTCTTTAACTTCATGTCTTCGCATTTTGTACAGTTTTAAATGTGTTAACGATTGGCATCTTAAACTGCAAAATAATGAAAAATACGATTGATTAATCATAAAAAAAATCATAAAATTTTGACAAAAATCAATTTTTAACTTACCTTAAAATTGCTACTTTACTATGAATGCTTCCTTGACGAGAAGGATGCTGTTGTTGGTTTCGAAACTTTGAAGAGATATATCTGTAAAGAGTAAATGGCATTGGTTATTTTAAATTCTCAATCTGTACCTATACTCTTGGTATACATACTCGTTTAGTTCTGATACATACTTTATTAAACTAAGAGTGTCGTTGTACATCGTAAATGCTGCCTTCTCTGTAAGCGGATCCCGTTCCATTGCAACACTGGTTAACAAAAAATATACAGCTGCTTCTAAGTATAACATAGCTTGGGACAAATGGTCCGTTTCAGCATCTGCTGCATGTTTCAGTCTCTTTGCCTCTGATAACGATCGATGATGATCTCTGTTTATTGAAAGATGATTTATTAATAATATTTCTTTTCATAATTGAATATCATATGCAAACGTTAAATACTTACTTCAATTCTCTTTCGTCCCTATCGTCGTTTGTACGCTCAAAATAGGAATAATATACCTTTGTAACAATTGGTTTTTGTGGTGGAGGTGGTAAGATACTAGAATTCGTTCTATCATGATTTGTTGGTGCTAAATGATGTTGATCTATTGTTGAGTCATCAAACAACTTTTTCCTCTTTTTATCCTTGTACGGACTACTATTCGCGCTAGACGCTCGCTTCTTTCGATTGTTTGTTACTATGTCATCGCCGCTCATTAATTTGTTGCCATCATCGTTGCCATTTTCTAATTTAATTTTATCGTATTCTTTTTTGATATTGACATTCGCATTTTTTCCATCACAGTTGTAACCCAGTTTATCGAGCGATTTATCATCGATAAACACTTTTGGTGATTTTATTGCCCGATTACAGGCATTAAATTCCGATGCTGAAAATTCAGCTTTTAGACCTTCACGTTTTATCTTATTTAATTGCTTCTCTTCTAATTTCGGTGAACGTGAGAATGCGGTATTGTTTCGTATCGCATGTAGATCGGTATTATCAGCACGACAGTCGCTTAGATTTGTATGGATTATGGTATTATACGCAGAATTGTGAATGTCTGGTATGTTGCGAGTAAGTTTTTGATCGTTGATTGAATTAAGCTTTGAATTAGCTTTAAGATCGTAGTTTGATCCACCATTTCGATTTGTTTCATTGATTGCTTCTGGATCCGCACTATCGTCATCGCTACTGTTTTCACTGCTTGAACTTGTGTCACGTGGACTGGTCCAGCGACCACCATTTTGAGGTCTTCGTCGTCCTCCCTGCGAATTATAAAATTTTTCCCCAATTTAATATTTGAAAATATGGCATGTATGAGCATTTTTAATGTTTACCTTCAATTTCGTATTGGCATCCATTGGACTCTTGTTATTGTTGCTCGAACGACAATTTTGATCACCTGAAACCCGACTTAATCGTATGAGATCTAAGCGTTTGATATCGATTTTGCAAACGATTGAACTTGGTAAAAGTTTATTGTTGTTGATGTTTGTCGTTGGTGCCGTGCTACAATTACGCTGAGCAATTGGTACTGCCTTGGGCACATCTTCTGATTGTCCAACGATCAACACTTGACCCTTTCCTTTGGCACCGCCATCATTCTTTGTCATTCGAAATATATTTCGCACAATACTACTCTTTATTTCACTTTTCGCTGGTTTGTTCACTTTTTTATTATTTTTAATACTCTCTTCACTTTCGCCCGACGATGAGTAATGCGAATGATTTTCTTTTGGTACATTTCGTTTTCGGCGTTTTGCCTGGAAATTAAAAGAGTTGATTTGTTAGATTGAATCGAATAGATTTTCATTAAGTCACGAAAATATAAAAAGAAAGAATATGTATTTTACCTTTGATTCTTGTTCTTCTTCTTCATCATCATCGTCATCATCGTCATCTTCTTCACTCGAGCTCGCCACTTTTTTAAGAACCGTTGATTTACCACGAGGAGATATTGAATTTCTTAATTGAATGGGAGATAAAAGTCTTTCGGACCCATGGCGTATGGGATTTTCTTTGGTGGCCGGTGATGCAATTTTGTTGACGGTTTTCTTGCGGTCAGTCTCTTCATCACTTGAGGATGGATCAGTTGATACAATCGGACGACTTTTTATATTTGCACTTTGTTTCTTAGTTTTCGCACGAGCATTGCTCTGTGCACGTTTTGCATTTGCTGCCGTTTCTTTTTTTGGTGTTGTTCGGAGTGTTGGTGACATTATTTTCGATTCAATCGCACTAAAAGAATTAAACAAAATTTATGTTAGTTTTTTGATCGGCAAAATCAGAATTCTAACACTGTGTTACCTCTTTTGCTGTACATTCTCTGAGGTGGTTGGTGTTGTTGGATTTTTTCTTGGTCGGCCACGATTTCGCTTCACTTCAGTTGACTTTGATCGACTTCTTCTCGTTTTTGTACCCGTACTTTTCCCATTTTCATTGTCGCTACTTTCACTTAGCGTTGACTTTTCCGCAACGGTTTGTCGTTTTTGCCGTGTTTGTGGTTTTTTCTTATTTAAAGCTTTCTCAACTTTTTCATCATCTAGAATCAAATACAGTCAACATTTAATAAGAGTTCTGCGAAAAATGTCTACACTTTCATCAGATTTTATATCGAATGATTTGATAAATCAACAAATCATTCAAAAAAACATGATTTGAGATGATGCATTCAAATAAATTGATTTGATTGACTTACCCATTGGTTCTTGTTTGATTTGTTCATTGGTAAAGCACTTTGGTGATATAAATGACTTCTTTTTAGCTGATTCAGCGGCATTCAAATTATTCGATAAGTCTCCTGTCACTTCCGTTTTAACTTGAGGCACTATATGCGATGGTTGTTTCTCGATTGGTTTTGGATCTGGTTTTGGATCTGGTTTTGCAAAATTTGCCAAGCTCCATTTGTCTCTTTCAGTATCTGGTTCATTTTTCGAACCATCATCATCACTTGACGAATCCATTGAACTAGATCCTTCGGAACCACTCTCTGTTGAATTGTCATCATTAGCATTCCTAGTTAAAAGAATAAAGTGATATTAAAATGATATAAGCATTTAAAAATGTCAACATTATCATAATGATCAAAAAATGTGTATCTTACGTTTTATTTGGCTGTTGTTTGCTTTCAATATTTTCGCCTTCATTGTCATCGCTTTCTGATAAATCCAAATCGTGTTCAAGTTCCCTGTTTGCAACAAAAGAATCATTTTGATCAATTGGTATATATAAAAAACATGTTCTCTTTCGATAATTTCGAATGTCATGTACTCACGTTGATTTGTTGGGAATTCCATCGTGCTCTGGAAGTGAATCAATCGACTTTAAATGTGTTTTGTTCTCATCTATGTCAGCTATTGGTGTCATAAGTGATGATGATGGCATTGGATTCAACGGAGCCAATGGTGCCAATGGAGCTAATGGAGTTAATGGTGCCAAAGGTGCCAACGGTGCCAATGGAGCCATTGGCGATGTCAACGGAGCAAGTGGTGCTAACGGAGCTAAAAAAATAAAATTATCAATTTTATATAGTATAAAATAAGATGATAGTGTGAACTAAGCAAAAAAAAATGAATTCAGTCATTAATAACATGTGATGAACTTACTTGATGAACTATTGTGTAAGGAATGGAAAAAAGGCGGTATGTTTGCATAAACATGAGACTTATTTGGTTGCTGTACTTCAATTTCAGTTCTTGGTGTAGCAGCAATTTCGGTCAATGGTTCCATTTTTGGATTCTTCATAATCTTCAATATATTGTGAACATCCATTTCGATGCCACCTTCTGTCGGCGTTGACGGTGTTTCAATGCGATTTGAAACGGATCTCGTTTTTAAATGCGCTTGGTCATGATTCATGGGAACTTTGAATGGTTTTGCAAAGGTGGGCGCTTGGAATCCTTTATCAAAGAGATCCGCATTCTTCTCGTTACAATCTTGAATCTTATCATTTATTCGGTCCATTTGTGTGTGATGTCGTCCATTTGGCATTCCTAAATTGCTCGGCATTTGTGAAGAATATTTGTAATTTGACCTTATTCCGTTTGGTAATTGTGATGGTTTCGCTTGTTGTTGAGGCATTGCAGCTTGTTGTTGCTGAGGAGAATTCGATAATCCATTCATATGTTGTTTCACCTGAAAGTATACAAATTGTTTAGTACATTTAAAGAACGATTTAAAGTCAAATGTTAAATGCTGCTTTTATCACAATTCAAAATCACCAATCGTGATTTGAGTTTTTTCTATTTTTCCCGAATGAACTATTTCTTTAAAAAATGTTTCCCGCTTTTTTTCCAAGAAAGTTTTTTGTCAACATTTTATTTCATCGAAAATATTAATTGAAACAAAAGTGAGAAGGGTGTTGATAAAGAATACAAGACTGAACGAGCACTTTAGTAAAAGTTTTGCCTTGTCGCCACCCATGAAAATTGTTTGTGAAATTTTGTGCTTACCTGTTTAACACTGTTACGATTTTGTGATGGTGGAATTTGTGGTTGAAGCTGTGACTGAGATTTTGGCTGATTTAGGACCGGTGGTGCTTGCGGTGGAAAAGAAGGCTGCTGTGAACGATGAATTTGTGATGAGCTAACACCAACCAATAGCATATTATCGCCATCAATAAGATGTTTCACACTTTGGAAATCACCCAATTTCGATTGTATTTGTCGCTCCTTCTCCGTTGGACTGGTTCTCTGTAAAATCAAAATATAAATCATTATATAAAATTAAAATTTTCTTTGGTTTAGATGGTCCGATTGGAAAACTTACACGAAAACAAGGTGCTTGAAATAAGCACGACGGCATCACTGGTTCAGGCTCTGGATTTTGTGTTAACGACATTTTCGCACGTTCACGTTTGTCCCTTTCACGTCTTTCCTTTCGTTCGGCTTCTTCCATTCTACTAAAATACACAACAAAAAAAAAAACACATTTAACAACAATTCAATCCACAACAATAGAAAAAAGGGAAGAATATTAAATATTCAAAGATTTTTTTAAATTTTAAATTAATAGAGAATTATTGATTTTCACAGTAAAAATGCATTTAATTTTTTAACACAACTTAAAGTCGGTAAAAAATGCACGTGTTTAAATTGTGTGGGAATTAAAAATATACTTTTAATAATTTGGTTAAAAAAAACAATTCTTACAATTTAATCATTTTTGCTAACTGTTGCTGTTCTTGAATCTTTCGTTAAGAATATTTTCAATAAAATGTGTGGTTTCACAACTGTAAAAGTCATATATATATAATATATTCGGCCAAACTAATTAAGGCAATGACAGTAAGTACTAATTACTAATGACTACCACCACAAATGAGACACAAAATGTCAAAAATTCAATTGAGTTGTAGGCTAGGATATGATGTTTAGGCTATTCTTCTCCCCTTATTATTTTTATTAATTATTAATGAGTTTATGGGCTTACCTGATCCTTTTTAGATCATCATTGTTGCCAGTGGAATACATGTTTTTTCCACAATTTAAAGTATTGCCACATTCGGAAGTGCTGTGCTAATCGTTCGCTGTTTTTAGATTGAATAATTTCACTTTTTATTAATGGTAAAATGCGTGCACCTTTTGATATTGTTTTTTTCTTTCTCTCGCTCTCTCTCGCTCTTCCCCTCTTGTTAATAAATAGATTTATTGTAATTGGTAATGATTTAGTTGATTTGCTTATTTTACTTGTTGATTAATGTTAACCAAATTTATGTAAAAACACGGTAAGCAAAATGATACAAATTGTAAAAATAATATTGCAAAAACAATATTGCATGAATATTAAGTTTCTTTTTTTGTTGATCTTGGATTTTAAAGTGTTCGTTTAGTTTTGTTTATTACGTTTTTATTATAATATGTGAGTCTGTTTTGGTTTTTGAAACTAACAATTCACTCATAATCACCATTTTGTAATAATAATATTTTTTTTTGTGTAAAACACATGTGTGTCGTGGAATTTTTTTTTTACAAATGTAGTTTAGATTTTTTCCCACGCATATTTGATCAGTCTAGAATTAAGTTGAAAATTGATTTCACTGCTTAAACACAATTGTCGCACATATCAAAAATGCTATCTTGCACCAAATCGAATATTTAGCCCCATCATTGGAACTTATATAGAGATATATTTTTGTTGCGGAGTTTTGAGATTGTTGCTCAAACAAGCTTCATTTATTTCCATGTTCCATTATTGTTTTTATGTCCATGCTCTCACTTTGTATCATTGTTCACATAACAAAATATTCGACGTTACATCGTTGGTTTTTATTGTGCATCATCTTCGGTGTAGTTCGGATTGAAGAGATTTTTAAATGTTTATCCAGGTTTCATTCTGAATAAGTGGATCTGAAAGTATTGTAAATATTTTCAATTATTTGAGCATTCAAGAAATTCATATACGTATATAAATTTACTACAAAACGTGTTGTGAAGAAATATCAGAGAAATGACAAAGAAATGAAATAATAGAATAATCAAAAATTACAAATTCACAGTCGATATTTGAGATGAAAAAAAAAAAATTGGAATATGTCCTTTCCAACAAAAAAGAAATGATATAAAACAATCAACATTCAAGAGCGCACAAAATCAACCGCACCAGTTATACTCTCTTTTACTCTCTCAGTATACATCCATTTATCTCATTCTCTCACTGTCACAACTGTTTTGTCAAATGTATATACTATATACATAATCGCGCCAACTAAACCCATACACACGTACGTAGACGAAAAATGCAGCTAAACGAACATAGACACACACACATACACACAGCAACACATTTACACACGAACAGTCTGTTTGTTGTTTGGAGTGCAGTGTTGAAAAATCACTTGCAAAACCTCTTGATATTTTTCACATATAGATTATTAATTGTATATATATAAATATTAGCAATGCTACAATGCTATACGATTTTACGTACGATGCTAAGCTAAGCGTAAACGTTCGTTGTTGTAATGGATGGTTGTTATGTTTGTGTTCTCGGATCTATTTCGGTTGAACAAGAGAGACGACGAGGTAGAGCGAGAGAAAGAGACACAACGGGAGACAGAGAGAGAGAGAGAAACTGAGATAGAGATAGAGATAGAGAGAAGGGAGCGTAATGGAAATTACTATAAAACGACGGATGTTCTCAGCATTCGGTAATATATAACATACTATTACCTTATGAAAATCAAAATGATACGTGTTCATCGAGGAGACAAACAACCGCCACTGAATGAACAGAGAGAAATGAAATGAACGAGTCAAACTTTCGACCAAAGTGAAACTACTGAAATAAATTAAAATACAATAATGCTTGATAGCTGAGCTTGTGTGAATGGAATAGATATTTGATGATCTCTATATATATGATTCTATCGCTGTATTCGTATATATCTATATACGTATATATGTTTGAACAGTTGCTCCACAGCTTTGCATTCATATTGAACTCGGTTGTATGCGATGACTAAAATAATTCCTATCTATGTTGTTTTGACAAAAAAAAAAATTATTTCAACAGACTTTTGCTTGGATACATAAACAATAATTCTTATTTTTAATTGACAAATGTCGACGAGAAACCTCACAAAAAATATATCCCATTCTGTGCAATTTAAAACATTGATCACGTCGCTTTGATAACATGATTATTTTTTCTATATTCTTTGATGCAAATAAATGGCCAACTATATGGCTTTCTCGATTGATCTTTTACTTTAATTTGACATTTAAGTCGAAGCTACTACATGCAATGAGTTGCTGCGCCACTTTGTACTTTTAGTATCAAAATGATTTCGTAATCATTGTGATTGTGCACTTACGAGATTGCCACAATGTATGATGGATTTTTGTATATACGTACATCGTTTCAATTTGTCTATATATATCAATTTCTTTTTATTTATATGTATCACCCAAACTACGATTCTTTCTCGGAAATTTCACATTATTCAAAAGAAATTGGCATCAACTATTTCGCATCCAAATGCCGCTACCACATTTCACAAGCCTATGAATGTTTTTATTTTTTGGTTATTACAGAGATGAGGCTTTGTTTTTACAAATTTGAAACACTTTGAAATGTAAAAATATAACCAATCACATTATTATTTTGTTTGGCAAACTTGTTGTTCGATATGTAGTTTCAACAAGTGAATTTTACAAATGGAATGAAAATGATATTTGTCTCACATTTCTAATCGTAACTTTTATGAGAGCGAAAAAAATACACAGACATACTTCCATGCTCAATTTCGATTATTGTTTTCTTCACATTTCGTCTTTATTGTAATTAAATTGGAATTGAACGTCGCTCCATCAAGTTAATTGTTAAAATTTTCGTTCACAATTAATCGCATTCGAATAATTCGATTCACATTTTTCCACTCGGCATGTAAAATTGTACATGGCGTTCATTTCTCGAAATTATTTTCAATTGAAAATCCGAATATTCGGTGATAAATATCAAATTAACCACATCTGGATAGTATAGAATCGATATCAACTCTTTATATCTCTCTCTCTATCACCCATGTTCGAATCAAAATGAGATTTTTTATCGGCTAATAAAACCATATTTTGAACAAAAAAAGGCAATAATTATCACAAAAACTTGTACATTGGCTTACATTAAATTTTCGTAAAAGATTACGTTGCCGATTTGATGAGCCAAATCCAAGGAACATTGATTGGGAGACTCATTGGTAATTTCCCATATTCACATGAATATTCACCGAAATTTGAATTAAACACACTTATTAAATGCAAATGATTACAGACACACATCGAATATTTCGATTAAAATTATGTTCATGAACCAAGTCTACATCCGAACACATAAAAATATATATATAGATATATATATTCACTTGAAAATTTTCTTGTTATTCATATTCAATCTTTTGCATATTGGAGTGACACTCAGCACAGTGAATATATATATTCACATTTCGTTTACTTGAAATTGTTTATGGTTTTGTTTATTATTGAATAAATTTTGGTTTTATTATTGAGAAAGAACGTTTGCAAGAAATTTGTTTAAAATTGAATTGATTTTCTACAAAAATTAAAAAAAATATTTGAGCTATGCAAAATGTACATCACACAAAGTTCGCCATTTTCTTTTCAACATACACACTCTGAGAGTATCAAGAGAAAAAAAAATATACTTATTCGTACAATACTATATTTTTTTTTTCTGTTCATTTCTGTTGTCGTGTGTTGCTTTTCCTCCATGTACGTACCGTTTGTGCATGTAGTAGAAAGAGTGAAATAGAGAGCGACTGTACTAGACGCACGTATACACAAGTAACTTGTTATGCTTGCTTATTCACTCTTGCGCACTCGCGCCATCTTTGTATAACAATGTCTCACAAAATTCCGTTTTATTTTGTTATTATTTTTATTTCGGACGATGTCTTGACAGAGAGTTCATCTATCGATGTATTGGTTGTAGCGCCGATGAAACCGTTTTATTCTCATCGTTTAATTCATGCTTTCTTACATAGTAATTATCGGGCCTATTGTCTTTCAATTTATTTGTAAAAAAAACATTACCCATTGATTTATTGATGTGTTCACATGATGCGTGGCGACCGTTGAAACTTTGCTGACACGGCCGAAACTCAAAACATCTTTGTATTTCTTTATGACCAGAATTATGAAAAAAATGTCGTATTTTATTTACGAGATTCTGAAATGAGCGAAATTCATATGATTTTTGACGCAACGAATAAAAATACATGGTTCAGGATTATTTTTCTCTTTATTACTTCTATTTGATATAATTTTCATCTTTTCATAAAATAAAGAAATCATTACACACCGAAAATGGAACTTAATATTTATTTCTTTTCTAATATTTTTAAAGCAAATGTGAAAAATACTTCCACCTTCGAATTTATTCTTTTTACTAAGAACTTGTTATGATTTAACTTTCTAGATTAGACGAACGAAGTTTGTTTTTATTGTTTAATGCAAATTTATAGAGAAAAAACTATAGCAAAGAGCCGTATTGAATGCATTTGAAGTCTTATTTTTTGCAATTGAATACAAATTAATGAACAAAGAGTTTATTTTTACTTTCAAAATATGTAACCGTCTGAATTTTCTTCGTAAATTTACTAAAATGTTCAATCTACTCTTGTTATTTTTAAAAAAAAGAAGAAAAAATGCATTTGAACTTCAAAATGTTTGTGTAACGAATGTATATATCATAATCCCATTTCAATTATTGTCGATTGAAATAAGTTCATCATCGTTTCCACATAAGGTGAAAAATACTCCGAATCCTAACAATAATTTGTGTGGCGTAACATAGTTTGGTGATTTACACAAATTGAAAAATGGCTCTTATTTAATTTTCGTTTGGTTTAAGACAAAAGTATACGAAGCTGGTCGCTAAAATGTGTGGAGATGAAACGTGTCAGTTCTAATCATTAGAATTTGTCTAAAAATTAATGTTGGTGAAATCGTGTTTTGTTGGTTGATTTTTTGTTTCTTCATTTAGTTGGTCGAATGTTGTTTTTCTTCAAATCTATGTCTAAAACTTTGACTTCAAGTAAATTGCAGATGAGTCGTGCTCCGAGTAACCAGTCCGTTTGGCTTGCTTATAGATTTCGTTGATGGTCGCTGTGATTGGGAGTGGATGTTCGAGCGATTCGGACATACCTAAGGCGAGTCGAAGATCCTTTTGCATGTGTGATAGTGGCTGATGAGTTGGAAATTCACCCTTAACCATAACTGAAACCGAACCGTAAACAATTAAATAAATATTGAATGACATCATTTTGATGCTACTTTGGATGCTTCTTTTCATTGATTTTTCAGTTTTATTTGGTGACACTTTCTAAATACAAAATCTTAAATTGTGCATTTAAAACCAAAAGAGATGGAGTTTTTGTGTGTAGATTTTTGTTGAGACGATGTGTGTGTGTATGCGTGTGTGTGTGTGTGTGTGTTGTCATAATAATCTCCGTCATAATTTCATACGTTTGAAAATATAGTTTTGTTTTTGTTTGTTTTTAGTACATATGCGATTTGGTTGTACATATGCGGATTACGACAGAGGCTGGCTGTTTGTTAAAATTTCGATCGTATGTATACGGAGCTTGAGTCGTGCTCAGCATATCCCAAGCGTTTTGCATGTTTGTAAATCTCATTTGTTGTTGCCGTTATTGGAATTGGGTGATCACACATTTCAGACATGGCTATTGCTAAGCGAAGGTCTTTTTGAATGTGGCCTAACGGTTGCTTGGTCGCAAAATCACCGTTTATCATTGCTATTTAAACATTTGTAGCGCGCAAAAAAAGAGATATGCAAAAGTGATAGAGAAACATGTATTAGACATTTGGATTTTGTCAGGCAAAACATGACTAGAGAACAACAAATGAAATTCAAAAATAACAACTAAGAAAATTGATACCAAATGATAAAAAAATCGAAATTTTTAAGGAATTATATTCGTCTATCGATAGAAACAAAGATGCTATAAACACAACAAAGCCAACAAAAAATCAATTGAAAAGAAGCAATTAAACAAATCGTATAAAAAAGTCTATTTTACAAATTGCAACAATGTTACATACCATTTCCTTTCTCAAGCATCAAATTTGACGAAATATTCGTAAGCTCCAGTACCTCGAGGACGTCTTTTTGCTGCAAACCAGCTTTGCTTGCTGTTTATTCAATGAAAAATTTGCAAAAATTAATAAGATGCCAATGAATTAGCGAAAATTGGTTTAAAAAAAATTCGGTTGTGTAAATACTGACCCAAAGATAATGCTTCAGCAACGGCTGCGATTGACACACCAGCTAACATTTGTAAAATAAGATTCATCTTTGATGCATTACCAACATCGCCCAAATAGAATGAATTTTTGCCCATTGCCTCGAAACAAGTCTGACACTCCTCGAACAGTGTTTGTTCACCAGCCGCCAAAATGATCAATGTACCTTCTTCTGCTTGATTCTTTGACCCTTGAATCTATACATAAAACAAACAATATTACAATCAGTGAACAATGTTCAACATTGGAATCAGTCCAACGGTCAATTGGTTTCAACCTACCTGTGCTTCCAAGTAACGGCCACCTTTTTGAATGATACTTGTTGCAATATCTTGTGAGGTCTCTGCGTCTATGCTAGTCATTTCAACATAGCCTTTGCCATCAACCATTGAATTTGACGATAAAACACCGCAATTTCCGAACACCATCTATGTCAATTTGGAATATGAAATTTTAATAATTTTTGTCGAAAAAATCATGTGTAAATTGTCTTACCTCTTTGGCAACCCATGGATCTGATACACAAGAGAATGTAATGTCCACGTTATCAACAACGTCACATGGTGTTGGCATGATTTCAGCGCCAGCTTCTTCAAATTTACGACATTTTTCAAGTGTACGATTCCAAACGACGACCTTGTGCCCTGAGTTCAACAAGTTCTTAACAATACCACCGCCCATGATGCCCAAACCAAGGAAACCAAACCGCAACGGAGACGGATTAATGTTTTTCGATTTTAGTGTTTCTGATACGGCTTGCATATTGATTTCTGGTGGATCCTGTCAATTTTAATCGAATACCGATAAGTAACAAAACACCGAATGTCACTTTGATAAAAAAAAAATATAAACGTTTCAACTTACGGGACGTTGCACCTGCACCTGCGGTCGGTTCAAAAGTTGATTTACAGCATCGTTGCGGCGGGGTGTTGTTGAAAAGCTAAGATCATGGTCACCATCATAATTGCGATCACCCAAAGTGTGTCGGCTGCGTTTTGGAGCCGGTGCCAATTCATTCTCATCTTGAAGTTTATTTTTGACTACAGTCAATCGTGCTTTTGCTGGCTTCTCCGTTTTTTCCTACACACAAAACAAATCATGTTCATCACCACCGATTGCTTAAGATTCTTTGACAAATGTTTTACTTACTATCTTTTTCTTGATTGGTTTCGGTGATGGTTCAGCAACGGCCGCTGCAACAGCAGCAGCAACTAATTCACCTCGATCGTTTTCTTCGTGGTTTGCTTCCTCCAACTTAATCTTATCGAAAACACTTTCAGTTGTGTCATTGTTCACATCTTCATGTACAACAGCTGGTTCGGCATTGCAACGGAATTTCTGTGTGATAAAAACGAAACATATTGTTGAAACTGACGAAAAACTGATGAAGATAAGCGAAATCAAATCTATCATTACCACTGGATCCGAGATATATTCTTCGATTTTTTGGACCGCCTCTTTGAACGCTGCCGTTTTGCTCGACTTTATCAACTGCTCCTTGAATTCGAGATAATTCTTTATGTTGTTCTCTTCAATCCATGCGCTACAAATAATATAACGGTTTGATATACATTTTTGGCAAAACATTTTTGACATTTCTTCAGAATATAATCAATATACTCACTAATTGCATGTGCCAAAGAAGAAAATGCAACGCACTGGTCCTTTGGATTTCTTTGGTTTTTGGCCTAATTCTGGAGGCGGGTAGCAGATCTACGATTTTAAAGTTACATTTAAATACACACTCTTTGTATTTCTAAATCAATTGAAATATGTGGCAAATGAATACTTACACGTCCTGGCCACGGCGAAAAGCCCTTCATTTTGGCCCTAAAATAAGAAACAATACGATTTATTCTCTATTTGTTCGATAATAATGTTCTTGTTTAAAACGTTGTTCGTTTGTTTATTATTTCATTTGTTTGAAAAGATTTCGAATGTTGGACTCAATCAAAAGCAAAAAGATAACGATGTAAATAAAGAATGCTATTTTATATAGATGTCGTTCATTAGTACATTATAAACTATTGTTTTTCTTTCTGGCAACCATCACAATTAATAGCCGAATGACACGAAACACCCACAAAATGCTTTTATAGTTAAAAAATGTATGATTCGAGCGCGAAGAGTATCCAAAGAAAGCCAACGCAATTCGGATAAAAAAGGTGTTTGTTGTAAAGTGTGAAAGTGACTTGAAGTATAAAACGCGGAATATGTAAGTTAGGTTAGAAAAACAATAACAATATCTCTTCGTTTGAACTAAACGATTTAAATGTGTTTCGACTGACTTAATGAGATAATTTCATAATATTGGTCGCATTGTATCGATTATACAGTTCAAACTACTCTTGTAATTCATATTTTCTCCGTAAATCACCGAAAATATTGTCGATTTACAAATAGAATGATTTTTTCCGCCATTTTCATTATACACATTGGTTACATGCTACATTTGTCCGTAATTAAACACAACATTTCTGGTCAAACTTCATGGGCTGGATATCAAATTTGTATACAATTTTTTCGCGCTCAAATTAATAAATGCAATAAATAAACTCACCAAACCAAATCTTCCATATTCTATTCGGCACGTATTTTATTGTCAGTGCGCAAAATGTTTCGTCGTATGAACTTTTCACCGTCGGCTTCTCGGCACTTTCTCAATTTTGATCAACAAACGAAATTAATCACGTATTTTTTTGATTTTTTTTGCGTTAAATTCTAAAACGGGAACTAACAATTCGAAGAAAAAAACACCAACCGAGTGTAAATAGAATATGCACGAAAAAAACACACAATTATTTTGTGTGTTGTATATGCGATTTCTTATGCTTCACCTACAAGACTGACGCTCAACACAAATTTGTAGAGGCAAGAAATGGCGGTCGCATTTTGTACTGCATTTGTCAAGACAGTGTTGCCAACATGAAATTCATGAATGCCACGATATCGCTTGCCTTTCATCACACCGCCTATTAGGTGATAGACTCATTTGAATTTATTCAGTTAAAAATGGGAAAATTGAAAATTATTTTGAAATTTGGAAATTCGACCAATTTTTTATCATACATTTTTGCAATGTATTTATGATTTTCAATGAAAAGATGAGCTGCTTCTGGAATATAATTTTTTTTCTCAATTTAATGCAATTTGTATGAACGTTCGAATATGTATTTCCAATAGGCCTTTTCGTTTGACACATATACGACGTTCAGTTCAAATGAACATTTATATTGAATAGAGCAACGGACAAGTTGCTTCGTTTTGTGAACAAAAAAAATTGTTTCTTAACCATCAAAAGTACATTTTGTTTTTAGTGAAATTGGTATATGTTTTTGTAGAAAGGTAAATTGAGAATCGGCAGATTTCTCTCACAATTTTATGATTTAATTGATTAAACTTGTGTTTTTAATTATTTCTTGTTTGTTTGTTTCTTTGACAGTCCAACAAAAAAAAACCATTGAAGATGAATGCGAGCGAACATTCGATTTTGTTCAAATCAAAGTCTGGTCGTCATATTGGTATTTCCAGCAATCAAAATCAAGACAGAAAAGCAACGAGTCAATATCGATCTGATAAACGGCATGCAGCATATTCCAGAAATAGAATTATTGAATCGACACCAGGTAAACCATTTGATGCCGTACCGTTGGCCGATGACAATGGAAATGAGCACTCAAATGAACCGAAACTCAGTGTTGTGCCGCCAAGCGATAAAGATAGTATTAGTCGTAAAAAAGCATATCGCGACAAATTCAAGGAATATCTTGAGAAAAAAGCCAACGAAAAGAGAGCAAAAGCCAAATCGAAGCCATTCTTATGCGCCGTAGCAAGTGGTCGTTTTGTGGCAGTTAATAATGAGAAAAATAAAAGTGAAACAAAACAAAAAAATGTTGCAAAAGAGCCAGAGTCAATTATTCCACAATGTTTTACACCACGATATTCGCCGATTAATACGCGATCGAAAAAGTTAGCTCTTTTGTCGCCGAAAGATCAAACGCCAAAGCGTAAAAGTCGAAATGCGAAAAGCAGTGAAAAATTACCGAAATTTGAAATGAAACGTAGAGTACCGATTACTACAAAGTTTAAAACAACCAATTCAATCAAAAAGACTGTAGCTACGGTCTCAAGTAGTTCCACGAAAAAGACTATAACTGCGGCACCAACTATTGCAATTAAAAAGACTGTAAGCTCGGCACCAACTATTGCAATTAAAAAGACTACTGTCAAAGTAAGCTCGGCACCAGCAAAGGCACAAATTAAAAAGTTTGATGCGCCCACCACAACTCAAGGATTGCCAAATGTCAAACCAACTGAGCCATTGAATCAACGATTTCTGAACATGAAAAAAGTGGCCGCCGCAAAATCGAGCCACGGAAAGATTGGTGCGGTGCATAAGTTTATCAAGCCAAATGTGAATACAAAGTCTACGGATTCCGAATCGAGTGTCAACAACAATTGGATGACATCAACTGTCGTCAAACTAAAGCATAAGCCACAAACCGCTGTGTCGAAGAAAAAATTGAACATATTCAATGACAGTATCAGCCCAATTGAAGACGTACTAGTCGATTCCAAAGTGGACCTGGTGAAACCACTCACGCCAAAACAAGTTCGAAAACTCAAATCCGAAACACCGGTCGTTGGAAAAAAGGTTTCACCATTTGTAAGTCCATTTGTTGTCATAAAAAAAGGTGTCAATATACAAACGACACCAGTGAATGCTCAAAAATCCGATGAATTGTGCGTGACGCCGAAAAGTTCACACGATGCAGCCCCGGCAGTTACGAACTATGTCAGTCCTTATGTGACAATCGGACGTGGTCGTTATTCAAGCGGTCGTAAAGAAAAAGAAGCAAGAGAGAAAAAATATACGCTTGAATCTCGTAAGTCATTGGATTTGAATCAATCAGTAGAAGAACGTCAAAACAAAGAAGCAGCTTTATATTTCCATCAGCAAGTGGCAAAAGAAACAGATCATTTTAGAGAATTAATCACGGAATGGCAAGAATATTCAAAAGAACATCCGATTCCCAGTGAATATAAAGACTTGGTGGACGTAGCTGTTGGCCAAACACAACTACTCATTACAAACAAATTCAAGCAATTCTCTAATTTAATTAGATCGTGTGAAAATAATGACGGCGACAAGCCAATCAAACCAGAGGATTTGGAGGGTTTTTGGTCGATGATGTACATTCAAGTGGAGCAGCTTAATCAGCGTTTCGAACGTTTGAAAATGTTAAAGGAGAATAATTGGGAAGATCCAGCAATTAATGTATCGAAACAGAAGAAAATTCGGCCGGATAATGCAATGGTAGCGAAATTTAAGCCGGCCAAAAAGCGTGTGAACAGTGCACTTGCTGCAATGCTGAAAGAGGCGCGAAAAAAATACAACGAATCCAAAGAGAACAAAGAAATGAGCAATCAAATAAATGATGTTGTGTTTATGAAAAAACGGTTGTCATCAGCCAAATCGACACCGCAAAAGACTCCATGGATTGTAAGTGCTTGAAAACAATTGCAATTACGTTCACAGTGGAATTAAATACTCTTGTTCGTTTCAGGTCGAGGATTGTGTTGTCAATCAGGTCCAAACACCAGCACGATCAATTCTGAAAACGCCTGGTTCCATTCGAAAGAAGCGAATGACGCTCACATTCAAGAGAAGTCCGCAAGTCAAAGTTTTCGAAAAGGAAGATGGAAGCATCCCAAGCTCTTTCGAATTGCATGAGAATGAATAACAGCAGTTTTTGTTGTCATAAATGTTATATTTAAGCAATTATTTGCAAAGCATTAGAGATTATTTTGATATTATATCATTTCATCAGTCGTTCGACTACCTTATTAGATTTAAACATAACTGCACTTAAGTCATAAATTCAAAAAAGAAATCATCGTCGTCATTTGTTTAAATATGAATTCGTAATTTAATTGCATCGCAATCAAAAGACTGAAACCAACAGCTTTTAGTAGATTAGCAAATATATGTTATCAGATAAATAACGACTATTGACTTTATTTGAAATTTTATTTTGACAGAAGCAAGAATTGCTAGCAACAAAGGTAAAAAAAGTAGAAAAAATCGGATATAAAATATCATTTCGACTGTTCTTTATCTTTGTCAGTTGTTGAATAGTCTGAATAGTTGTAATTCACGTACGTTTTTTCAGCATCACATTATTCCCAAACACCGTTACGTAAGTATTTTAAACACATTGACGACCTCTGGATCTACCGTCAGTCTCTGATATTATTTTCCTCGTGTATACACAGTAAATAGAGCAAAACCCTAACTCTGAGTTCAGCATAGGAACATGTTTGAAATAATTGAAAAAGACCTTAGACGATATTATTCAATTCGCAGTTCATTTAATGAGGTATAGAAAATATTACTCTGAAAAATACACATGTCAAAACTCTGAAGTGCACGATAAACTTCAATTTGTGGTATTCAGAATTTCTGATTTCACAAATACAAATTCAGTGAGAATCGCAGTTGGACAACACTATTTCACAATCAGTCGATGACTTTGAGTTTTGACATCTGAAAAACTAAAGAGCACTGTTTGTAAAAAAAAAATCACATCTTCGCATCGCGATTCAGAATAATCAAGAGCAAATGTTCTATTCAATTCCATATACCGCTATGGATACTGTGAATTGAAATCATTTTCCATTTCATTATATTTGTGAATTGTGTTGGAAATGCAAGCATATTTAAATTAAACATATGCATTATTAATTATATGAAACTAATTTATTCGTTCACAATTTCCATATCAAACTCCAAAAACACCCGAAAATTCCAGAAACGAAGATAATTTGAATGTCAATACGAACTCACGGAGAGAGAAAAAATGCGATACCAAATTATGTGCATACATTTTGAAAACTTTCTTAATTTGCTCCAACAACTGAATTTATTCAACCACAATACTTAAAATTCCTTAAAACATGTGTGATTTTGTATCGCATTGTCTTGCGTTTTCTTGATATCTTGTCGTACTTGTTTTTTTTTTAATTTGTTGCATGTGCTTGAAATCACCAACAAAACGCAAAACAATTAATATGGTACATGAAGGAGCATTCGTACATTATTCGTGTAATTCAATTGAATAAAGTATTTGTTTAACAAATTCACCTTAATAAATTGGTTTACCCTCTTCTGAATCGGGCTGTTATAATATGGCATGTTCTTGACGTTTTCAAAATGCTTACCGATTACAACATTTTCACATGTGTGTGTGGCCGTGTGACAGCGGGGGAAATATAAAATAAATGCTATTTTGTCATGTAGAAAAATATTTGAAATAATTTTGTGAATGGCATGATAAGAAAGGTGTTTTTGTAGCAGCGATTTATGTCATCAAGCATAAAATTGACATTGGTTCCACAAAACACAAAAAGCACATATCCATACGATGGATTTATGTATGCATATAGGAAAATTGAAAGTCAAAACATTTTGAAGTGTTTGCTGCAAATTGAAGATATAGCAAAACTTATTCAATTAAAATAACCAACTTTGAGCTTAAAATGCAAATCGAAATTGGAAGGTGGGTGTGTGTGTGTTTTTTCGCTTCATAAAACTAGACTCGGGGTGATGTCAATACTATTATGTTCATTCGAAAACTATTCAGCTTAACATGGGATTCAACAATTTTGAATTTATTTGAACAACTTGCACTTCTTTTCCAACATATAGTGCACGTAGGCCAGAAAATTCTAAAGAATAAAATGCAGATTTGATTTAAATCCGATCAAGTTGCAAATAATAAAACAAATGAAAATCTGATTTTAGAATAAATTCTTGTGTTTGTTTCGTATAAAGTACAGACTAAACCATGTTCTGTGTCTCTTTTTTATGAAGAATGTAAAATAAAATCACACGAATTCAACACAGAGTTGATATAGACAAGCTCCAATAAAAAATAAATAAATTCAGGGATGATTTTTTTTTTCGATTTCTGTCTACTTCAGAACTTTCGACGGACTATTTTTGGCTATCAAGTCATTTTTTGTAATATTCGGTCAGTGCACTTATACAGTCAATATTATGTAAATTGTCGTCATAAACAGAGGTCGCAAGCGAATGAAAAAAATTGGTTCTATATTCGACCAAATAATATAAGTCTATGCTCGAACCTGAACCAAAATCAAAAGAATTCCCTGGTACTCGAAAAACATGGATCACTAAACAGGACACTCGAACTCGAAAATTAATGTTTGAGTAAATACTATTTGTTTACCGCTCTACTCGGATTTTTTTCGGGACGAACCCGGGCGGTTGTCGTGATTCATAGCAAACGATTGAAACAATGGTGCAATATACTTAAATTGCAATGTTTAAATCTGTCTCGCAAAAGGTAGTTAGAATCATTATCATCATCATCAACGAATGATTTGACGATTCAATACGTCGTAGATACCGATTAAAAGTTACCTGTATGTGAGTTACCATATGAGGAATGACTTTGAATGAAGTAAAAAAAAAAACGAATTTTCTCTTCGGTTCAGATATGCGAAGTAAAAAGAGCTTTTTCAGAATGATCGAACCGAGTTTCCAGCCTGAATATATCCTGGAAAGTTGGAAAATTCCAAAAAGCATGCGCTTGAATGGGGAATATTCGGTTTCATATCTCAACAAAATTTCTCTTGTTATTCATTGAAATGTGAGTATATGCGGTTTTGCCGCACGAAACTCAACAAACTGTGCTTATTGACTGGAAAATGTGTCGTTTTATATCGAAATAACACCGACTATATCATCGATGCGACGTCATCGCCTGAGTATGGATGCTGTGCCGCTTTTGATTTCTTACGCAAAAGTTTGTTTGTATTTTTAGCGGCAGTCCCGTATGCGTATGCGTAACATTTTCTCATTCAAGAGTTAACATACAAATGCTTGTTTTCCGTTTTATGTGTATGCGATTCGTACCGAATTTTATACGAGTGAATCGCATGGATGAATTGCGAGAGTTGTCTTTTAAATTGTTTGCCGTTTCTATGCACTCCAGTTATTTACACAACGTTTACGAGAACGGTTCGTTTGTTCGTTTTGTCCATAACAATTGTTGTTTTCTATTTTGTGTGTTTCGATTTATGAATGGTACAATACAGTTGGTATTAAGTGAATTGCAAAATAAAAAAAAATAAACATTTGTGAGTCAATGCAGATAGTGCAAGTTTGGACATTTTAACAGTTCGAAAACTAATGCAGTGACATTAAAAGCGGTTAATTTATCTTGGACATTGCTTTAAGCACATTCAGTTGATTCTCTCGGTTTGAGACCAGTTTACATGGTGAAATGATTCGAAGAAGTGGAAAATTCAATTTATCAATTTAATAGCTATGTGGTAAGGATAACAAAAAATTGAGCCTTTTTATGAAATCGTTTTTTTGGGTTATTTTTCATATTATTAATGTCGTTTTTTCATTGAACAATGTTTATTAAATATTACAATAACAAATGAGCATGAACAAAAAAAATTAAATTTTACTTTAATGAACTGTTTGGTGACGATCTATATAAAATCTCTTTGGAAAAGTATGTTAAAGAAATGTTTCAATTACGTTAAATGGAGTCTTGATCGTTTTTTTAAACCATGTGAAACATGCGAAAAATATAAGAAAGTTTTATATACTCAACGCGAAATCCGTATTTTATCCAAACTCTGTATCCACGACCGTAAGGATAGAAAACACATGTTGTCTTCAAAAATGTAAGCAATGACGAATTGAAACTTTTAGCTGGTTAATATTTTAGTTGAATGTTCAAATAAACCATTTACGTTGTTTATAATGCCGATATCTCTATGGAGGCGAATCTCTATGGAAACGAAAAAGGAATTTTAGAAAAAAAGACGTGAAATTGTTCCCTATTTTACTTTTCAATGAAAAATTACAAAAAATAATCGGATTCACATTTGGTTTCATAGAAGAAAATAATCACTTCAGCAACAAAATATATTGTTGCTGACATTGTTATGTTCAGGACAATGACGTATTCGAAAAAAGGAGCTTTCGAATCAAAATTGTCCAAATCAAATTCGTTTCCTTCAATATGGGCTTAGTGACCACACAATAATATTATATAAAAGCTTCCTCCAACAATATGATGTAAAAAATCATACATTTATTGGAACTGTCTACCTATTATTATTCTGTAGGGGAGATATCGAATAAGAAAAAAACAGAGATATGAGTGTTAAACAGAGTGTTTGTATCAAATCGATGATTAAAAACTTCAAAAAGTGATGAAAATTCGTACAAACGATCTATTTCTCTATGTGTTTCATCTAGATCAAAATACTTATTAAGATCATGTTTCTTTTACATTACTTCTGTGAAGTAGTAATCATAAAACCATATGGATTTGTTTGGTAAATGTAGCGTGTGTGAACTGGTGCTATAGAAAGCATTCAGAACAAATGGAAGTGAATTTCTTTTGTACAAAATGCAATGAAGACATTCATTGAACAACAATCAGCCATAATCACTTTGCCAAACCCGTATTTTTCTGCCAAGAATGAGAAAGTCACACAGTGCCGAACTTGCACATTTGTCCAATCAAATAATAAATTTTTGATACGTAAAAAGTTTTAATTAGCCCATTTCGAGAAATAATTACTTTGATTGCAAAAACTATTTATTATCGCATTTTTGCTCGGTTCGTGTTTATTTTTTTTAGCAAAGAAACAGCTAGTATGAAAGTTGCAAGTTCGTCGAATCGATTGGATTAAGACAAAAGAAAGCATTCCCCACATCCAATGATTTCCGTTTTGAACATGGCACTAACATTTGAATACTGAATTAATGAATCTTTATTGCAGCATTTTAAAGACGAAATGTTTTTTCTCTAAGATCTTTATTCGTAATGCGTCGAGTGTTGAAAGTCTTTTGTTGTCAAGAATGCACAAATTCAGCATGAATGGAAGACTCAGGAATTAAATCCGCTTTCACAGCTTCTATTGATCCGTAAAAGTTTTGCTCTCAATCGATTTTGTTTATTCTTTAAGTGTTTGGAGCATTTTAGTTACATCACTACTTTGTGATGCTGTGACTACTCAAGTGTTAAGTTTGTATTTCATCTCTCATTTTTAGGAACACATTTCATGTAAAAATGTCTAATTCCAACGTTTTTCTACACGTATCATCACTCCAACGAAATATTATACCATCAGAACATTTAAACGATGTACAATTAAATAAAAAAAATG
This sequence comes from Contarinia nasturtii, assembly GCF_009176525.2. Taxonomy (NCBI): domain Eukaryota; kingdom Metazoa; phylum Arthropoda; class Insecta; order Diptera; family Cecidomyiidae; genus Contarinia; species Contarinia nasturtii. Next base: position 1,815,237 of record NW_022197705.1, read on the forward strand.
TTCGATACTTTTCAGATGTTTTGATCGAATCGATGGCACATTCTTTATTTCTTCATAATTTAATTATGATCCAATATATATACATGTGTCTAAGCCATAGTACATGACATCGACCAACTTTTGGTCGCTATATCAACAGCGAAACATGCAGAGAGTCTAACATTGTACGCTCTGTACTTTCTCAGCGACAAATATTTTGTCTTTTTTCGATATAGCTAAAGTTGCGAATTTATCGATCTTGTGTAAAAGTAGATAAGCATCATGTTTCTATGTCATATTTATCGCTTGGTCATCAAAATAATTATTCGCACTATTTCACAATTCTCTCAGAAACATTTCTGCGGCAATAACCATGTATAAGGACATTTCTAGAGACAGTTACTCTTATGTTGCAAACAGGCGATAATTTTTTATATATTTTGCATTTTAGTTCACAAGTTCATATGCGTAACGTAGAAAATGAATATCTGATATATGCTAAAAACATTGTAACATTCGAAAGAACTTCGTAAATGTAAGTCTTCCCAAAATGTACAAAATGTAAAAAAAAAATCTTCAATGTAATGCAATCTAATAAATTAAAGAGTTGTTGTTCATTTTTTCATTATTAAATATTCTGATTCTGTGCATTCAATCAAATAAAGCTGAAATCGATATATTACGATAAAAAAAAATTTAGTACTTAACAATTTGCTGCTTTAATTCAATTGGAAAAAGTGCCGACTTCGGTGCATTTTCCGTTCAATATTTGCTTAAAAGATTCCGAACGAATACAAAAAATGTATAATAACGGTTTTGATTTCGTTTTCACAATAAACACCGCATACATAAACCAAATAAATTTATTCAGCCGGAATAATCAAATTATTGCATCGAATTGCAAAATTTGTTGGAAAATATGGTGAAATAAAGGATAAATGCAAACAAATTGGATATTATAAAAAATCACACGCCACAATAAAGTTAATGACATCGACACTTTAGTTGAAAGTGGTTGCAAGAACTCATTTATAACGTGTAACAATTCGAAATTGTGTTTCTTTTAGTAGTCTTCTAACATTCATTGATAAATTTTGTTTTTGAAAAGATGCATCTTTATTTTGTGAATCATATTTTTGTCCCTCGTAGTACATTTTTATCTGACGACATATAGCCATTTGGAGTAAGCTCTAAAAAAACGAAAATTCAATACAGCCGCTATTATTGCGTATATGTGTTTTTGATCGAAAAAAAAAAAAATTAGCCGAAACCTTTTACAACATAATTATATTATAATTTCGGCAATCAAAATAACAAAGTGACTCACATGAGTCCATTCAAACACGCACGGTTCTTTCAGGCCGTATTGAAACAATTGTAATATGGTCAATATAAAATGTATATTTTTTTTTATTTCACAACCGAAAAAGACGTGTTTTTTCCTATTGTATACAAAGACGGATGATGATCCCAAGCCAATTTTACGGTCATCGGAAATTTAAATTTTTGTTCGGGTTATTTTATACATTCTCTTTCGATATTAAAAAAAAGTACCAAACCGATCAGACACATATCTAGGTGTTCCATATTTTCCAGCAGATAGACCGAAGTGACACAAAATGTATCTCCATAAAAGTTTCATGTATATTTTCTTAATATTATATCAAAAGAAAAAAAAAGTGGAAATAAATAAATGCTTTCGTTGGCGGTGCGGTGCGACATTGAATGTAAAAAAAGGAAATTTTGGGTGTCATAAAACATTATTTGGAAATATAAATTGGCTTACAACAATGCACCGTAAATAACCGTAAAAAGGGGAAAACACCGACGCAAAGATACAACGAATGATAAACTGAAATAAAGTTGGAGGTAACAAAATATATACCTGCTACAAAGATGGTCGTTGCGCACATTTTCACAACAACAACAAAAACTCAAAATAAACAGAATTAAACTCAATATTCGAATTATTATTATTCGAATGCAAAAAATGGTGGAAAAGGTAATGAATGATAACCGAAAATCTGATGGAACGGGAGAAATGTATAAAATCTTATAAGTGGGTCTCAAATTAAAACGTTCTTAAATGTAAAGAAAACTCTTTTTTTTTCGTCATAGAAAAATTATGATGACTTGAAAAAGCACAAATGTTACCTTTTCAAGGTTGAGTATACAACCGTTTTTTAACATTTTCATCTTGACTTAAACAAATTCAAGCTTCACCGGCAGCACTCTACTGATAAGCAGATGATGATAAAATGTAAGAAAGCAACTTACATTGGTTTTAAAAAAAATATGCTTTTTTACACGGTACGATGGCGGTGTTTAAATAATCACAGAGAATCCATTTGCACACTTTCCGGGTGAGAGATTCATTTTCATATGGATGATTTTTTGCAAGTTCAGCTTAGGGAAGTGTTCTTTTTTCTTCGTAATACCACAATTTAGACCTACGCCTAAAAGATATTTTCAATGACTTCAAATGTTTCGAATTTTCAAAACTCACTGCGATAACCTTGATCTCAAATTGAGATTCTCAATGAGGAAAATGAAGAAGAAAAAGAGAAAGAAGTGCAGGGTGGCACTGAATGTTGCTAATAGGTGATGGAACTGATTCAAAAAGTTAAGCAAAGAGCGTTAGGTGTCATTTTGATTTGTACATTCATTTGAAAGCTGTTTGTGATGATCCAATTTTGGTGTAATTCGTTCAAACATTGAAATTATGCATGACACGCGTTGCGTATTTGTGCACATTGTTGATTTTTCATTTAAAACAACATTGTCCGGCAGCTGTTATTTTGATGGCCCACTAAAAATGTCCTCATAAACTGAATGGCTGCTTCGAGTTTACCGGCAAAAAAGTCTTTCTCAAATTGGCCTGATGAAGTGATTTTTAATTGAACCAAATATCATTGCCAAGTGTTTTTTTAATATGATTTTGCAAATCATTCAAAGCATTTTCATGTTTTTTTGCCTTGAGAATCATTCAACAACGCTTCTTCATGTTATTTTCACGAGAAGAAATTTGATCTCAATTGAAAAACATCTTTGGCAACATTTTTTGGCCATAGTGTCAAGAATAGGTTAAATCATAGACACTTTAGTATGGTAAATACGGCGAGTAAATACCCGCTTTTTTAGACGACGGGTCCATTTCTGTTTAAAAAAAATGTTTGTATGGAATTCATTAACACAACAACTGTTTTATTGAATTAAACTTTCAAAAAAAAAAACGTGAAAATTATGTTTGTGTAATGTATTCTTGATGCCGAATACTCTTGTTGAACTCTTGAAACATCTCCCATTTCGAAAAAGTTTTTCTGTGCTCCGTGTTCCATTTTTCAATTGGTAATCAAAAGTTTTTTTTTTGCGCTGTAGTTCTTCATTACAGACAATTCAAAACCTAAAACTAGTTCAAATGTAAAAAAAAAATCACAGCGGTTGCAGTGTCAATGTGTATGCAATGATATTAGTTTGCAGATTTTTTTTTTCGCTGCATGCATGTTGCTACGTGGTAACCATTCGTAAAAATAATGCTTCAGTTCATTTACAAATGTCGACGCACCGAGAATGGTATATTGAATGGGTATCAGACATATTCACCCTCGTTCGCAGGCATTGAAATAAAATATGTTTTTAAACGTGATTGAAACTGAACGGGGTTTCCTGTGTATACTTCTGATTGTTATTCGTTCTGCAATTTCATGGAAAACTTTATATTCAAACTGAAACTAAACGTGTTACATATAATCCAGCTAAAACTGTACGAAGCTCGGAGAACCATTTTACATATGCAATAGATCGATTTGCTATCGATCTAACGAATGTTGACGAAACGAAGAGATAGCAACTGAAGAAGAAAAAAAAGGCGTATGCGTTTGGAATATTCAAGTTCTCCCCGAACGGCAAACACTCGACATTAGTATTCGGTGTGCAAAAACAAAAATTGTATTTAAAAAGTAGTTAAATTGTATTTGAAAACCATGGAAGACGTATTCAACATGAAATATTAAGACGCGATGATGTTTTGCTGTAATTTACATTTTGGAATTAAAGAACTTAGAAGATTCTTGAAATTACCTCTGTGCCACACCGTCCAATAACAAAAATTGAAGAAAAATTGCAAAAAATTCACTGAAAATTATGCAAAATCATTATTTATGCTTCATCGTTGTTCTTTTCAAATAAGTAAAATCTTGAATATTGTAAGACATAATCATGATGGATGAAAAATGGGAATTGTATTGCTTAAATTTGTTTTGAAATAAATCAATGGCATGGCATGTTCAAAGAAAAACTAAAACCAAAAACTCTCCCGAAGAACATGAATTACTTATTCACACAATCATTTCTCCCCTTTCGTAAGACACTTATCATCGATCAAAGAAGTCAAGCCAAATATCGAAAAGTATATTTATGGCCTTTGGTATGTTTATAGCCTTTAACACTCCGATTAATAATCTCTGTTTTTCTCTAATGTATTCTGTGATAATAGATGTTTTTTGTTGCGAAAAACTATGCATCAAATTTCAAATTCACAACTATTTCGAACGGTGCCTGGTAAAATGGGCGCTTATTTTCATATTAAGTCAATATTGTAGCTGACTTTGGAGAAGGGATGATAGCAACATTTTCGAAACAATGCATAGTGAATTTAAATCTTTTTTTTCGTTTTTTATTCCTTTTTTTTCACTCATTCAGTCTCTCTCTCGCTGTCGCTGCGATGTGCCACATTCCTACAGCTTTTATGGGCTCGCATTTTTTTCCCTCTGCCATACAATGAAATGTGTTTTGTATGGACTGATACAAGCGAACAATCCATTTGTTATCCAGACATTTTTTTTAGAAACAGCTGAAATATCGGTAATGTGTTTCGTCGTTTATTTGGTTTTGTAAAATTCAGTAGTCGATTTGATGTGTGTGCGCCAGAGCGTAACTGTTCACGTATTCTCGATACTATTTCCAATTTCAATTTACCTCATCCGAGATGCAAGTCTATTGTTGATGTGATGAGCACAACTGATATTTTACACATAATATATTATTGTCATGAGTCAAAGACTCAAATTAAATTGTGCATGAGAATCAATATGAAAACCGAGATGAATAAATATTTCGTTTAGAGTGGATCTACATCAAATATACTAAAATCTAATACATCACATGCTTTACAATTTATTACTATGCGATGTTTCACGTTTTCCATTGGAAACGACACACATCACAATGAATCAAAGACAAGAAATGATTAAATATTTGAAATAGAATGAGAAAAATAAACGTACTAATTTAATCCAAGTAATCCATTAATGGTTTTCGTTTGTGGTTTTTGTCTTTGGATTTTCATGTAAGAGCAGAAAAAGACTAGGAAAATTCTACATTGTATTTTTCTGATTTTATCAATGTATCGTTGAAATATTTGCAAAGGAATATTGTTTTGTTAATTCAAGCATAAACCGCATAACGTTCACATTTAAAATTAATTCGTCCAATAAATGACAAAATGATATTCCAATTGAAATTATTGATTTTTTCACTTTTCATAAATAACTGTTTTGGTAAGCTCAACTTTTAACTAAATATTTTAACTTTAGAAAAACTAAAAATTTCTAACAAAAGTGATTGAAATTTAGTAAGTGTAGATGGTTACGTTTGTCATGAATGTGGACCTTCAGACAAATGTGCAACCGACCCAGACAGAAATGAAAATTGTTATAACTCTTACTGTGAAACTATTGCAAATGAAACTGGAATTAGCCGAAAATGCGGCTTCTGGCATGATATATATGATCGCGAAATAGATACAGACTATCTCTACCGTTGTGTTGGTCCTGATTTTTGCAATGACAAAAAGTATGAAAAAGAGCATTGCTACAGCACCACATATGATTCGGATAATTGGAAACCGCCGAGTGAACAATCACGGATAGCATGTGCATTTAAAACACTTCGAAAGAAAGGATGCTACCACTTGGAAGAATATAATACCGTCAAAAAGGGATGTATGACTGATTTAAATCAACAAAATCAAACAAAATGTGAACAAAGTAACGATTGCGAAATTTGTCACGGAAAAGATTGTAATTCGAAAGTGGTCCGTCATCGCCTTTGTTATCATTGCACTGATGCTTCTAAAACCAATTGTGCCGAACCGACAGAAGTGCATGATACCGTGAATATTTCAAATTTTTCGTATTCATGTTTAGTTGGAATTGACCAAAATGGGCTAACGCATCGATTGTGGAAAACAAATAAGACGCATGACAACAATTTATTTCCGAATGGATTCGAAACTTGCGATCGTAATTCCTGCAACAATATGGTCTACCCAAGTGGTCGTCTGAAGTGTTTTCAGTGTCAAGGAGATTCTGATTGCAATGATGTTGAACAGAAATTGAATCCGAAAGTGTGTAGGATTTATTCCAGCAAAGATCAATGCTACACTTATTTCGCTGAAGGTAGACTTATTGCATTTTTTGTTATTTTATGATTACTTTGATTTTTTTACCAATTTTAAAAAAGGAAAACATTTTCGTGGCTGTTGGAGCGATCAAACCGAGAGTCAAATGTCGTGTGAACAAAACGAATCAAAGTGCATAAAATGTGAAGGAGACGGCTGTAATACAGCAACGCAAGCGCCTACACAAGCACCTACCACACAATTACCTACTACAGAAGTGCCCACCACGCAAGCACCGAGCACGGAATTACCTACCACTCAAGAATCTACCACAGAAGTTCCAACCACGCAAGCACCGAGCACGGAATTACCAACCACAGAAGTACCTACTACGCAAGTACCTACAACACAAGCAACTACAAAACCACCAATTAAACCACCATCCACAAAACCCCCACCCATCAAACCATCCAGAGAAGAACTAAAATGGAAATTTTTCATTTTTCTTGGAATGTTATTGTTATTATTATCAGTATTATTGTATTTTATTTTACCAAGAAGACGAAATTACAATTAATTCGGTTTGCTGTGCTATATTTCTGAACTGTACTCAAATTTGCGAAAAATAAATAAATGATTTTGGTGGTATTAGTACAAAGAATTCATATTTTCAAATATCGAGATTATACAAAGTATGTCCGCCTGCCATGGCTGTAAGTATTCATAAAAATCATCTTCACTTCGTTTATCGCAAGATATCGAAATGAAATTGAAACACATACAAATTTTCGTTTGTTAAATTCTATTTAATATTATATCAAATGCATTTCGGCTGTCAACAAGGATACAACAATCTTCAGCGAACGCTAAATAGTCACTGAAAAAGGGCCACAAACACACACAAAGAAAAAACTAATACATATGAGAGGCTGAGAGTAAAAAACAAATAAGTGTGGTTAGAATGCTACGCAAATACGAATCTTATTGTTATACACAATAAGGTTCAAATTTGCACAGCATTCTAACCCCACTTATTTGCTTTTTACTCTCATCCTGTCATATGTAAAACCGAGAAATACGATATATCTTGTATTTTCACATTTTAATGAGTTTTATTTGAAGTATGAGGGAAAACTCGTTATTTACAAAGCAAATCAATTATAATTACGTCTTTTTGGTAAAGTAGAATACAATAATACTGATAATGATAACATTAATATTCCAAGAAAAATAAAAAATTCTAATTTTTGTTCTTCTCTGGATGGTTTCGTGACTGGCGGTTTTGGAAATGGTGGTTTAGTGGATGGTTTTGTAGGTTCTTCTATTGGAAGTTGTGTTGCAATTTGTATTAGGACTTCTGTTGGTTCTATTGGTTGCGGTTGTGTAGGAACTTTTGTGGTAGATTCTTGAGTGGCGGGTACTTCCGTGCTTGGTAATTCCGTGCTCGTTGCTTGCGTGGTTGGCACTTCTGTGGTAGATTCTTGAGTGGTAGGTAATTCTGTGCTCGATGCTTGCGTGGTTGGTAGTTGTGTCGTTGGTACTTGCGTGGTAGGTGCTTGTGTAGTAGTTG
>NW_022197705.1:1823195-1834340 GCF_009176525.2 Contarinia nasturtii
TGGTACTTGCGTGGTAGGTGCTTGTGTAGTAGTTGGAACTTCTGTGGTAGATTCTTGAGTGGTAGGTAATTCCGTGCTCGGTGCTTGCGTGGTGGGTACTTCTGTAGTAGGTAATTGTGTGTTGGGTGCTTGTGTAGACGCTTGCGTTGCTGTATTACAGCCGTCTCCTTCACATTTTATGCACTTTGATTCGTTTTGTTTACATGACATTCGACTCTCGGTTTGATCGCTCCAACAGCCACGAAAATGTTTTCCTTCTTCAAAATTGGTAAAAAAAATCAAAGTAATCATAAAATAACAAAAAATGCAATAAGTCTACCTTCAGCGAAATAAGTGTAGCATTGATCTTTATTGGAATAAATCCTACACACTTTCGGATTCAATTTCTGTTCAACATCATTGCAATCAGCATCGCCTTGACACTGAAAACACTTCAGACGATCACTTGGGTAGACCAGATCAAAACTGTTAGTTATGAAAAGTGAAAAAGTCAACAGCTTCAATTGGAATAACATTTTGTTATTTTTCGAACAAATTTTGTTTGAAAATTAAGATCGGAATTATTTCTAAACCACACTGATCGAATGATCGAAAAATAATGACAAATATTCCAACGATACTTTGATATTGTAGATATTGACTTTTACTCAAATCAGAAAAGTCCATTGAATTTCCCTTGTCGGTTTTAATATTCACACATCATTTCATAGGTGTCGCTATTTTTCATGTATTGAATATTTGATGCTACCTATTACGATTTTGTTGGTGTAAACCAATTTCATGTCTACTTTTTTAAGAACACTATTTAATTCATTATTGTCGGCACAAATACAATTTTTAAAATACAAAATGATGTTTTGGGTGAACAAAAGTAGGCATGTTTATTCGAATACTTTCTAATCAAATAATATTTTCAAAATCCTGGCTGCTAGATTTTCAAAGGTTTTTCTAATCACAATTGTGAATAGTTTTGAAACGAATGAAATATTATTGTGCTTCTTACTGACTTGGAAAATATTATTTTTACGTTTTATTAATATTATAATAACTTTCTGTTGATTTACGAAAAGGCACACTTATTGAATCAGATCTCCATCATCGAATATAACATCAACACTCCTTCAAAGTCGATTTGTCTCTAGTTTAATCAAAAGAAAAGGCCAATTGAAAAACTTTTGAGACTTTCATGAATGAAATCATATCCATGCGACGAAAACAATGTACATCGTGACATAAGTTCGTAATGGTCAGATGCGTAACAACATGCTGCATATGATGTTTTCAAGTTGTTGCAATTGATTTAGATGCGAGGATGGATTGTGCATTCTAAAATTTTTCGCATCCACTCTATATTAATGCCCAAAATGCGATCCTTAATATGAATCTCTATTTTGAAGCAGATAGTATGGTTTCCCTAAAGAAAGGCCCATGTTTGCTCTTGAATTTTTGGTAGTTGGCAAAATGATGGAAACAAATCTTACCTTTAGGCTGTGGAAAACTTGAAATAGCACATTTTTATGTTTTCCAATATGTGTAGTTATCGCGCATATTATTATTTAGATACGATATATACATGTGTTTAGAAAACTTTTCCGTTTCCATAACCCTGACTGTATGCTTGGCAAATGCTCTCAACAAAAATGTTGATACATTTTACTTGATACACGTGAATGTATTCGTATTTAGTGTACGAAATCTACGTTGTTCATTTAAAGGATGTTAATATTTGGTTTGCCAGGAGCAAAATACAAAACAGCAATGGGTTACTTTGAGAAAATTTATGAGTTCCACAGAAGCCATATCTCGTATATATATTTTTTTCGTTTTGATTTTGATTCAGGTTTTGTAAATCTTCGTATATTGGTGCGTTAGCCGATTTTTATATTAGCAATATGTATTTTGATAGGCAACCATAAACTCATCCAAAACCCTCTGCACACATCAAATTGAATGAAGTGAACAAGAATTGCGGAAAAAACAAATCGGCCTTAGTGCTTAGTATCCACTATACAATTTAACGGTTGCTATTTCAAAATGTATGCCATTTTCACGAAAATGAATTAAAATTCACTGTGAATGTAAAGAGAAAAGCACTTCTTCAATTGGATCGGAATTTACAAAAAGAAAAGAGGAACTTAAGTGGTGTATCGGTTTGGCATTCTCATAGGTATTGAGCGAAATTTCGAAAATGGATTTTATTTACACATTCGTCTCAACATTCGAATATAGTCAGCCATTAACTTCACTCTCTCTAATTCGGAAAATCAACGCTCAATATGGAAAAGCTTGAAGGCGCTCCTTTGGCGCGCGCACACACACACACACACATTATACGCACACATATATGAGTGTTTTAGCCGTGAAATTCGAGCATATAAAATGAAATAGCAGACGGTAAAGTAAGAAAATCACTATAATAAAAAGCAATCGAGAAATTGGAAAATGAAAGTCATTAAATGGATTTGACTCCATTTAGATTGTACTGAATACTCATTGGTTTTTTTTTTGTGTGTTGAAAAAGTTTATAACTCGTTTATTATGTATCATGAAAATTATTTAATGCGGGTAAATTTACTATAACAGTAGTGAAAGTGTGGGTTAGAGAGGAGATTGACTCCCTCTTGGCATCCGAAATCAAACAATTTACACTGAATAAAAAAGAAAATTTCAACATTTTAAGCAAAAAATGGATCGTTCTTGCTCTTCAATTTTGAAATCACTCCCTTCTATAAATCTGACCCTGCACACTACTGTTCTGTGTAATACAGAGCCATAGACTACTTATCTCATTCAAGTTCAGCACAGTTGTTTTTCTTCTCGTAAAAATCTATATCTTCTGATGCATGTTCCATAATTGAGTCGAACTATTGTGTATTAAATTTCCGTATCAAAGCGTTTGTTGTGGTGAGTTTCAATATTTTTATTTTTGCGATATATATTTCATATCAGAAACAGCAGAAAATTTATTTTGTTTAAGTAGGTAATACTGTCAAGATCACGTACCAGTTTATGACGATTTCGAACACACAAGTGCACTTCCTTGACTACCTTTGGTCGGATAATGTAAGCTGAACATTATTTACGGACTCAAATTTACGTGCCATATCCATGCCACGAGGAACTTACTAGTTTCTTTTAATACAGTTCAAGACAGTGGCAATTCAAATCCACATGTCACATGGTTGTGTGTGTGTGTGCGTTTTACGATTGAATCAGTGCCATTCGAATACCACAAATAATGGCAATTGCAAGCGAATAAAGAAGTAACAATGAACCCAAAGAAAAAGATGAAGAAAAAAAACCAGCGCCATTTCACGAAAGTGAGACGACAACGAACATATCGAGAAAGCAGCAACTTAAGAGAAGAAAGCAAAATTGTGCGTTCGAAATCTTTAGATCGAGTAAAGTCGTGCCGATGTCAGCTTAAATTCACTAATACTCTATCGTACATTGGTGTGTTTTTCAATGCACATCACATGGATGTATTGGAGTCGACCGAATGTTGTGAACGCGTATTCGTAAGAAGATTAGCAACGCAGTGAATGCTTTCACAGTAATTGATATTACCTATTAGAGACAGATTAGTTTATTGCAGGGATTGATTTAAGTAGATGGAAAAGCTTAGATTCTCTTTTTTCGTTTCTCCTCAAAATATTATACGTTTTTTTTAGTGTGTGTTTGTTGTGGTTTCTGTTGGAATTTCATATATTGGTTCATCGTCAGCAAAATTAAAGCTGAAACTGAACAATATCCGAGCTTATTTACTTTTTTTTCAGCGGGATTTTTACTGTTTTTTTTTCCTCTTCACATTGTCGATTCTTCTACAACTTGAAAACAATTCCATAGAGAATATAAAAAAAACGCCAGCAAAATACGACAATCTGTTTATTCCATTGATAATATTAGATGTTTTGAGAACATCTTGTTGGACAAGCGTGTGATTTTTTGTTGAAAAAAAAAAAAGAACGAGAAATGTGTGTTTATTAGAAAAGGATTTGGCTTTGGCAAAATCAAATCAAATCGAATCAGAAAATCGAAATTATGTCTTCGTGTTTCAATTGAGGCTTTGGTGAGCTTCACCCAATGAAATGCAGTCGAGTATGCTTTTCATAAGACCAGTTGATACATTATGCCCTCTTGAAGATGAATGACATCGTATATATCATTCTATTCTACTATTACTACGTTCGATATAAATACAAAAGGTCAAAATGGCGAACATTCTGTGCTTTTCATGATTTCATAATGCTTTTAGAATAGCATCAACAAAAAAATAGTTTGAGATTACATAAAAACCAATACTGAAAACTAACCAACCATTCTTCGAACGAAGACCAAACATTCTCATGTATTTCAAGCCCAAAACCAAAGCAGCACACAATAGGATACGGCAGACATACACGCATATTTTCATCAAAACTATGTTCCATATGTTACCAACCCCAATCGTTCTTTTTTCACACAATTACCCTTGTCACAAATAATGTTTCTCTCTCATTCGTTCTCTCTCTCTCTCTCTCTCTCTCTCTCTCTACCGATGGTTGCCTCGATTCTTTTTTTCTTCTCTCTCATTGTGCTCAGAATATAAATAACGGCTTGAATGAGTTAACTCGTCTGCATATTGAAGAAATAAGATTATATAAGAGCGATACTTGGTGCATACTTTTAAGTAGGGGCATTATTTGTTTGGTTATCACTCAGAAATCATCAAGGCCCGTTATTAGCAACGATATTGTGACAACACACATAAACCTTTCATATGGAGATAAGATTTTTTTTTTAATTTAACAAACAACATTTAGTTTGAATTTTTGTGTGACACCAAGGCATTTTTATCGATACTGAATACCACTTGGACATTATCATCTTTACAATTTGTTCAATTTTCAATTTGTTTATTTGAACTTTTTCAATTGGCGACATACTTTTCTGGGCAAACAATTAATTGGTCAATAGATAGGAGTGGGGCATCAATGGCTCATAAAGCATCAATAACTGAATCCTAACTCATAATAAAAAAATCAAAGGATAATGGAGGCGATGTAATATATATGTAATATCCAACATAAAATCACAATGGTGGGCGGCACAGGTACACATTTGACAATACGACACTCAATCTATCAAACGAATTTGAAGTGTTTGTGTTTTTGACATATACCAAATTCATTCTTTCTCATCATAAAATCACATTTTTTAAATTTTAATTCAATCTTCCAGTGTGAAAGGCAAGCATTATTTGTTGCTAATGTAGACTTCTTTCATTTGGTAATAAGTCTTCTAAATTTTATTCTGTTTGGTGTTTCATTTTTTCGAAATTGAAAAATATGCTTGGGGCCAAATTGATTTGGCGATAATCCGGCATTTTTGTCTTTTCAAAAATATTCCATTTGAGTTTTTTCGTACTATTTATGTGTATCCCTATTGGTTCAGTGAGTGGTACCTTAGGGGGCGTAATAATGAATAATGATTGACTGAAAGAAAATCAGAGCAGTTCCCTACATTGGTTCAAGTACCTATCAAAATGAAAAATTATATTTACAAACTCATTCTTGTCCAAATCTGTTTAGTCCGCTGCCTCTGAGAAAAAACCCAAACAAGAGCTGATTTTCAAAATTTAAGCTGAGTGTACCTCTATTCCATGCATATCGATGGGATTACACATATTCATAGGTACAACCTTGCATGATTATTTTGTTCGTTTGAATGAAAATCTCAAATTCATCTAATGTCAAGACCAATTTGAAATGTTCAAAATTCGAAACGGGTGCAGATTTCAAAGAAAACTTAGAATAAATGATTTGCAAAAATTTCACTTAGTACTCAAGAAGTCTCTTTATGGAGTTTTATACCCAACTGATTTGTTTGCCACAGATTTGAGAATGGTGTTGGTATTAAATGATATGTAATTTATATATATCTTCATTCTCTATTGAAAAGCATCCATCTTTTAACTTTAACACAAGATGCAAGAGTCTGGTCTTTCTTGACAGATAACATATAATATTGTTAAATGTTTTGGCCAAGTAAGCACTTTCAACTGTTTGTGCCTGTATAAATTTTTCAACTGCGTGCACTATCAGCAAAGTGGAGTTTCTGCAAAAAGTGAGACTGGCAAAGATGTATTGTGAAGGATTCAATTACTTTGCAGCATCATTATTTATAAATACTATAGCTTTTTAATATAGAGGTAAGAAGCATTCCGACGACCTATTCAACAACTTTGCACATGGAAATGTTTTAGCTTTAAAACTCAGTGAAATGATATGTATATTGTGATGAACATTATGGTGAGACAGAGAACAAAGACATAGTTGGTGAAAGGTTTGCAAATACACGCGCACTTTGTTGCTATCCCAATAGATGCTTAGTGGTTTAACTGGTTTATGGTTTCTCATTCTTAACAACTTAAAATACCTTGGTTTACGCCTCAATGCACAGCACATTTTTGATAGTTTTAAATTGAACATCGTTTAAAGGCACTTAATAATTTCTTACGCTGACTAAACGAAATGCGGTTTAGGTCATTTTCAAATACATTATCGAGCCCCGTATGCTCGGTGATTGATTTACCAAAAGGTTTTAATCTATGAATGAGCATGATGATATGCGTACTGAACGGAACACGCTTTTTACAAATATGTAAAGGTAAAATTCAATTCTGAAATTCTCTATTTGCCGCATACGAGAATGACATGGTTCTTTTTCTACAAAAAACACCGACATGGTTATCTGCTCTTTTACAAAATTTCATCCAAAATCATCGATTTTTCATGACATTTGCCTTTTGTTCCAAGAGATAATTTCCAAGCGGAACTGGCTTTTCGGAAAACGCTGATGCGATTTGATAAAAGCACTTACGCCATTGATTCACCGAATGAATGTTCAATTCGATGCTGTGGTATAACAATCAGTATGAACAAAGGCAAATGTTACGAACAATCGATTACATTTGGAATGTGGCGAATGTATTTGGCGACGTCAAACATGCACATATGTGCACAATCAAAACTACTAAAAGTAGTCACTTTGAAATATATCCACAACTATTTCCAATACTGACAAATACAGTAACCATTCGAAGCGAACATAATTTAATCAAATAGAGTGATTCATATACATTTAGAGTTTATTGATAGTTAATGCTCTTTAAAAGTTAATGTGTTTATAAATTACAAAGGATTGAAAACAGATGGCACTGCATTTTTAAAATTCAGGGAACTTCAGGTTCAATTTTTTTTATTCTCGGCTCAATAGAGCCGGATCATTGACTTTGTTGATAAAATAGTTGTATATATTTATGTTATATTTGTAGAATGTGAGAGATTATTTAAAAAGAGTCCAAAAATGTATTGTTGCAGTCCACACATTTCAT
Source organism: Contarinia nasturtii (assembly GCF_009176525.2). Taxonomy (NCBI): domain Eukaryota; kingdom Metazoa; phylum Arthropoda; class Insecta; order Diptera; family Cecidomyiidae; genus Contarinia; species Contarinia nasturtii. The sequence goes on from NW_022197705.1 coordinate 1,830,571, forward strand.
CATCAAATATTTTTACCGCTATTTTTTTGTACGGTTGACGACATTGTATGCTATTTTCCCCGAAAAAAGTATAAAACATTTACACGTTTTTCGCCACCGATTTCGTGCATAGGTGAAAGAGAAATAGATACCTTCATTTGGGCCAAACGAAACATAAAAAAGCTTATGTTCACTTAGTTACCACTTTGACACCTAATTTTAGTTATGTACTGTTTCGCATACATAAAACGTAATATGGCCAACAATTTCGCGTTAAATAAAGTAACAAAAACACAAATAACAATAATAATCGGTGTATTATACGAAGAAAAGATGCCAAAAATAAAGAACCGCAACAATACTATTACTGAAACCACAATCGGTTGGCAGTGTAATTTGGTGCGAGCTAACAAATTTAACACCAGCAATTCCCAAGCATTAGGCTGTTTCAGACGCGTTTCTATCTCATACCATACGCATCCATGGGCAAATGGAGAATTGCATTGTGAGAAACAAACAAACGAACGAGAGAAGAAAAAAAACGCACGGTGTTTGTATGATGTTGTTGCGGTAACTTTTGATATGGTTGAGATGTGGTAAAACAATATGCGAAAACCGTACCGAAAAAAAAGAGCGGAGTAAATAAATGTTAAAGCATTAGTTCAAATTGTATGGTTTATTGTTATAATATTTTTCTCTCTGGTTGAAACCAAGTGCCACACATTAAATTTTCTCTCACCAAATTGTTACTTTCTATTAGCCAAAAGGCCTTTCGTTTCATACGGCTACTTTTGTCAGTTGATTTTTCGCATAAGCAAGAATGATTTAGTTTTCTATTTTTCTTATTATTTTGGACGCATCCGTTTTTTCTCTTTCTTCTCGAACATCGAATACACATTTTCCGCACAAAGACTTCAGTACGCAATGCGAACGAAGTAAAGTTAATGTTGGTAAAACAGAGCAATTACTATAGAAGTGGAAAATAAGTGGATATTAGGGTACGCATCAGTGAACAAAATAAAGAAATAAAAGTGTAAGCTGCCTGCCCTAGCAGAGATTAGGCAAAATTGTAAGTAACAATCATATGTTGGCATTGTATCTGTTCGTCTTTGTGGTGGATATGTGTTTCAACACACTCACACTCACAATCCGAATTTATGTGGGAAATATGTACTTCTGCGCTTATTTCATATAAATTGCTTGGGTATTTTCGTTACACAGCCGTTTATAGTTCCAACCAAAATCCCCACACGAAAAATAGATGAAAAACTACATTATTTAACGGTGAGAAAATGGGGTTTGTTTGTACACATTTTGTTTTATTGCCACGGTTATTCTAAGTCACTTTTCATTCAAACGATTGCCCAAAGTACAGAAAATTATATGGAATAGACACTAAAAACATTCATCCATTGATGGTAAACGGGAGTGCAAAAGGGGTGGCTTTGAGATGGAATTCACTTGCTCGGTTAAAGTGTTTATTTGATGGGCCACAATTGCGCATCGCTATAAACTATACTTCCATCAAACTCAAAAATTTGTGTAAATTGATGAACAAAAAAAAAATCGCATTTTTTTCCGTAACTAAATAAGGTACTACATAATTTATTTACTGAATTCAACAACAACAAAAATTGTCGAACATTGTCAGAAGCTAATAATTTTAAATACATATTTTGGTCGAGCGCAAAAAATGAAAATGTGACGAAAAAATCCGGTCGCACAAACAAGCTGTCATGTTCGCATTAATCTCAGTTAAAATATGCGCTGCAATTAGTTTTTGTTGGTTTTTTTATCGATCGTTGTTGTTGCCACTGAGGATGTAAACTATAATACCGAACACATGTACTCGAAACAAAAAAAAAATGCAACTCAAACTTGTTATGTGTCGAACAATTTGATAATATGCATTCATTAATTCGATTCATATAAAATGATTTTCTATAAAACCAGTTTGTCATTTGCAATTGTACTCGTTTCCACATTTATTAAATTCAACAAACATTCAAAACTATTTTTGCAATGTTATTATAGGTGGGCGCTGGTGAAGCACTTTTTGTATGGAAATATTTGTTGAAAATTCAACAATACGCCACCTATTAAAGACAATAAAGATTTTCGTTACTACTGCTGTCTTGACACAGCTCTAGCGAACTATATAGCTGTATTGCAAACGTATTAGTACTGACACCGATTCTGTGTATGCGTGTGTGTTGTAAATTTTGTACAAGCAGCTACGGTTGACGACTGAGTGCAGAATTTGCAATACAAACGGACACACAAAATCAGAGTCAGTGTGCTCTTTAGTAACAAAAATCTTTATGTATTTTAATAGATGTCGTATTCGTTGAATCTTCAACAAAAAATCTTCGATACCAGCGCCTACCGGTTATTATAATGAAATAATGCATGTGCCACCAAAAATACTTTTGGTGCAAAAATGTGATTGCGATAAATTTCATAAAAATATGAGTGCATGCTTATAGGTGTCGGTCAGATTGAACATGTGAATTATTGATTTTCTTTAAAAAGACATTTTAATGCGATTTGTGTACTTTCTTATTTCGAAATAAACGAAATTCGTCTTTGTGAGTGTGTGAAACTGTAGAATTTACATTGAAGTAGGTTTCATTTTGGATCAAATAAAAATAGCGTATTGTATTAGTTCTACGTCATCCAAATTGGCAACCAATATATTTTACGAGCCTTAAGAGATATTTGGAATGAAATGTAAGTTTCTGGCGTATCCACTACAACGAAAACCACTTAAACCAACTTTTGATTACAAGTTCACATCCTGTATTGCCATTCTTTGTCATTTGGCTGTATCGCTCTTTTGAAATTTTGTTTTTATTTCGATTTCACAAGCATGTATCTGTGCTACATTCAATACGCTGAGTGTTTTTATAATAACGCAAAAGAAATCATTATATGAAGAATGTATTGATCTGGACGCATAAACATTGGGGTCTTTGATTTCTTTGTGGAAAGTTTTCGGTTGAAAAATGAATTATATGTCAGAATGTTTCGGTTTAATAGTTGACAAATAATATAAATCTTCTTTTCAACGTTAATAAATTATTTATTTACCAATCTACCCTAATAAGCACCACAATAACATGATTTTGGTTTAAAAGTATTGCCGGCACTGTGATAATATCCTATTTAGCTACATATAAATGAGATATTTGTATGTTTTCAACTTGCACCAATCCAAGAACATAAAAAATAACCTACTTCCAGTAGTTTTCCAATCATTTTTTAAATCAATTTTCATATTTTTTGACGCAAAGTTAGAGTGACATCACAACGAGACCTTTTATTGTGATCAAAATGTATATTTGGTTTAAAGCGTAGCATCGTTTATACGATTTATACGGATTTTACTTATACGACAAGTACAAAAAAAGTCTTATGGTTAGATTTGAACGCCATTTTTTAAAATTATCATTATCATAATTGTTCGTTTACTGCATAGATTAATATGAACGAAGTAAAAAATTTAAAAACAGATTGTTTAAACAAATTTAGTAATCTTTCTTCATTGAAAATACATATTTATCAATTATAAATTCATATGTTCAGTCATCGTTCAATTTCAGTTTCGACTCTTATTATTACTTTTCCGCACACACCTAGTGTGAAAGGCGAAAGTATTGCAATAGGTCAAAATTTACGAAACCTCAAAAACATGTTTTCTGGACGTTTCTGAGGTCAGAGAACCCGAATCAGGCCGTTTTGAGCATGGTTGTTGTGGGTCGCTTCCACGTCGTACGTCGTACGTCGTACGT
>NW_022197705.1:1834350-1891348 GCF_009176525.2 Contarinia nasturtii
TAATGTAGACTTAAACACTCAAAAATATGTATTGGGGGGTTTTTTGGAACGAGAAAACCGAATCCGAGGTTGATTTTGAGATACAATCAATTTTTGATACAGTTTCCTTGAAAAAATCACAAAAAAATTGAATTTTTGTATTGGAGCCATGCCTGTATGCTACCTTAATGACGTGAAACTTTGCACAGACTATTTTTTGCATAAAAAAATAACATTCTGAAAGTTTGATGAGATTTTAATCAAAATTAGGAGTACCTCCCATACAACATTTTCAATTTTTGGTTCAAAAAAGAATATTTTGTATGGGAGGTACTCGTTGAAATTTCTCCAAACTTTTCGAATGTTATTTTTTTGTGAAAAAAATAACCCGTACAAAGTTTCACGTGCTTACGATACCATACAGGTATGATTCCCATACAAAAATCCATTTTGTTTTACTTTTGTATGAAAAGTGTTTCAAAAATAATGTTTATGGCAAAATTAACGTCAGATATATTTTTTTATAGTGTTTTATAGAAAATAGAATTCTTTCAAATGTCGTACAAATGGGTTCATCATGAAGTGTGAAAAATCTTTTCCGAGTACTTCTGCTATTAAATAAAAGAATATTTCGATGCCGAACACATTTTTTGGCCTCAAACTTAACGCCGCTTGAAAGGCTTGAAAAATCGAACAAATATTATTTTGAACTTTCTTAATAGAATACGCATCTACCACCGTGCGGAAAAGTTCGTCTTACTCTTGTAAGACTCTTTATTAGTATACAGTTATCGTCCTCAAAGTACTTGTTTCGCAAAAAATATCCAATGTCGATGTCTTTGAGTTAATTCAAAGATACAATTAACACTTCTGTTCATAAATTGTGTTTGTCGTCATGTTCATTTTAATTTTTCATTTTAATGGTTTAAATCTTCAAATTCAGCGAAATCTCTATCAAATGACCCAATTAAGTTTCACAGAATTTCAAAAAAAAAAAAACTATTTCCTCTCGAATAGCGCTGCGCTTCTTTTGAAAAGTAATCACAATTTCCAACGATAAAATTCAAAGATAAATCCTCTTTTTTTAAGTTGAACAAACAACGCAAGAAAAAAGATATTTTACCAAAGAATAATATGAATGCGTTAAAAGTTTCACTCGCTTTATCTCGAGCATATATATAATCTCTCGATTAGAACTTGGTCTGCTTAGCTTAAGTGCAAAAAAAAATCATGAAGGTTCTTCAAGTGAAATCGATCTATCAAAATATCGATATTTAAATATCCTTCATTTGATATGTTCTAGAAATTGATAGCCCCAGTGATAGCCGGTGATAGGTAACATAAAAATGTGTCTAGTCGAGAGTGATATTCACTGAATAATGCCAAAATAATGTTTAATATCAGAAAAATTCATCGATAATTCAATAAATCATTTTCATATGAAAATGAACCACCCTCAAAATCAGCTTAACAACACATAATGTAGCATTGCGATTCGTTCGCCCCAAAATCGGGAAATTCTATTTGGGATTAATTCGAATTGTGCAAAGTTGAAACAACTTAGTCTGCTATTCCGGGAAAAAAAATGAAAGCAAAGCTTTCAGCCGCACCGTCGCCATGTCCATGTCATGGATGTTTGCGATTGTACATGTATTCCGAGTGGAAATGTTAACATTCTATATATGCTCTGGCTGCACAACTCTCTCTCTCTCTCTCTCTCTCTCTCTCTCGACTATGTACGAATTATTAGCAGAAACGAATACGAAGAGAGAATGCGTTTCAAGCATATTTTGAATTATCACGTTCTCGCCGTTAGTTTTAGTATAATGTAATTCGGCAGGTGTTCAATCGACTAGAAATAATAAATGCTTACGTGCATCGTCAACAACTTAAAGCGGTAAGAACAATGTGCAATTGATAGTAAAAAATGCGTTTGAATAATTTCCAATTTACATAACGCCAAAGCAACACCAAGAAAATGTACTACATGGAGTGCTCTCTTTTTTTTTATTATTCTTTTTTCTTCTTGGTTGAACTTTTTTAAAAGCATTGTTCAGTTACTTTTTACTCTACATAGCATTTACCTTGTATATGTAGTATTTATATTCATTTGTTTGAAGAAACCACGTTGCGGGCGATCTGAGCTCGAAAAAATAGAAGGAAAATGTTTTTTTTTTTCAATGATTTGTTTTGCACGCGTTTTCACCGAAAATTTTCAAATTAAATGGTGAACAAATGTTTCTCGGGTCATTTACAAAATCTTAGATTTAAATTCAGAACACCAACAGTATCATCACAGTCGCACACACAGTTCGCTGTTAAGCTAACGCAAAAGTTCGCCACATATCCAATATGATTTGGTATGACTAGTTCGGCTCTTTTATCATGCCTGTGTGCAGTATTGAGTGTACAAATAAGAAGTCACCGACCCACACTCAAAATGCAACCAAGAAATTGCATTTTTCTGTCAAAATATCATTTTATGTCCCATTAAATTGTTGGAAAAGTGCTACTTTTCGAGAAAAAGTTGGTTTGTACAATATTTTATTGAAAATAGTTGTACATGAATTGTAGGTAAGCAATGTCTGGCTGACCTATTGTTACTGAACCAACTAACAAAAATTCCCCAAGAGATATGCGCAATTTTTAAACGCCTCAGGGAATTTTTTCATACATAAAAATATAAATCAAATCAAACCAAAATTCATTTCGCCTAATAGAATTTGATGACATTTTAATGGCCATAAAATTATGAGCCATCAATTTTAACCATCAATTTAATTACTAATTATATATTATGAAAATATTTAAATCAAAATTCAAGCTTTTGTTTGATTTATTCAAAAATCATATTACTAAAACAAATTTAATCCAATAAAAACTTAAAATTACTTTGAAAATGCCGCTTGGTAGTTCATATTTCTATTTGTGCATTGTGAAAAAAAATGTTAACAGTTTAAACTGAACGCCAACACAAAGACTTTGATAGGAATTCAAATGGCCAACATCTCTCATTCAATTTCGCATTTTAAATGTTGAAATTTCGTTGCTCCAGAAGCTTGTAAATATTATACATTTTATGCATTTTTATTAGAATGCTGAAAGCTTAAAAGACATTCTGACTTGTGACCATAAATAACTTTCCGTTGAGCTAATTTTTGCTTTATATCACCCGTTTGCCTTTTTCAGATTCTTTTCTCTCTCCCTTTCTCTCGATCTCCATAGTTCACAACTGGCAACTTGTCATCTGCAAACAGAAAAGTTTACTTACACAAAGTACATAATAATCGTTCACGTTGTTCATTCTTCCTTTTTTATCAACATAACAATATGTGAACATCAGTAATACATTCAAATGTGCAATGCACATTGTGCAGTATATTCTCCATTTACATTTACTCTTCGTATGATGCTTCTTCTCGGCTACATCTTTATTTCCCTTGTTAGCGGGTGATGTTTGTAGTGTTCTGGTGCTCAACGTTGCATAAGTTATAACTCTATGTATTTGTATATACACATAATCATAAGTTGAGTGTTTCTTATACATGTTTCCTAATACTCTTTTTTTTCTCGCTGTTTTTCTTTTTTCAACGTGATAAAATTCCTTTTCTCGAGATGTTAACAATCGCAGTTTCATACATTTCGTTATCATTCCGTTACCATGATTCCACTTACTTTTTTCGACTTTTTTCTGTCACCAATTTGAAATTTACATGATCTTTGCATTGAATATGAGATGCGAGCGACTTGAAAACGCTATTATGGAATTGGGAAGAAAACTTCTATGTAGCCCATGATATATATGAAGATCCGAAATTTTATCAAGTGTTTGAGAGTTCATTTTAACAACATCATTGGCTCAATCCACACTTTGGATACCTTAATTTATTTGCGCCACATTTACTTGCATAAAGTTATTCGAGTTTTTGGGACACAGATTTTATCTGTTGTAACATGATGAGTGTCAACGTATGATTTAATAACAATAAAACAAGGGAAGAATCAGTAACACGGGATTTTTACATTTTGAATATTTTTTTCAAGTATCTTCATGCTAAAGAGTAGAACTCTCAATAGATTAATCCAATCAACGGTTAATTGCCTCTTGTTTTTCTTTGTTAATGGTTTTTCATCGGCTTTCTAAATCCATTTTGGATGCTCGACTTTCGTTTATACTAATTTGATGTCTTCGTTATACAATGATCAATCTAAAACATTTCCTAAGGATGTTTCTGAATTATTATCTGGTCTGCAGTTCCTAATGAGTTTGATCGTGGGCAGGCATAGATTTTTCAAAAGAGCCATTTTTCGTAGTTATGATTTGAAATTCAATTTTCCAAGTATTATTTCTCTAACTCCTTGTACGCCTAGTCAAGATCTAAGGTACTGTCTGTACTTGTCGGCATTTTATCGACAGTTTCATTCATGTTTCAATACTTGTCGTTATTTCTGGTTTATTGAAGTTGACAGGCCAAGGGAGGATTAATAATTTATTTTAAATTAACCGAAAAAATTAAGGAAAATCGAAGACTCAAAAAGGTCTTCATTCTTCAGTTTGAACATTTTGTAATCGGATGGGTGATTTCAAATCCTTTCTCTAAAGTCTCCTCTTATCAAAAGCGAAAAATGAAGTATTTTTTTAAAAGAAATGTTCAATTATTTTCTACTTCATTCTTCAGGCACTGCTGATTGTTCGTATAAAATGAAGTTTTTATACATATAAGTGTAATCATTTGATAAAGTATGTTTTTTAGTAACTTCCTTGTAAATCTTGAACATGGCTTTAAAATTTAAGCTCAATTTTAATTATCTGAATTTTTGTATAAAAGTCCCTTTGTTAAAGGTATCCAGTTCTTGTGTGAATGCAGTGTGCACATAAATATTGATAGCTCCGTTGAATGTGAATTTAAAGCGAGCACCTCACTTCAACTTGAATTTGTACGGTGTTAATTAATTTTTCCACTGATTCCATTAAATAAATGAAAGCTATAAAGGAATAAAATTGTATGGGATGTGTCGCCAAAAAGTGGATCTCCTATTAAATACACAAACAGTGAAAGAAACATTGCGCATAGAGTTGAAAAAAAAATAATCAATTAAGAGATAACTTTAAATGAAATTTATTTCTTTCTTTCTTTCGCCTTTCTTCCACCTTTCATTTAAAGCATTGAAGAATTAATTTGAGTGTTTTTTGTGTGTTTCCAGGAAAGACGAAGAGAAAAAAAGCAACACGTCAAGCAGCAGTGCACAATTTAAACGCAGCCACTCTACGACATTGTAGTAAATTACACGTTTCGATAAACTCTACACGTCCTGAATGCTTTCGCGTTACGTATTTTATCAATTAAAAGAAGAAACTTTTCGTTCCGTATTTTATTCAAAATACATTGGAAACGAGAATGTAAAGTGGTGCAATCCTTGCATAAACTTATAATGAATTGAAAAGAGCCCCCCAGCTTTATTGTGCAGACAGAGACAAAAAATAGATACAAAACACATACGATTGAAAAATTATGCTTAAAAGTATTAAAAAAAAAAAAAACAACAACAGAGAAACAAAAGCCGAGGTAAAAAAGAAGAAGTGTATATATGAATACAAGTGAAAAACATTAACAATCACGATAAAAACTCTCAATGGCACCAACAACCAAATATGTATAGAAGAACCATAATTTAAAACATAATTCATACAAATAAATGAAGAATAGTAATTGAAAAAGTATATGCATACATGTAATTTGATATCGTTACATCAATGGATATTACAAAACCACAAATTCTCCATTAGATTTGCGACACCTTTTTTCCTGCTTTCCAAAAACTTTACATATTTACACAAACAACGGCAAAAACAGCTAAATGAATATCCAATGAAAAATGTAGCCCGAAATTCAAATATTTTGTTGCACAGAAAACCCAAAAAAAAACTGAACAATAAACATATATTGAAGGAAGTTTAATGTAATTAAGAACAGATATAGAACAACATCGGAAAATAACTTTCGTAAATGGTGTCAAAAAAATTTGTTTGACAAAAAAAAACAGTGAACACGACTTTGAAACATTGAGTGGGATGCGATTACAATTGGTCTATTGCGCATTTTGATTATATTAATTACATTTGGATTAGAGTGAATTAAATAAACTGTGACCGAAACAGAAAGGGTTACGATAATTACGATCGTCATAGTCTCATGCTGTGGCATTTAATTATCAAAAACTCTGAAAGAACTCTGCATTTTCCAACAGTGTATGAAAGACAGTGAGATAAATTAAATCGAGTCTTTTTTTTGTTGAAGGAGCAGCGTGTTCTTGGGTATCAACCATGATAGCACATATCAAGTCCATTGAAAAAAGTGAAATTTGAATTCAGACATACGATCCGCTTGCATATGTGGAATAAAAATACTTAAAATAATCAAAAGTTTTTGGAGTGTAAAAATCTTTTGTCGCACTATGTAAAAGCGTACGCTATTCTCTTTTTGTGTAAAATGTTTTATTTAAAATAGAAATAAAAGTGCTAATGTGCATCTGAATTTGAATTTCAGATACAAAACTCTTCAGTTCAACTTGAAGAAGAAGAAAAAAACTAATAGCAAACTTCTAAATCCAGACAGGGCAACTTGCTGTACTTGTAAAAATCATTAGATTTGAAGATAAGATAGAAGGAAAACTATCCCAAATATTTTATGTGACTTGATTCCATTTGAATTGTAGAAATTCGTACGTGAGATTAGATAAATTTATGTTTTCCATAACGGTGGCAAAGTTTAGCTAGCTTTAAACATGTGGACCCTGAAGGCAATGGCAAAGGATTTACGGTCTGTAATTGCTATACTAAGTTTGCTGATAATTTATACAGGTATGTTATTTTTCTTTTTTTTTCATCCACATTTATGCATCTTTTTGTAGTGTTAATTTATAACTCTTGAACATTACACACATATTTATATATATATATGTGTGTGTGTGTGTGCATGTATGAGGAACTTCAAATTAGTTTTGTGATTCGGTTGCTATGCCGAAGAAGAATAATATTGACAATACTATTTATATGGATGAGTTAACCAAAATGTCTTGGATAAATAACAAATAGTATTCAAGCACTTTTAAGATGGAAACTTATCAAAACTGACATCACGTATGAATTTTAACCCATTGCAGCAATCGGGATTTTTCAAAACTAATTTTTAACATCGATGTCACCACATCTGATCACATAAATTACCTAGAGAACTAGGAACTGATTTTTTCTTTAAGACGAAGAACGGTGTTGTATTGTTCTTAGATAACAAAGCTCTCAAATGGACGGACGAAAATGAGCATTTTCATGTTTTTTTGGTGTGGGACGGGCGGGCATTGTTCAAAATGTCGGAATTTAAAAATAGGACGTATCTTTACAATTGGAGCCCCTCGTCACTGGCGAGTTGTCAAAAGCGATGATTTTGAATGCATTTCTCGACTATATTGCATTGCTCAAATTGTAGTTTCATATCAATTGCAACTTTTAAAAATGTTATGGTATGAATTTTTGTTAAGGATAAATAAAACACCCATATTGGGCTAATGGTAAGAAAAATGAAATCCATGGTGAACCCGAGTGGAAAAAAAGTGACTAAGTTACTATTGACTGTAAGTGACTATAGTTAGCTATATTCATGAATTTTAAAATTTTGTATGGAAAACAATCGACTATAGTTACTCAGTCAGTCAGGCGATTATTTTGGGACGTTTCGACTATCGGGTGACTATGATTATTGTCAACTATAGTTACCTGTTGCAGTTAACCATAGCTTACTTTAATTGATTGAAGTTAACTAAATTTAACTAAGGTTGCTTGTTTTTACAGTCAATAGTCAGTCAGTTTGTCCCAAAATAGTCAGTCACTTTTTTTGTACACGGGAAAGTATCAACAAAAGAAGCGATTCCCAACTGTAAATTATAATGAATTTTGAAAATGGAATGAAAATAAATAATGTACAGAAATCAAAAGGCAAACACATAGATGTTTAAAATGCACTTGAATGCTCACGTCTCACATTAGAAATGTCACCGTCTATGTTTATTATGCGAAAAATACCGTATAATCTGCTCAAACATTACATTTGAATTTGATGCATAAACAATCAGCAACATTTTTCCGCTCCATGCACAAAGCATACACAGGAAAGTGCTATTAAATATTAAGGTGAGCGAAAAACGTCACCAAATAGAGAGCATCGCCAAGATATATATATTTTTGCTATTTTTTTTAACAGGCAAAGACCAAGGAGACTAAGGGTGCCGGGGATGTTTGCGAATGAAATTTATTTATTTACATTTTCTTGCAAATTCATTCGTTATTTACAACATGGTCACCGAATTTATTCGCGTTTTTATCATTTTCTTTTTATGTTCTCAAATATTTACCAATTGAGTGATGTAAAAAAATATTTCTCAAAAATGTCGATATGTAATTCCAAATTATTTATTTATTTATTTATAGACGCAAACACATTTCACATTTTTATCGAAACGTTGATTTGTTAATGAATATCAAGAAAAAAAAAAAACGCTCTGTTTATTTTAGCGATGGGGGCGCAAAAACAGTTTGCCGAAAAAATATTGAGTTAACAAAGCGGTAAGAAAACACGCCAAAGTTTATAAATGGAAGCAATAAGAGATGAAAATTAAAATGTCGTATGTTACAAAATGTTGAGCAGACGGAGAGAAAAATCAAGTAAAAATAGACTGTAACAATAAATCCGTTGATAAATAAATACATACAATTCAACGGGAGTTTTATTTTGAATGCTTTTTGCAGAGAGACAAAATACAACGGAAGAAGAACAAATTTTGATACACAACAAAAGAGAATATAATAATATGAAAAAAAACTTCTGGAATGGAATTTCTTATGAAAAAAAGCAGCGATAATATAAAATATATGTAAAATAAAGGGAGAAGATGAGTGAACAACACATATCCACATTGTCTTCATTGCAAAACAAAATGCTACATTTTCTAGCATGGCTCAATGCTTTATCGTCATAAAAAATATGATTTAGCATATTTTCGATATGAATTTCGCATGCATTTTTCTCGAACCTATGGACATTTGACTCCCTCTAGAAAATCAATCTTGTTTCTCGTTGATAAAGATAGAGTCAAAAATGTACAATGTATCTCGTGCAACAGCGTATCCCATCTCATTTTTGAAGAAGAATTTTGTCGTCCATTTATTGTCGTTGTTACTGTTGATCTGAGCAGCGCTAGCGGAACAAAAAGTCTACATATTGGCGAAATCAATTTTTGTTGGATATTTGGATAAAATGCTCTGAAAATAATGCCACAAATGCTCTACAGCTTTTTCCACTTTTGTGTTGTTGTTTTTTTTTTCTAAAATTTATTCATATGCTTCAAGTACACTGTATCGTTCCGTCACACACACTATACAGTTGCCATATCTAGTAGCTCGTACTTCATTTCCTTCCTGAGCTATCGCACTTTACTGTTTGTGATGTGAAACTCAATATAACCTTGTATTACCCCCAATGTGTTTTTGTCTCATGTCCTCATTTTTCCCATTTTGTCACTTTACTAAACGATGCGTTGCGATATTATGTTGTATCTTATTATTATTTTTATTTACCAGTTTCTGTTTTTCTTCTTTTTGTTTTATCCTAATGCCAGTGAGTTGCCATCATTTTTGTTGCTCTCGGAAGATGACATTGCGTTATATCGGAGAATAAAGTAAAAAATAATATAAACACACGCGATTGTCGCCCACATTACATCACATTTTTAGCGCTATATTTTTCGCTCTCACTTGACTATTTATTGAAATTAAATTTTCGGAAGCACCGACGAAAGGATGATAGACACAAGCATTTTGTTATATTACCGTTATATTGACTGAAACAAGTTACAAATTGATGGACTTGCACATGTTTAGTTTGAACAACAAAAAAGAATCCTATAGCTTTCACCCATGTGTATAGGAAATTGCCAGCCAATGTTCGTACGCTCATTTTTGACGAAAATGTTTGCGCTCTTATTTACGTGTTTTGTGGAGTGAAATTGGGACTCTTTTCTTCAATTCTTGTTTCAACTACTTTATAGTCTTTTGTAGAGAAGAAATTCCGTTCAGATTTAAAATCTATGTGCATCGTTTATAATTAAATTTTTGTGCGAATTCCATTCGAAAACTTCAATTTTCTATTGAAACATGCGGTTAATTAAAATGAAGTTTGTACTTTTAGTTTAATCTTACTTTTGTTCGAGATGCTCTCGTAACCGTGAAGCGAATCGACTAAAATGTGTAGCAAATTGGAGATATCTTGAAGAACATTTCGAAGCAATGTTTCGTTAACCTTTAATTTCATTCCGATTTTTTTTACAATAATTGTTATAATTTATGTATACTTATCGCCAAAATCCAAGCAAACAGATTCAACCAATACTTATCTACATAATTCATTTTAAAACTTCTGTCAATGGTTGCATCTATCTCTAAATTTCATCAAACATTTGTGTGTGCACCATTGAAAATTCGTCAATTTAGCGAAAGCATTCAGTTACGATAAGCCAAAAAATAAACTGTTAATACCACATGCTTGGATTGCTATTTTTGGATCGAAAAATGTGTACAGAATTTGCCGAAGGTGAAAAATTGAATGTTCACTTCAGTTTAGTGTCTTTGGTGGTATTGCACAATGAGCTTATAGGTATTTGTTAAACTTTGCTTAGTTCATGTCCATATATAACGTCTATTAATGCCTTTATAGGCTCTCACTATGCATACATGTACGCAAATACTTATGTATTACAGTTTTCGTTTCATTCTCTAAAAACCCAATTTAAGTTTATTTTTGTTTCAAAATACAATGGTAAGTGAATACACTACCATTATATAAATATGGATATATATTACAATCACTATACACTCACTGACACACACACTCACACACCAACATCTATTTTCCATTCGAATGATATTAGATTTTCACATTGGGAATATACTTTCCGGTACTTTCCTTTGCTTCGATTTTTCTTGGCTGAGTAACCAAATCAAAAAGCTTAACGCTCACGGCTAAACTAGTTTATTTTTCTCTCGGATTGAGAGATTTAAATCGAAAAGCTTTATGCAGATACATATAAGCATTTCTATTTCGGCACTGGTACATGAATGAGTCATTTTTGAAGAAGGATATCTATTATAGCAGCACCGTGTGCAGAGAAGTTCAAGACCGGATTTACATGCTACAAGAAATCAAATTGAAATAAATTTTTCGTGTTTTCGCTTCATGTGTTTCTCGACAACAAATCGAACATAAGTCCCGCATGTTCAATTTTCATTATTATATACAGTTTAGGTACATAGTGTTTTTGAGACTTTTCTTTTAGAATTTGCATTGCATTTCGATTTCAGAACAATTTGTGGCTAAACTAACTTCTTTTGCTCCAAAACGTTCTAGTATTCGGTTAAATCATTAGTTTAGTTTTTTTCTTCTGTTATCATTGCCTCAATTTTCTTATTTTTAAAATTAAACCCAATGTAAACCCTTCTAAAAATATATTGGCTGTAATTTATGGGTTATTTCGATACTTATCACGCTTCTCGTGTGTTCAGTCAGTAGCTATCGAGCAAAAAGAAGTAAATTAATGAAATCATTACCTGCTGTAAGAGGTAAGGGTGAAAGTTTAGTCTTTTGTCTTCTGAATAACTGATTCTTCAAGGGCCCTCACATTTGGTGGTAAATTAAAGGGGAAAAATCCAGCATATGAAGAGAGAGAAAGAGGTCGTTTTCCTGTCGTGCATGCGTCATGTTTCAACTTATAATTTAATATTTGCCATTTATACTCATAAGTTTTCCATGCAAAAGTTTGGCAAATATTTAACTTGCATATAAGTCACAGATTAGAGCATGGCATACGTTTACGAATTTATGTTTGCAAGAAAGACTTTCGTGAGAAATCACGTGTCATGTGAGGAAGAACCTAGTATAGAAAGAACCGTGTCTCTCTTATTCGTAGTAAAGTTCCCTTTTGAATTAGACAGCCTCACCAAATTTATAAACCACTTTAATTTTCGTAATAATTTGACCAAATAACTATCGATGGATGTTCATTGTACGAATATTACCTAATGCGACCATCGTTAATGCATCTTAAAAGCGATTACAGTGTAATAAACTCCATTTACACAC
Source organism: Contarinia nasturtii (assembly GCF_009176525.2). NCBI lineage: Eukaryota > Metazoa > Arthropoda > Insecta > Diptera > Cecidomyiidae > Contarinia > Contarinia nasturtii. The sequence continues at coordinate 1,846,518 of NW_022197705.1, forward strand.
TCGAAACTGGCTATAAAATCGTTAATATTGTAAAATTATTACCGATAATAAGCGGTAATTCAATGGTTGATTACAAAATCGATGCTCATGTTTGTATTTTAAGGAAAATATTCCGTGTTTATTTCGGAGAATGTATATACTTGTACGTTTTTTTGTAAAAATAACAATATTGGGAAGGATTTTTTCTCAAATCCCGATTAAATAATTTCCCAGGCTGACATTAAGTATAAAACAGACAATATATTGAACTAACTGGTCAGTTGAGCTGACAGTACGTTAGCCAGCTAAATGGACTCAAACAATAGAAGTTATTGTTATAATGAACAATCACTTCTATTAAAACAAGAAAAGTGATTCATCATTAAAACAATAACGTCTATTGTTTTAGCCCATTTAGCTGGCTAACGTACTGTCAGCTCAACTGACCAGTTAATTCAATATATTGCCTGGTATAAAACGCAACAACAAACATTCGATATCACGTTCATTCATTTTAAGCGTGGACAATCATATTCAATTTAATTAGTTAAATGACACTTCGAGTAAAGCTATGCCAAACTATTTTTTCCTTCATCACAGAAAGGATGGTGTAATGATAAAAACAATAAGAATATATTCGTGGAAATGGAAATAAATATTCACTTGTTAATTTTTTTTGCCATTTTATTTTATTTTAATACTTCAATTTCAATATTAAATTTTCGACAAACGATCCACAAAAAAGTTCAAATTCTTATAACAAATTGCTAATTATTTTGAACATGTGTTGGTTAAAAATGATCTCACCACACATTATTTGAAGTAGAATTTTATAACATAATGCTATTTTATGAGAGACATCTATTACCAATCAGTCATGGGAGGACACATGTACTACGACATGTCTCTGATCTAGTGTCTGATGATTTCAAATTACAGTACTCCCTAACTTACCGATCGTGGGGATGGATTGCTTAAAATGTTTTAATAAATAATAATCGTTCAAGTAAATATCGATATAAAAAAGTATATTTACCATTCTGGTAACTAGGAGTCCTGTGCCCATTCTTGTCCAAAACTGTTTTATTCCTATTTATGAAAAAAAAAAAAAACTGATTTTTTAAATTTAAGTTGAGCATTCATGCATATTCCAATACTTTCATCGATGGGATTACGCCTACAACCATATTTATAGGTACGGCCTTGCATGACTATTTTTCTCAGCTGCAACATTTGCAATCGATTGATCAACATTCTTTTCGCTCATATTTTTTCATTTATTTTGCAATGAGCTCAATCGACTTTGGTCATCTGCTGGATGACTTCAAATTAAACTACATAACAAAAAAAGTGAACGAATTTCTCAGTCGATCATGTATGAAGTGTGTATATAAAAGCACTGCTAGCTAGCCAGCACACAAAACACAACACATTTCGAAATGTGCGCAAAATATATTCGCTTTTTCTGCATTCAAATGCTCTCATCCCCAATTTTCGCATTGTCTATACATGTGCTCTTCTTTATCAATAGAATAATTTAGCACATATGATGCACATGGTGTTGCTGATTTTTTGGCTTGCTATACCATTTCATTCGATTGTTTTGCTTCATTTTTCATCATTGTTGTTTTTTGTTGTGCTGTAGTTATATATTTTTTTTTTTTGAAGTTTTATGTTTGGTTTGATGGAAACGACTGAAAAACAAGTTTAGTTTGCAATTCACACCCACTATAAAAATGTACTCGTTGCATCGATTCTCGGCGAGCGAACGAGTGAACATGCTGTTGTTTGTTCTAGACTCTCATTCATTGAGTGTTAGTTTAGTGTGGCGTTCATCAATGTTAAAATCGGCATTCATTCGATGGGGTATGAGTATGCACTTTTTGCCTGTCATTATTTGAATGTCGTTTTTTGCTCTACACATATGGTACTCTCCATAGTTGGCACCTTTTTTTTATAAATCTCAACTGTCTCTTCAACTATATTTATACCCGTAGCGAAAAATATCAGATCAAAATGAGCATATTCTCTGATAGGCATTTAGTTTTTTTTCTTCATCATCATATTTGTTCATATACATCGTTAGCACATTTGAAACCGTAATATTGTCAAGCTCCTTGGCCCAGATGGGGATGCGTCTAATTTTTAATTAATGAAAGAAGTTTTGGTAAATGTGATGCAGATGCGTGAGTGATTGTGTAACAAATAGATTTTTTGATATTGGAATACTTTGTATGCAGTGACAGTGATACAAATGGAGTTTATTGAGCATTTTTCACATTTTACTCGGAAACGAATGTAAACGATTTTAATTTTGTTTTCTCGAACTATGTTGAAAACCACATCGACATCATCGCTTCCCCCGCTTGCATTATATTAACATTGTTCTTAACATGGACGAAAAAAAATAAGAGTGACCACATTGAGATATGCTATATGTTGAAGTAAGTGCATAGAACTTGTTTTCCGGTTTCGGTGGTCATTTAGTTAGTCATACAATAGCAACTGTCGGTACTCAGTACTTTTGTATTAATACAAAAGTTCTTGCACCATGTCACCCTTACCAGCACATTTTCTCTTTACATTTTTTTTACAACAACATTTTAAGACTCTTGACACTGTATGCTGGAAATCTCAAACTCTGCAGCATACAACGATAGTACATACATTTTTAGAGAATAAAACTTTGCACCAATTGGAGTTTAAAATCATTTCAAAAGTTGCCGAATCCAAATTGGCACTGAAAGAAGTGTGGTATATGTTAAGGATCATGGTGCAATTTTACAACGAACAAAGTCTATAAATAGGCTAGGGTCTATTGTTAAATTCTAATTAGAGTCCAGGTATTTCTACGCTTAAAATATAAAATTGCACATTATGCCGTAAATAGTCTGCGGCTTAGCCATTTTTCAACCATCCAAATTTCCTTTGACTGGAAAAACAACGTTAACTCTTTTCGTCAAGTTTATTTTATTAAGCTCCTTTTTCCATCCTACATAAAGTTTCTATCTAACGCTCCAATTATTTTTTTCGAATGGAATGAGGAAAATCTCTCAAAATATTCCGCTGCGAAGGGGAGACTCATTTTTAAAATCATTTCTGATTGTTTGCTTTGTTTCTAATCTTTTATTGTAAATACATTTTTCTAGGAAAATCTTTATGATGCGGTTCTAAAAAGAATTAGAAATTATGCCTAAGCCGTAATGAAATCACCCATCAACTTTTTTGACTTAGCGTATTTTTTTTAAACTTTATTTAGTTTTGGTAATTGTTAGATTTTCTGCTTCTTGAATCTATTTTGGTTCGATTGTTCTTCAATGGTTTGCGTTTGGTTGGTGATATTCTTTTATTGATTGCCCCAAAGCACGATATATCTCAGTAAATAAAGAAAAATATAATTGCTATGAATTGTCATGAGTGCCAAGTGGTGAAGAATCTCATCTGAGTCTCATTAAATGCGTTCAGCGATTAAAAAAAAAGGAAGAAGAACCATACGCTCTTATTTGCTATTGGACACCACTTTTGTAAAGTATTATATCAGAAATACAATGTTTACGTATTTCTCACCAGTTGTAAGTTTCAGATGTCATAGCATCTCGATTAGCATAGTTTAGTGGGACAACAACAGCAAAACCAGCAGCCACAACAGCAGCAAAAACAGGTCTTTCGTTAAAAACTTTATAGATTATACATTTATTCAAATTCTCCAGAGAGACTTCATACTTAGCTGGAATGCATTTTTAATGCTGCAGTAAAACAGCAATGAAACTGCATTGTGTAACATCTTGCAGCGATTCTCTGAAAACTTTTTGTATGTACTTTATTGTTTTAATTCGATATTTCACCAACTTTCATGTCGCACTGGTTTATGCTATTTTTGACACGTTCACTGTTCTTAGACAACAATAGTAGTGGCCCATAGTTTATATGATCTTTGAAAATAAATTCGAAGACTCAAGAGCGAACTTTTCAACAACGAATCGTGTTTTTTTCTTCTTCTCTCGTTCTCTCCCGTTCGTTGATACTTGTTTTTTCAAGATATAATTTTCAATTTTTTTTTCGCTCCCTCTCTTCATTTTATTTTCACACTTTGTCGGCAAATATTTGAATTTATTTTCCCCATTTGTTTCACATTTGAAGATGTAGAAGCGAAGTTTTTGTCTGAACATTGGCGTACTTTTGCACTGAGTTTTCGTTTGCCACGTTTGGATGATGTGTTCGTCTATTTGATCATTCATTTTAACTACTACGTGTTTTGACAGAGTCCGTTGTTCCATTTGAATGTGGTAGAATGTGATTCATTTAAGAAGTGCGCATCACACATCTTATATTTATCATCAATGGGAATAGAGGTTTTAACAACGATCACTTTGTGTACACATAGAAGAGACTATGTTGTTGTGAATTTCTTCGTTCGCTCTCCCTTTCTTTACCTCGTTCTTGCGTTCGCTCCCGTTCACTCGCTTGAATTATGTATATTGGTTTGATTTGCGGTAATGTTAAAAGCTTTTCAACATTTGCGAACAACACACGAAAAAGTGGTAAAAAACTTTCGATACATTTTAAAAATTAACCACATATACACAATGGCTTAATATATTGAATGGATGCTCCTGATAATATACCCGGCACGCATTGAATTTTCCTTTTCGCATTCGCATTAAAGATCACAACGAGACAAACTTTTGTCATTTGTTGTTGCTTCAGTGTTATTAGTGTTGCTCTGTTTCAAGTTTCTTCTTATTTATTTGTCACAAAATGATGATGAAGTAAAGTAAAGCGATTCTACCACTTGCATGTAATGGCATCAATACTTTTTCGTTCTTTTGTTCCTTCGTTCCTTTATATTCTTTATTTCGATACTCATTCCCATCTCGGCTCCCGCGCTCCTCCACCAACTTCATCCACCAGTCTTTTTGAAAGAATACGCTGATACGGTTGCCAGACTCGATTACAACTCGCTGCGTTTCTTTTGTTTCATTTTGTTGTGCTGTTTCCCTTTATATCATACATCTTTGAATCATTTCTTCGTTGTTGCTGTTGTTTTTTTTTACAATTGCCACCTTTTCGTCAAATTGAAATCCACGCAGAACGTTTCGTTTGACGAATCTACTTTATATTCTAGTTAGCCGCTTGCGTGTTTACAATTTTATTTGTTTGTTACATATTGCTGCGAGTGTGACTTCCATTTTCGATTTTCAGTTCATCACGCTGGACCTTTTCTATATCATTCCCACCGATTGCCACTGCCTTTTGTATTTCTATTCTTTCATTTCAATCTATTCTTTAAACAAGAGACTTTCATTTTGTCTGCATTTTTTATGTCACTTACTTGCAAAGGGACCTGGCCGAATTGAGTAAGTAATTGCGTTTCGAATTACCGAAAACAAAGAACCAGTATTTTTTTCCGTAAATTAGATTATCTTATTTTGTAACGAAAAAAAAAACACAATAACATTTTCAAACTTTTTGTTTCCTCTCTTTAATTTGAATTGTAAACAAAATTGCTTCTACTTTCTGATTTTATTTATCCGATGGAAATAAGACAGCATTTTTGCAGAATATGTGTGTCAACTTTTTATTTGTGCAAAAGAAAGAACAAACAAACTAACTTATTTCGCTCATTCTCATAATGATCATAATTTATATTGTTGAAATGTGGTTCTTGTTACTTTAAAGTATATTGGTCTTTGGGGTAATACAAGCCACTGCTATCGAACTACGTACTGAATAGAATTGAATGCATAAAATGCTTGAACCAAACTGTGTCCCACACCATAATAGGTTCGTTCATTCACATAATCTTCACTACTTTGTTTCACACTAGGTCTCACATTACTAATGCAACGAATCATTTGAAAATCATTCAATTTTCTTCGGCGAAAACTTCTTTTCGTCTTCTTATTCTACTTCTTTTGTAAGTAAATGGTAATATTTTACATGCGTTTGAGCGAATGCTTAAAATTAGAAGATTACAGTAACTTTTCTATATATATATAGATCACCATTTACAGAAAACCATAACTGCTCTACAAAGAAATTCACCAACATTGCTTTTTTTCCCATTTTCTGAATCGAAATCAATGATTCACAATAACTCCGTTTCGTTTTGGTTCTCATTCTTCTGTTGTAGCTTTACAAAGTATTGATATTTTTATAACTTTGTAATTCGTTTTTAGTTCATCGCTCAATAAATATTAGGGGAATTTTTTATATATCGAAATGTGCACGGTCGCTTCCATCCTTTTTTTCCCATCTACATTCTACATTCTGGTAGTCCGTTTTTCCGATTTTGAAAATTTTGTTTAATATTCTATGGCGTTTATCAGTTCCGTACAAAAAGTCACCAGTCAGAGACTTACTTGAGAAACATTTTTATCGGTTTCCCCTCGTTCAACCAATTTCATCATTGAATCCGTTATCAACATGTGCGCACATTTTCTGTCTGCAATACGATGTTATGTCAACCTCTCGTCTATAGACGTTCACTATTCATTGGAGCTTATTTTGTAATAATCTGCTGTTTTCGTCGTTGTTCGTTCGCTTTTGCCATTTTAGTGTTTGGCAACATTTTAAATGATGCACGTCACAACAAATCTATCGAGCCAAAAACATAAATTCGACTTTTCAACGAACGATACATCGAAAAGCGTTCCACGCTACATTGAGTTTTTCATCAAATCAAATGAATGAAAAATTCGAGTGGTCATTTTAAGTCTGGACGAAAAAGAATTGCACAAACATGTTGCAGATGTTTGTACACTTTTTCTTTCGCCGTTGTCGTCGTCGTCCTCGTCGTCTTCTTATTCGAATGGACATATTATAAGGAAGTTAAGAGAATATGTAGCATTTCTCGCCTTTTGTTCGAAAATCGAAAAAGTCTGAAAATTTGTAGAATGGATACAAAAAGACAAGTGAAAAATGATATAGAAAAATTGCTATCTTGGAAAATATGTGTTTGAAAAGCTGAGAATTCAGTTTGAGAAAGACAAATTCAGCATTCCTAAACCATAATCAGTCGGAAGAAAAATTCATTTCTATTCAATAAAAACATTTACTACCACTTTACCAATTGTAGAATCGACATACACTTTGACTTTAGTCATGCTTCATCGCGATTCACTTCAATTCACATACAAAACTGACTGACTTACATAGAGAGAGAGAGAAAGAGAAAACAGACCAAATAAATGTTGATACTTTTGCATTCTTAAACGGTCATCCTTTAATTCTATTTCCGGTTTAATGAATCAAAATGGATTAGGGCAATTGATGATGATGATGTCTAAGCGATTTCTTTAGTCTATTCCACCGATTTTCTCTTCAGATGCCAATCGTTTGTTCACGAACAAGAGAGAACGAAAAATAATCGGCACTGTCAACAAAATGCGATTCCCGTCTATATCATTTGTTTCTGCTCAAAAAAAAATCTATCTATATAAATAAACAAAACCATTGATAAAGATTGTAATCTATCGCTGGCCATCGTGACTGAATCGAAAATTCAGTGTGTGTGAGCACAAAAATATAATCATGCAGATTATTTATGTTGCTATAATAAGATCGAAAGACAAAGATTTATTATGTTGGTTTCACTTGAATTTATTACCGAAGAAAATGGTTGTTCGCAACCCGTCAATAGCACACAACACACGCACACATTTTCACCACCTATCATATTAGCCAACTTAGCAATTTTGTCAGTTTCACAAACAAAATTGGATATTACTTGACGGTATAGTCATCGTATCTACAATTCTACATAGTCCATCGTATTTTAAATTGCTTTTGATTTTTCGACTGTTCCATCGAAAATTTATAATCAGAATTATGTTTATATGTGACTTTCCACAATGATACTGATATATTCAATGTAAACAACAACCCTCAATTTGTATCCTTCATTCATATGATAATACAATAGTAACGTGCAACCGAATCATATACCAGTTGGAATGATTTTACAATAAATGAATAAATAGAAGAGAGAGAAAGAGAAAGCGAGATATAGAGAGATACACGCTAAAGCGGAACACCACATAGCTTACATGATTTCACAATAAACTGAATAGCAAACAACAGGGGATATAGAATAACACAGACATCATTCGGATTTTTTGTATTTTATATATACATATTTGCAAATGAAGATTGAAACTTAAGCGAACCGAAAATTAAATTGAAGGGATGTGATTTCAATGCTGCTGCTACTGCTGCTGGTTAAAAGCGATTTTCATAAAAACCAAAATGAATATGTTTTTAGTTGAAAAACATCTGAGCCAAATGAATTGCCCGAAATCACAACACAAACGAAAACACTTTTGCATTCAACAACGCAAATCAAACTAGACTTTTAACTCATTTTTGGCACTTTGAAATAGTCGACAATAGCATTGGATCAATCACATAAAACCAATTAAATGCAGCTTTTGTGTTAGTTTTATCGATTTAAAACAGATTGTTGTGTCTGAGGCATCACGCTTTTCACCCCAAATCCCTCGAGAACGAATGTATTTACAAAATATTGGACTTTTTGGAGTTGTGGACATTTCTTAAAATTCGATTACCCAGAACTGTTCCTCTGAGGAAGAGTAAAGCGCTGGGGATGGTCCTCAATTGAAAACAATTACTCCTCTAATTTTTTTTTTGAAAAGTCACCAACTCCGATCGATCCAAGTCTAACTTTGGAAGTTATAGTTATTTAGCTTCAAAATAAAAATGCCGCTGTGAAGATTTACTGAATATTTTTTTTTTTCTCCAAATCACATCATTCAAAAATTAATTACATCAATTCAGCAATTCTTTTTAAACTCGAAACAGTGGTTTAATAAATATTCCAATCAGAATTATGAAAGGAAAAAAAGAATATTATTCCTGAAATTTATGTTCCCAATGAAAATGATTTGTGAATCTTTTATTCGAATTGGGAAGTTATTGTCAGCGCAAAAGTTTTCTATAATGATAGTAGCACTTTACAACTCTCGAAAAGTCAATATCGTGACAATGTTTGATGTACGAAACAAACACATAAAATATGAATAAACTGCCACTAAAAGGAGCAAAAAAACCAAAAACACAAAAATGGAATCGACAATAAAGGCCAAAATTATTTTAAATGGTATCTTCATCATAGCGCGTAGCCATTTTCTGAACATAAAGATATCCATATAGTTTGTGGAGGGAAGCAGAACAAAGCAACGCCGCAAAATTAAAGATATGACAGAGAAATGTTAAAAATGTCTTCATATATCGAATATATATCGTTTGTAAGTTTTAGTTTAACGCTTCTATAAAAATATAACAATGTTTCACATCGAAAATACATTGAGTGATGACGCTATGTGGGAACATTAGTGTATTTCTCTCTTAGAATACTATCGACGCCAAATCAAAGAAAACTAAACTTTGACATCGGTTCTCAATAAAATAAATTGACTGAATTCAGTTTTTCCTCCCCGCAAAAATAATTGGTACTGTATAAAGAAATAAAAAAAAAAATATTGCACAATCTTATTGGGATGCCATTCACGGAAATATGCGGGTGTTGTGTATTGAATATTGATTGCACGTGTGTGATTGATATATTTTTGTTTAAAACAAATTGAGTAAATTTTTATTCCTGGTTTCTATTCAGAGAGCAATTATAATTCGAGAGCGTATCGAGTAGTTGTCGCCGAGTACAGAAGGTGACCGCATTACCGATTCGTAATTGGCCATTCCAAAATGACATTCACATCTGCCAGCAACATATATTGATGACAAACTGGATTGAAAGTTAGCTTCGTTTGCCACTTTTTTCCAATCATGAATTTCAATAATCAGCGAGCTTTTACAACAGAACTGGCAGTGGTGGTGGTGGTGGCGGTGTTGGTTCTCTACATCAAACACGTTGACTTGAAGTGTGACAATAATTTATGATTTCGCCCGCTTGATGCTTCACGCTTGTTTCGACGTTCATTTTTCAAATGGCGCGCGTATTTCTCGCGTCATTGCTACATTCTACTTCGCATACTGTAATTTGATGAAACAGAATTTATTGAATTTTCCACGTTTTTACTTCGTCTATTTTGACCCGACGACCGGAATAAATTGGAAAATTGTTATTTACGACTCTTTCCTGCTTCGTGTTGATTTTTGTCCCTTTTTCAATCATTCTCACCATTTGCTCTTTTCATTTAACACGTGGTATAAGATATTGATTTGGATTATTCTTTTCTTATTCCATTTCACCGAAGATTATTCAATGCTAATATTTTAATTAACTAAATTATGGAAATAAAAACATTGCCTTACAAATCTAGCAAATCTAACAAATCAGTTTTTATTTCAACAATTCAAAACATTGTGCAGAACTGTTTTATTGAAATGAGTTGACAGTTTTTTTTCTCTCTCTCTCTCTCGGTGTTTTTAGTACATATAAAAGTTTCACATCGGATTACAAACTTTTTTTTTTCGTTTTTGTGTTTCATGTACGGATTTTTTTTTATTTTGTGGTTTAAAACTTGGGCCGTCCATAAAGTAAAACATGGAAAATGGAAATTTAAATCTTACATTTTATATGTAATACCAGTTTTGCTCGTGGATTTGCTGTGCATTAAAATCTGAGTGGTTTTGGCATAAAAATCCTGTGAAAAAAGCACAACTCACAAAAAAAATTACAGAAATATGTTATGCAATACAGTAAACAAGGTATATATTTGAACGATGTAATATTATGAAATTATTGTGACCTGTGTACATACATTTTGATATCATTTGATTCGTTTGGGTGCACACAATAAGTGCAATGCATGAAAATGTACATATATTTAAAAATTTATGAATTTATTCATTTTCTGGTGAAACTATCAATATCATTGAAAGAGGATTGAGTTAATTTACTATCATAAAGTGCATAATTCCCACTGCAATTGATGATTATTGTAATCAACACTAAAATTTAAAATAATAGAGCAAATCATGGTTGCAAAGTTTTTGTTGCCAACTAATGCTGTTTAGTTTAATGCTGTCTGTTTTAATGCACAATATGAGATGTGTTAAGGGCATCCATTATACGATAGCAGTCATAGTGCATTGAATACAGTTCTTATGGTGAACTACAAATTGGTATGACAAACATATGTAAGGAATAACAAAGCTAAGATAAAGTTGTCAAACTACACTAAGCTGATGGCTTTACCTACATAATAAAGCTACTCTGTAATTTTTTTTTTTGCTCTGAAAGTCTTTTGAAATCATGTGATCCAGTATGTGTTTGCTAGATACATTTATTGCCGCGATTTCATTTAGTTGGTGCACACGATACTTTAAGTCGTTTCCAATGCCAGAGGATCCTTTTTTTCATCGTGTGTGATAGATAATCTTACCTATTTGTGAATGAACTGTTGTGTGTCGGTCAAAGACCGATTTCCGAGGTTCAGGATGTAAAGTTAACTTTATCAGTTGTAATTCGAGCACTACATTATTGAATAAACACGCACAAATCCTTACCAAATATTCTAGTTGGCTGTTGTGAGAAACGCTACCGAAAAACATCGTATACTAAAATCGAAAATTCAATTACAACTTTTAACCCGGTTTTGGCAAATTTATATATGAAACACCACCATGCACACTAAAACCAAACAAAACCCGTAGATAGTATGGCATAGACAACAGTTTGACATTCACCAGGCTATACAGTAATCGGTATGGTTTCCTGTCTGAGTCTCTCGTAACTGAATAAAAAGCTGTTCCGTTCTGGCCTTTTTCTATTCATGCAGAGGTGAATATTGGGTATTTTATAATGGAAGTCGAATTCTGAGAAAATGAAAACATGAAAAATATTGTACAGAGACACAACTTTGTTCAATTGTGCAAGTATAGATTGGCATGGGGAATTGTGCAAACATGAAACATGTGTACGAAGCAAAAGTGTACGGACGTTCGTTGACAAGCTATGAAATGAAACTTTTTCATAAGTTATGCATGAATAAAAACCCCACGATTAATGGTTGGTTGAATTTCATTGATTTCAATTCTCATGATAAACGCTGTGCACTAGACTGTTCAAGGTATACACTTCTTTTTTCTTCGTCAGCAAAGTATATAATGTTGACATAGCAAAAGAGTTAAATCAATTCAACAAATTTCACGGGTATGTGACGAAGTCGGAAAAATCAATGAAAATTATTGAAAAATAATAACAAACATTTAAAGACCATGGATTGCCTTTCGGCATGTGCTGTTTTTACCAATTTACTCTTAGCAACATTTCCTCTGCAATCTATCAACAGTCAATATAATAGATATATTGAAGAAAAAAAAATTCTTATGAAATTTGAACCAAAGACAATTAAATGCTGGTTTACTTTGTTGCCAACAAAAGCAGATATGTTTTGCATTCCAAATCGAAGGTAATCGTTTTATTAAAATGAAAATTGAACAATTTTCAAGAGATGTGACATGTTCACAAAATGTCACAATCATTTTTGGATACTTCGTAATGCTCAATGTTCATTTAAGATTGAATATCAACCTAGATATCAACATTCATCCGTACAATATTTAAACTCTTAACAAAGTGAAGAACAACCGAAATTGAATCAAAATATGATTGATTTTCCCTTGATTTGTTTTATTTTTCCATAAGGTTTTGTGAAATCACAAAAGTGGTAGTTTGCAGTCGGTTCCAATTGAAGTCAGAAACTCTTGCGAATTTCATTTCAAATATGTGTGTGTCAATCAAAATTCTTTGCAATATTTATTTGGATCCTTGCTTATCCGTAATGCCATCGATTATTTTCAATTCGGTTATCCTCTCGCTTTCTCGTTTTGTTCGTCACATTTTTTTCTTTTCGTTCGTTTTACAAGCGTATTCGAATTTCGCGTTTGTGAAAAGCGAAATGACTTTTGAAAACCAAAAGATTTGATAAGTTCCTTATTTCTCACATGATTACACACTCGCATACATAATCCAATCGATTGATATCCGAAAATGCTCTCATATTTTCACTTATTCGTTCAATAGAACGGAAAATGACGAAAAAATCAACCATTTTCGATTTGGTATTGAAATGAAATATGTCAACTATGCCAGTCTCAAGTGAAATAAAGTGGTTGCTGATATCCTTGTAAATTATGCTTTTCGCATTTAAAAGCCTACTATAATTTAATTTATATTTTAAAAAGAGTCCGCTTGGAAACGATATGAAGAATCTTTTGAATTGTAATTTTTGGTTTTTCTGAAACTTTCGAGAATGCCATGACACAGCAAACACTACAATGAGTTTTACCTATTTTCATATAAATAATGCCATTTTTCAAAGCACATTGGATTTAAAGAAAATTTCTGGAGACCAGAGCTCGAAACAAAGGTAAACGTTGGTCGTTTTTCATTAAATATGTTTTTTTTTTTGTGTTTATTGGTGCATCCATAGATGGCGTGTTTACGATTTGTTCGTAGTGTGTGTGCTTGACACTATAATTATTGAAATCTCTCTGGCTTCTCTTGTGATCAAATAACTCGAATTTATAGCACATTTATAACATGTCTCTGCCTATTTTTGGAGTGCACTTTGTGTTCGGTTTGGATGACATTTAAAGCACTGTCAAATTAGTTACCGTCGACAAAAATGGAATATTGCTGCCATTTTGAAAGGAACACTTCGAAAGCACCCATACAACCAACAACAATAACAACAAAAAAATGTTTCGTGATGATATTTTATATTGTCGAAGCAAACATTTTTTTGACGGCAAAATCGAATATTCCATCCATACTCTTCGCTGTTTTGAACAAATTAATTGAAATTTACGCTCTTTGATTTTCGAAAGTTTAAAGTTTTTCTTCTCATTTTTACTCTCTCTCTCTCTCTCTCTCTCTCTCTCTCTCTCTCTCCTCCTGTCCTTTCATTGTTTTTACTATGATAACTATTATTGGCTTGTTACAAACAAAAGAGCCGGATAGGAGAGATGAAAAAAAACTTGCTGTAATTTTCAATAAGTTTTTCTTCAGTTTTGTGGACCTTTCATTAATATTCTTTTAAGTTTTCCAACAAAAATGCCAAGCCAAAGGGAAATTTTAAATTAGAAATTCGCATTTTCTCATAAAATTGGCTTCGCCCGTTTCGTTATATATATGTGTATATGTTTATTACAAAATTGTAGTTATCGTTCTCTGTGTGCACATGAATATTTCAAGTGAACAACCGAGAGCGTTAAAATAAATCAGTTGAAACTTGGAAAATACAAGAAAATTGCACTCACTGAGAAAAGAGCAAAGGAAAACAAGCGAAATAAAAATGCGCAAAACGATAGAGTGAAAAAATGTTATTCCATAGATGGAATTCGGTCAAAGTTGCTTGTAGCTGCCGATATGCACAGCACACAATAAACAAATAAAACTATAGCATTTTAAATTCAACTTTCACATACAAATGAATATTGTATTAAAGGTGCCGAAAACTTGCTACAGTGCATCCTTATAACTTATACGTGTCAGATAAGTAATGAGTGAAAAAACAAATGTATATATGGATTTAAACCAAATATAGACGAATTTTAAATTTTTCCTATCGGTTTCACATTGTAGGGCTCGAATCTTCATCGAAAAAATTAATAAAATAATAAAAATCCCATTATTTTCAATGAACTGGCCGTAATGACCAAGGGTGCTGCCATTTATTTCAATATTGATTGTTGTTTTTAAACTTTTAAACTGTTTTTTTAGCCGATAGCCAGAAAATTATTGTACGAATTCCGCAGAAAATCATCGATGTTAATATATATAAAACAAAAGTGTTTGGCAGAATTCTCACGATTATTGCTGATATTTAAATTAAGAAATTATCAATTATATGAACAAAAAACAAGTTCTGCATACTTTAAAATGGATGAGAATTTTTTTATTGATTTACTCTTAAAAAACTCCGAGACGAAAATGGTATATTCATCGATTTGAGTCTGAATAAAAAATGCCGACTTTTTACTTTTTTTCATTTAAAAATGCTTTGAATTGAAACTTATACTAACATAAACTACAATGCAAAACAATTTGCGTCGACTTTGAAGACTGTATCAGACTATCAGTCTTAATAAACATTATTTCTATGTCTCGCCAATAATCTTTTGCTGAACTTAAACTCTGTTTTATGTTTTTCTTGAACGCGCGACTGTGAAACTTATCAATAAAGTTCGTCTGTCTTCGCACACAAGGATTATAAGTCAGGGCACTATTTATGTTTTGAATTATTATTTTTATTGTTACTCGAACATTATATTGAATCGAAGAACACTTGAATGAGTTGCATTTTTGATATATATTTTGGGTTTATTGTGTAGACTAATGTGGACCATACCATTTTATTACTTGGCGTGTAAATAATACACGCAATTCATGTCAGAAGAAAATAGTCGAACAAAGCATGCAATCATGTTGAATATAATACTCAATTCAAATAGGTTTTGTAAATTGAATGGTGAATAGTTTTGGAAACCTTTACCGAATACTCCAATGTAGTATATTTTGGAAAATATTTCATTTACCGATATAAATATAGAAGATTTCATTTCCTTTAAACAATATATGTACATCAATCAAAGAATCAATAACAATACTAAGGTATTAGTAATTTATTGCGGCGTTTTAATGTGCGGGTCGCGTTTCACGATAACGAAGTTAGGTAAAATTCTGTTGTTTTTTTTTGCGTCGTTAATCTCCATGCTATACCACGTGCCCAATAGGCACTATCCAGTAGTTCATCGATAAAATAGCATAGTATTTCGTTGATTTTTGTTCCAAATCCATTCTTATAGATTGTCTTTTTGCTAGTTCCTTATAAAAGTTCGATACATTTCTTGATATATTCTTGTAAAACTGTGAATTCTAGTTTGTGTTTCGAATTTTAGATTTTTCATTCAGTCTTCACCTCATTGAAAACGACGATGAACTGAGACGAACTCATAAATTGCTCCTGATAATTATCATTGCTTGTATAAGCGTATGCAAGTGGTTTACCAAGTAAGCAGTTTATGGTTTCGCTTCACAAGTGCGATTTCATGCTTTGTAATATTATATGCTAATTTTGAATAATTCAATGTCACGTATCAGACGCTGGGCTCTGAATTTCTTTATTCTCGACAAAAAAGTCTGCCAATAATCAATCAAAATCTCTGATAAAGCCGTAGACTGCAATAATTCCTTATCGCTTGATTCGGCAAAATCGACTAAATGTGTTGGTACTTTTGATACAAAATTGAAGAATGACTGACTACCACTCACTTTTTTCCACAAAGGATATAATAGGCACTAAACGCATAATAAGAATTTTGATGTCCTAATGCTACTCTATACTTCTATCATATTAACCCAAAAACATTCAAAGTTTGTTTTTATCATTCAGTAAATACCAACGACCGTCGTTTTCAAAAATAAATTGAATTCAAGAGCGCTTTTCATTTCTTTTACAACGAATTTGAAACATATTAAAAGAACTATTTATAAATAAAAAAGAAATTGAACGTGTTGTACGGTACCACATGGCAGCTTTTTGCTTTCGCATTAAATTCCACAAAAGGCGACAAGTGAGAAGAAATGATTATAACTTTTTTAAAATAGGAAACCCTCGCGGTCTATTTTTTTTAAATTTCATTTGGCTTTCTCTCTCTCTCTCCCCCTGCAAACATCAAATGTCTACTTAACAACTTTCTGTGTAAAATGACAAAAGTGGTGGCCATTCAAGAACGGAAAGGATAGCACGTTTATACTGGATGTTTTTCTGTAGGTTTTATCGTATTTTCCTTTCTTTTGCCATGCATTTTCATATCGCCCGATGAAAAAAACCATACCTAGTACATATACCCCGAAACACACAAGGAATGTCTGACAATTTTGTTGATGATGGAAAATGAATCCAGATTGAGCAAATTCAACCATAAGCCACATCCACTTTCTACAGCATGCTCAAATATACCGACCATAGCACATATATACACACATTGGTCGAATGGTTTTTATTTTGCGGAGGTTTTCGAGCAAATTTTGTGCTATTCTCTTCGTCTCGTCATTTCACTCTCTCGTTGGTTGTCATCTCGTCAATGTATGCATGCAAATAGATTGCGGACATAGTCTACGAGCGGTTTGGTTGAACAATTTTTGATTCAACTGAAGCGGTTTGTTTTAATTTTTACATTCTATCGAACATCTTTAACCAGAAATTTACAACATTACCATTGAAAGGATGTGGTTCGGGCTTTTGACACTGTGTACTGTGCAACAGAGTAAATAACAAACGAATGGCGTTTTCTCTCTCTCTCTCTCTCGAATGTTTTCATATTAAAATTCATTTTAATTTTCTTAGAACGTTTAATTTTTTTTCGGTTTATACATATGTTGTATTAATAAAATCTGGATATATGATTATGTTTGGGTCTGGGATTTTTTTTTCTGCAGCTCTTTTCACTGTTCAAAATACTGAACGGGCTATGTTTTTCATTTAATTAACAACCATATTGGCTATGGTTATATGAAACCTTTATTATGCAATGGAAAGGATTTCATATTTTGTTCCCATTCATTTTTCTCCGATCCATGGCCTGGAAATGCCTATGTAATTTACATATAAGCGAGTGAGACTCAAACATGTTCTTCTTTTTCCATCAAATATACCAGTGGCGCCACCAATTTTACATATAAGCGCATACAAAATTTTCAATATGGCTGCGCCCATGAGAGAGAAAATTTCGTCTCATTCATTTCCGCCCCATGCTCCGATCTAATAATAAAACGCATGTGAGACCATTGCGTTTGATAATTGTATGTGCAACATTTTTGTTACGAACACATCACAAAATCCTCGTATGTATGAACTTATTGCAATCAAAATTTCAAAAATTCCCAGAGATTCAATGATATAAACAAATAGTGTTTATGGTTAAGTTACTCATCAAATGGATTTTATCCGTTGGTTTATAGTTTCAAGCAGGGGCTGTTAACGGGTGAAAAAATTAGTCGAAAGCCAGACCGAAGGAGTCTGCGTATAGAGCGCGAAATTAACCCGAACGAACTCGAATCCCGAAAAAATGAAGAATAAGGCCCTTTGTAAATCGGGCATTCGAAATTATATTGTTCTTCAATCAAGACAGTCGGTTTGAATAAATATGAATTTTGGAACCCCTGGCTTCAAAATAAAATTCGTGCTGCTCTAACATATGCAAATTCAATGTTTTTTGTACTTAATTTGCATTGATCTATTATGTATCAAACAATAATACTGTCTCACATAAAACATGATATAAATAAGAATTGTGTATCCCTCTCATGGATAGCTATCACATGTGTGTTTTATGTGCAACTGTACATAGTATTTTTTCTGTTGATTTCATGAATGTAGCGAACATGCAAAAATTGCTAGTAAATGTAAGACAATGTGCGTCCACTGTCATGAAAATGTTGCTGTTATGGAAATGACACACAAAACTCACGATTCAGTACAAAAAAAAACTGGATGATTTCAAATCATGCTCAAATCAAATGGTGAGCTTGTGAACTTACTCAATACAAATCTCTTTTGCATTGCATCATTTTAATGAGACAAGTTTTTTACATCATGCAACGGATTACAGAATGGAACTTGATTGTTCCTTTTTTTGCAAAAAAATATTTCTGTGCTTTGTTTTTTTTTTGTTGTTGAAAAAAGCTATATATAAACTGGATGGGATTGTAGTAAGTGGAAAAACGTAACCAAAAGCCAGGTGATTCAAGCACATGAAACGCATAAATCATGACAATTCTTTCCTTGCCTGTTTGAAATTCAGAACTTTAAAATCCGGAATGTGATATAGCTAGTATACAATTGGAACGTTGAATGATGGAGAAAAACTTTAGTTTTGTGGTCACTTCACTTGAAAAGTTTGAATTTTGATAAAATGAAAATGTTCCCACTGGATTTTGCTTCATGAAAAACATTCATTTAATTTATTTAAATCATTTGAATCAAATCAATTTTGTAACGTAGAATACGAAAAATGAACAAATTCTCACTAAAATGTTTGAAATTATAAAGAGGTAACTCATTTCAGTTAAAAACTCTTTCAGATCATTTATAACACAAGTTGTTTGAATTTAAGACATAAATCGTTCAATGGCGACGACTATATCTGAAAATCAAGAGGAAAATCTTTGAGTCAATATATAAGAAACACTCTCAGAGAATAGTATAGTTCTTTTGAAAAGTTCAAGAGAGATTTCATGTTTTTTTCTTTATCATAACGGTATGATTTCCCGAGTGAAAAATGGCATTGAATTTTTTAATGCGTAGTGTCAAACGGCATTTAAGCAATAAATCGAGACCGCATGGTCCGTGCGCACGTTGAGTGCATACACCACATCGCTATAGCCATGCGGTGTCGATTTATTGCTTAAATGCCGATTGACACTACGCATTGAAAAATTCAATGCCATTTTTCACTCGGGTTGTCCATGAAGCGTGCAAGAAGCCATGGAGAAAAATATGTAGTTCTAACATTACCGCTTGTCACTCCCGCCCACCAAATTCTATGTTCAACGAGTGAATATTTGCAAAAATAGTTATAGACAGATATGGTAAGCATGTTTAATTCAGAATCTTAAGTTCGTAGCTCAACTCTCAGACATTTTTAACGGTCCTTTAATGTGTTCGCTCGACAAACAATCTGAAATAAAAAAAAAAAAACCAGAAGTCACCATAACTTAGTGCGATATGTAATATGGATATCAGTACAATAAAAAACGGACGGAACAAAAGAGTCAATGTGCGTATAAGACGAAGAACGTGTGGCGAGTGTATACATACACAGCAAACATATAATAGATGGGTTTGTCATTTGCAACAGGAAACATAGCAAAATAATTATAATAATCCGGCTGGAAACAATGTTTTCGGTGACTTCATGTCTCTAGTTTTGCTCTTTGATTCTTTGAGCTTAAGCCACTGTTGTCATTTTCAATGGAATTGATCTCGTTGTATATTATGCGCGGGGCCTAGCTCTGCCACATACATACACACACACACATACAAAGTAAAATAGACGGCAAAAAGACGGGCTAAATATATTTTACAACAGACAAGTTGTAGTGCGGTATGGAGAGCGTCATAACGGAAAGGAAGCCGAATGCGATAAAATTGAAAGCGGCACACGAAAAGAAACAACAATTTTTTAACCGGATAAAAAAGAAGAAACTTTGTTAGAGTTCATCAAAGGAAAATACAAGATCAAAGTTTATGCGTAAAAAATGCGAATGAAGAAAGCTACATGCAATGTGCACCACTAATTACTCTCGATTCAGCGATTAAACGGAACAAAATGTACAAGCCACCATCGCGCCAAAAGAACGGAAACCAGAACACAAATAATATGCAAATAGAGGTCGATTCTCTGTGTATGCAATTATAAAATGAATCATTCTATACGCGCGCGGCACTCTCTTTCTCTTTTTCTCTCTTGCTCTCACTTTGCCGGGCGCAAAAAGTGGTGTAGAAAAGCAATTCAAAGACAAAAACCGTTTGTGGTGCGGACACACGCATCAAAAGAGATATAGCAACAGCCACCAAAAAGGAGCATTTTACGGAGAAGAGCAAAAACCGCAACACACACACACTTATATATATATACACTACGTACGATCTAACAACTTCTGCCAAGTCAAATAAATGCATTCATTTTATATTAATTATCCCGTTTTTAGTGTTTCTCTGTGCTATATTTTTGGTATGCGATCGGTGTAGATAATGGCCATGAGCGAGTGCCTATGATGTAGTTACAACTTGAATAGCATAGACAAATTGCTCAAAAGTTTTCTGCTTGCCTATGTGTCGTACGAGCTTTGTGATTGTTTTCGGTTTTTCATTTACAGATTTTGTGTTTCAGCGCCATAATGCCACACACACAAAGACACAGAGAAACAGACACAAGAAAGCGGCTTGAAAATTGTTTCTTTCTTGTGCCACTTCTGGAATTGAATTTGCGAGTGGAAACGGACGGGAGAGTAAAACGAAATATCATTTCAATGCTATGTGTAACCCACACACATGCCTTGCAAAATACAAAATGAAAAACGAGAAAAATCGAGGAGAGAGCGAAGAGAGATAGAGAAAAGACCATAAGTGCAGAATTGCAATTTGTTTGCGCTGCTTGCATTTCCAGTTGTTCCGTGTTTATGATAATTGCTGCATTTTGTGCATTTTATACGGAATAAAATGCCTAACTCTCATTATAATCCTACTAAGCTGTTTCGCCCGAAATGGCAAACACACAAACTGAATATTAACGGTGGATAGGCAAACAAAATCAAGCCCATGGATGACTTAAGATGCATTTGTATCTTTTGTACCATTTTCTCGGGCCAGATTTTTTCTTGGGCTTTTTGCCGTTTCGTTCATAGGCACCTTTTTGTTCTTCAGCCCAACCATTACGAAATAGAAAAAAAATAAGTGCATGGAGTGAAAACACATGTATTACGTCGGTTTGGTTCATGGTTCACATTTTGTACCATCATGATAATAAATACTGTTCGAGCGACAAGACCAAGAGGCGGAGCAGTTTAATTTAAATACGATTTGCAACACACACACACACACGCTTTTTATGTTTTACTTTTGACATCCTTTTTGTATTCGAAACAAATCAACCATCATCATTATGATCAAGAAAAGAGAGTCGTACCAAGACTATCGACTTTTTCATGCCACTTATATCATATGCTAATCAAATTCAGCATTGTGACGCTATTATCTATGTTAAACAGTTTCATATATAAACACTTCGGATTCGCGCTTCATTTGAATATTTGCGATGAGTTTATGTGCAAAAGTGTAAATGAATCGAATAAACCACTCGGAATGCATGCATAACTTTGTCATGACGACAACCAAACTGGAATCTATTGCACATAAAACATTTTCTCAGACAGCGCACTTTCTTCCATCAATGTTTTAATATGTTTTAACGATTTCTAATAAACTTCTGGCAAACATTTTTCACGTTACAGATAAAACCTTCGTTGAAGTGAAATTGACATGAGAATTTGAAAAGCGACTCCCTTTATTTCATTTCTCAAGAGTAATGATTCGAAACAAAAGTATTTGAAATTCTATTATAATGTATTAATAAATTGGGCACCGATTCGGGAAATCCGATGTGAAAAGCTGGATCCCTTTTTTATTCATTTAACATTGCCAGCTGTCTTTTTCTAAGAACATACAAAAGAATGGCCATGGCTCGTATTCCTGAAATCTGTCAAATAAAGAAAGACAAGGGGACAGAGGGTGACAATGTTGACAACAATTGTTCAATAACTATGGTTAGAATAGAACGCTTTGACAGCAGTGTTATTTGCACAAAACCAAGAAAAAGTGTCATAAGTGTAATATTTTGGAATTCTCAAAACTTAACATCGAAAACACAATAACAATAAACTGACAGATTTAATGTGAAAGGATTCAACCCTTTCGAATTGACTATTTAAGTATGTTTGCGTGTTTGTGTATCCTTTTAAAGGATGACTTGATATACATACAATAGAAGCATACACTCATTGCTTATGAAAAAAACACACGATAAACGATTTGTTTGTATATGAGTTTTTGATTCTTGTTTTCCAAGTGTAAAAAAAATGCCTATTCTCAGATATTACATATCATTTTTTGTTTTGTTTTCGGTTTTATTATCACTTGTTTCATCAAAATGAAAGGGTATTGGGAGCTGTCACGATGTCGAAGTTGTCGAAATTCATCCACTTACTTCATAAACAATATTTATTTGCGTCGTTCAAGAAGCAATTTTTGCATCAAAACATTTAGCATTTCAAATTAGTTTTTCGATTCTTTTGAAAAATACGTCATACAACCCAAAAGTTTCAACCCATATTTTCTTCCTTCCCCCGCACCTCCGAAGTTCCACTCGAAATTGTCAATATACAAAAATTGGAGATGAAAAAAAAAAGTTAGATCTGAATACATTTCGAACACTTGTATCGTATTCGATTTGTATTGATAGCTCTGATACAAAATTCATAATCTTGCTAATCCAAAATGTTGCATATGTTGAAGTTGTTTCAACAAATCTCCACACAAAAAAGTCTAAACATGATCAATTTTATACGGTTCGGATCTTCGAAAATCATAAGTCCTTTCCATTGATTATTAGACACGAAACGTGTGTACAAAAATAATTTCCATACAGTGCTGATCCCAATTTTCATGCGAAGAAAAAGAAAACACAAGAAATTGAAATGTGAACACAGATTGACTTAAATATGCATGCATAAGCTGTTCAAACTCAATCAAAATTCACATGCAATAGTAAACTTTTTCAGTGTTCATATTTGAAGAAAAAAGTTCCACTTGAGCTATGGAAAAACAAAATAAGGTAAAATGAGAAAAATAGAGTTTTCCACGGTGCATTGTTAAAATTGTAATGTTTTCTATGTGACGTGGAACTTCTCTACATGGAATTTACAAAATACAAAAAAAGTTTTCATTCTCTTTTCTATGTATGGCCAAATATGTGCGAACGTCATGCGTGTTGATGCATGTAAGAGGAAAAGTCAAAATTCATATAAAGAAAAAGCTGTCAAAGTTGTTAATTATTGTTTTGCTTTATTATTTTTTGAAAAACGATGAAACAACATGGTGTCGTATGGAAATAAATTAGTTTTGATGTATGATGGGTTGGAAGTTTCTCGGTGTGTGTGTGTGTGTGTGTCAATATATAGTTGACATTTATTCCTAGTTGAACATGTTCAATTAACATTGAAATAAACCAAAATGGAATACAATACCACATAAACAAATCAAAATGCACTCGCTCACACACACACATACACCCAACATTCAATTAAATTAAATTTAATTGCAGTCAAACGGTTTCAATTGTAGCTTTACTAGTTCGACCCACTTTTCGCTTTGAAAATTATTTTCAATTATGTGAACATTTCTGAATAACCTACACAGTAATTCGACAAGTTCCTTTAATTTTCGTCAGCGCGACTGTATAGAATTTATCGTTTTGGGTAAAATGCAATTTCGGAAAATGGTTCTAAATCTGAATCTGATGCTGACTTATGACGTTCCAAAAATGCTCGTTTACATTTTCAACGTGAATATTTCACTAAAACTACGTGTATTTGTTCTATTCTGTGCATTCTGAGCACAAGTATTGTTTTACAAAATGCGTTTTAGACAATACATCTCCGAACACCTATGCTAAGTCTCAATTTTGAGTCGTTGTGAGAGATAATTATTATAATATGATTACTATGATTGTTTCAATCCATGTTGTTTTTGTTGCTTGGCGTTGTTATCAAATGAAAATTGAAGTAGGTGAAAATATGATGGCTGTTGTTGTTGGCAATGGCAACAACATATACGCAGAGGCAAAATTGCCTAGATTCACATTGACTGAGAGAGATCAAGAGAGAGAGGGGGGGGAGATCTGTGCTGTGTATTGAATGTTGCGCAGCGAATATACATCAGAAAATATGTTTTGCATTTAATGCAATCTGACACAAAAGGATTTTAAGATATTTGGCATAATCCCAGCATTGTCATTTCTGATTGCATTAGAGTAATTGCTGGGATTAAATTTATGTTGACCGAAAACAAACACATATTCTGCATTCACTTCGATATAGCAGCATGCGAATAGGAATACTAGCGATTATTTCGATTTGTTGTTTGCACTCACATCTCAGAATCCAAAATCACCAAAACGGAACATTGAAAAGAAGAAAATGCCAGAGTGTATGACGGAGTTGATAACAAAATGTAATAGAAATTTAAACAATTTAGCGTCAAGATTAACAAAGAACCACATCCAACATCTTAAACCAAATATGTCATTTAATTACAAAAATTAATTTTCAACATTTTCTCTTATTTACAGGTAAATTTTAAACTTATTTTGATGGGATGATATTAAAACTTTGAAGCTGAACAACGGTAATTGAAGCAAACTCTGTTGAATTACGATCAACATAAACCGGCAGGTATATTTCGACATTTATTATAAATATTCGAGTCATAAATTTTTGACGATGAACATTTGGACGCGAAACAGTGCTTTTTTACAAAGATATCGACGCAAGACAGTGGTATGCACCTTCAAGCGAATGCTTTATAATAATGGTGAGAGTGAATGAGATTCAGTGCTTTTTGTAAAAAAAAAGATTTTTTCCCACTGCGTCAGTGGCACTGACCATCAAATGGTAAAACGGAAATTAGCCCATTATCATTTCAGTTCAAAAAGAAAATTGATGTATTTGAAGGTTAAGCAGGATCGAACTCCCATAAAATATTGAATTTCGTCTCTTGAATGAGATTCAAAATAAAAGGTTTCCCCTTTGTATTGAATTCAAATGCTACTATTAGTTGCCACGGTTGAAATTAACTTAACAAGGTTGATTTCAAAGAATTTTTTACCCTACAGACATAGCGAATCTCAAACTCACAGCGTTCGAAGTTTGCATCGAAATGAATACAGACCGAAAGTAGCACCATATAAGATATTTTCGAAGAGATACTTTGAATAAGAAAAGAAATAGTCTTTGTATCATCCTTTGCCTACGGTTCTTGCCTTTAGTTTCTCTTTATGTTTCGTGTGGTTTTGTATACAACAAAATATCGCTAATTTTTTTTAGTTCACGAAGTCACTATTCTTGGTATATACCCCAGTGAATGGTCTCGAAGTTGGTACATAAATCACGGTGAGATACAGTGGTAGACATTTGAATAGAACTACTGTCTTGTTGAAGCGTTGATAATTTTTTGCATAAACTAATTAACTGCGTCGACGAGGAGTGCATTGTTAATTGTGTTTGTGTGTGAAAAAGCGAAATGTTAAATTGAATTGGTGATTTCTTCTCTTTCGCAAACAAGATTGACGAGTGTTAAATTGAATACCAGTTAAAACTCTGTTTAAAATATAATAAACTTTGTTCAACATTGAACCAATGCGAAAGAAAAAAACAACCCGGCATTACATCTACCATAAGAAACGTGATTTGCGTATAAAGTCATTTCGACACGTAAAATCGAAGAAGAAAAGGTCAAAATGAGACAAGCGAAAGAATGAACGCCATGAAAACATGCCGAAAATATTTGAAAATATTAGGCGTCATTAGTTAAATAGAATGCAAGCATTGAACGAAAATGTTCATGAAAATCAAGAAAAGATAAGCAAAAGAGATATATATAAGACGAATATCAACACATCGTGTAATGCCGGGGAGAGCTGGAAGGTATTCATCGTTTTGTGTACCATTACAATTACATTGCGTACATTGTTATTTCACCTTAGCTCTCTCTCTCTCTCTCTCTCTCGCGCGCGCTCTCCCCCGTATAAATTTAAATGCAGAGAATCTCAGCAATGAGCCTCAGCGCCTGGCTGTTACAATGAACGACGGCATTTTTGCTCATTTATTCATTGAATTTTAAAGCACGTAATATTATCTTTTATCAACTAGAATTTTAATTCGTTCACTGAGTTTTCGATATAGATAATATGGAATGTGGGTAGAAAACGTTTCAATTGTTCCTGAACATTGTTATAATTTTTTTTTTGTCGCGTGGAAGTTTTTCTTATCTACACCTGACTTTGCACAAAAAAAAAAAAAACAATTTCATTTTTTGTTCAGTGAATTTTGTTTTCCTTTGCTTTGGATCCAACGTTTGCATGTTTGACCCTTCTGCATTTTGGTTAACCTGGTTTCAGCAAATATGATAATCATGTGACAGACAGTGCAAAATGTCAACGTCAAAAGCACGCAAATCTGCTATCTAATGATATCAGTACTTACGTACAAATACAAGGGAATTCAAACACATTTCACATCACCATCTTGCATCTCTAGTTTTAAAGCGGAGCAACAGCGCACAAAAATCTACACAAATTCATCAAATACGCAGCAGATTCTTTTTACATCGAGCTAATGGTTTCGACAAACATTAGCCAGGCCGGAGAAGATGCGGAATGTGTAAAGAAAATTCGGTAACCCTTAATGTGTATAGGTCTAATCATCGCAATTTTCTATAATGTTTCAAATACTTTGTGAGCCGCCGTGGCAAATACACATAAATAACAAATAAGAAAATTGAATGTAGACTTTTCTATTTGAAATCTCACCCATATCTGCCAAATTGCATTTAAACAAATCGACAATAAAGTGAAAGCGAATGCGGGAATAGGACGCAGACAGACTTGTGACACAAATACACTCGTGCATATGGTGAAAGCTGACGTTGAAATGCCAGTTTGAGTTTTTCGGTTAAAAATATTCAATAAGCCTGATGCCAAATACAGTGTGAGATACAAATTTAAATGTCGCTTCAGTAAAAACAGGGAACAAGTCTCCAGCGTTGATTCAATTGAAAATGAAAAGAGCGTAGCTACGAAGACGATCCGAAAAGAATTGGCACAAAGTGAAATGAACACAACTGGCGAGTGAGAAAGCGTAATGATAATAATTTGTCTGATTCATTTGAGTGGTTCTTGATGGATCCCAAAAGAAGGAACCGTTTTTCTTCGTTTTTCGCCTGTTTATTCATTTTTTCTTTCGGTGCGTTCAGTTTGGCAACTCTCGTCTCTTATTTCAAATTCAACCATGTATCTCATGATGTTTTATCTCTTTTAACGATTGAGATAATAGCGTTGACGATGATGATTACGCTAGACGAATAAAATCATAATTACATTTCAGTTAGCATCATATATCTGTATTTTTTTTCGCTTCATCTTCTTATTGTAGTCGAGTACTTGAAAGCTTGAACATAGCGCTTTGTGTAGAGAGCAAAAGAAAAAAAAAGAAATACACAAATGTATTCGCGAAGGTTTACGAAGGTTTACAAAGGTTCTTTTATTCCTTTTGAACTTTGAAATGTCGATTTTCTTTATTTCCTCTCGATTCCACGTTCATTTCACGTTTCAAAGTCTTCGTCGGTGTTTGTTTTTTTCTCTTTTCTCGGGAATGAAATTGTGTTTTTGATATTGCGTTTCACCTTTCGAGTGAATAACATTCGGAATAACATTTGGTTGAAGCAAGATGAAAAAAAAAAACGATGAACTTTTTTATCACGTCTGTTACAAGTAACAAACCCTGAAAGAATGTACCGACGGAATTTTTCAGTTGAAATAAATCGGAGTCGATTTGTTATTTCTATTTCTTTTGAAACCAACAAACAGAATGTTTATGTTATCTATTAATTGAACATTCAGTGAGTTCACCACACAAACAGAGTGTTTGCGTTCTGCGTATTTTGTCATCTTTTTCCAGAAATTGAAATATACGGTCGTAATTCAATATTTAATATAATATTAAAATTAATCGCTGGGGGAATCATCGAACCACAAGTTGACAATGAATATGACAGTGAGAAATGAGTGCCAAATGAAAATTCTAACAATGAGCACACTCAATGAGGATTATTTTTTTTTTCTGTAATGTCCATATGGTTCGAATTTTTACTCGAGTGTGATATTGTTTTTGCCTTCCAAGAAATGTCTGAGATAAAGAAGTTTGAGAAGAAGAAACAGAGAAAAAGAAGTTTTTAGCTAATTTTGAAAAGAAAGTCTAATCAAAGTGCTCTTCTAATTGAAAAAGAAGAGAAAAAGCGAACGCATGTAAGCTGAACGGTCGAATGGTTCAAGATATCGGTAAAATGCGTTGAGAGAGAGAGAGAGAGAGAGAGAGAGAGAGAGAGAAAGAGAAAAGGAACTGGGACATTTTAAAATCCAATGAAAACGTGCTTTTTCGAAAAACGGATATGAATAGGGGAAATTCGATGATTCCAACAGGAAGTGCAAATGCGTCCAAATGTAATTGGGTTGTAAGGCAATTTGTATAAAATGTAAAAGTTTCCTTCTAAAATCCTCTCAAACCGTCATACAATATACAATTTTCGGTATACATTATATCCAAAAAGCTGTATTTAACATGGTGCGCGATTAGGAACCACGTTTCAATTTCCAAAAGATTAAACTGAAAAGTAAGTAACTTAAATGTATTCATTCGTTACGTGATCTGACGATTGTGATCGCATTTCGTAAATAATTCGGTGAGGGTAACAGCAGTTTGCCATTTGTCCGAAACTCGAAGTTTTATGGATTCTGTAAACCATAATATGTTTTAACATTTTCTACAATTTTTCCAATTCGGACAACCAAACACAGCTGGATTTACTTTTATTTGCTTTTTTTCTTTTTGAAAATATTCACTGATTTCTTTTGCATCGAGTAGTTAGTCATAGATCGAAATACATTACCTTTTCGATACAGTTAACTTGAGCATTTACCGACTATGTGTCTTTATAATTCAATTTAGCATGGGTTTCGGTTCGAAGAAAATAAAACGATACCGACATTGCAAAGCTGACATCACTTTGTGCTCATAGATTGCGCTTTTTTCTCCAGGCTTCATGTTTTTAGACACCCTTGTTGATGGTGATTTCATCAAAAATCCATCTCAATCCAACGTAATTAAATGTGAACGTGGAGGAAATAAATCGGATTTAAGTGAGACGAACCAAATTAGACAAACACAAAAATTTAACACAGACCATGTTTAAGTACGCAGTTGACCGACCCATGAAGCATGGTTTTGGATGGCGTAGCTTATGCGTGTATTGTATAGCCTAGTTAATCCAATACAAACAACCATTGCTGTTTAAACAAACATAGCATATTTTTAATACGCACACCAAAGATATTGCCAAACATATTAAATAAACTACATCATTCTAATTCTCTTGAAATAACAGAGAGCACGGCATAATAGCGACTTTCATGGTGTCTTCACTAAGTGACTTATTACATTAATCTGAATTTAAGTAGGTGTTGTATAAAAATTGCGAGACCATTTGAAGTTGTGTTTAGGAGAGAGATAGAGAAGAAAGAATTCTTTGTGACATTAGAAGTAAACGTTTAATAGCATTAAGAAGTTATTCTTCTAATTCATAGCAAACAAATAATAATTGTTAACACAACAATGCTTTCAACGACGTTGATTATAATATTTTTTGGAAATCTGTGTATATTTTAATTATGAGAGTGAATTCAATGAAAACTGAAAGTCTTCACGTTAATTATTAATGCCCATTGTCGGTGGTTTTAATAATAATTTGGAGAAATGAATTTCTGAGTATTTTGTGAAAATCTCCGTCTGTTCGGTCCGAATGATTGAATCCGGATGGACGGACATTTATTTGTCCGAAATATCATTCGGACCTTCAAACAGACATTTTCACAAAATACTCAGGCAAATAAGAGTGCGCTAAAGATTTTAGGGTGTGGTAATGGTAAAAAAAAACCAAAAGAGGTCCATGGAAAAATCGAGAGAGCGAAAAATCCCCGTGTCTCTATGAAATCTCTATCTTACAAAAGTTGAAGAGCAAAAAACGGGTGCCGTCTTAAGTTTTTGTAGAGAGACGTAATCGGAACCCTCGGAACCTATGCGGACGGATGAAGGTTGTATCCGTTTACACACCTACATTCATTAAGGAAAAATAATGAAAATTAAAGTATCTCGTGATAAAATTAAACGGCATGACATAATGAATGCATTGATTGAGGAAATGTCACAACATCCCCACCGAGCCACTCGTTCACATTTGATTCAAATTACTTCATAATTTGATGTACCAGAAATATCGATTTTTTTTATGTTTTCCGACTTTTCTCACGACAATAAACGTAATTTCAATTCTCAGGTACAATCCACATCCACACATGTAAATTAAAATGGTAAAATGGGTGGCATGAATGATTTTTGTTAAAATGTTTTCGGTTGCCTGCTGTTTGGCTCCTGATAATAAGGTGCAATAAGCTAAATAAATATTTACTTTCCATGGGAATTAATACTTAACAGCTAGATGAGTTTTCACGCAGTCTTTGTGTGTGGGTCGGTGTCGGTGGTGTAGCGAATAAGTTGAACGAAAAATATTGGGATTATGTTATGTGAACGCATATGAAGCAACCGAAACACGATATACGATAAATAATTCAAGTTAACAGCAGTCGTCCTAGCAGAAGATAATTCAACCAGAAATAGCAAAACGCCCCGTGCACATATTGTTTTCTTTTCTCTTTTCTCTCTCGGGGAATACGTTTAATAGGACTTTTGGTGAAATCGGAATACATTTTGTGTATGTGTCATGTTGCAAAACATTTTTATTACATTCATTAAGCTCAGCTTCTCTCTGTCAAATGTGTATATGGGGGAACTCTCCTCTTCACATCTGTCGTCTGATTGTATTGTATACGTTGTTGTTGTTTTTTTTTACTTGAGATCCTGCCAGAATATATGACACCAAAAGAAAATCAAATCAAATACACAATACAAATTTGGCATAGTGTTTGCAGATTTTTCCACCTAAAACGTTATATTATACTTTAAATAATTATATATGGCCGGGTATGAAGAGGAGAATAAAACATGAAATAAAAATTAAGCGCAATAATTCAGCTTAGTTTGGAAAAACTTAGTCAATGAGATGATAATTAAGGAGCACATTTAAAAGTTTTACTTGTTTATCTCGCATCATGAGTACTATTATTGATGCCGTAAATTTCATAACAATGAACATTGAACGGAGTTTTACCTTAACTTTTGCCTGAGCATCCGGAACCTTGTCTCCGTCTCACCGCCTCCAACTCACAGAAATATTTTATGTTGTACTCCCGTTAATTCAACGATGCAATGTTAAAGCAACAAATCAAATCCATTTACCTAATTTATAGAAGAGTTTCCACTTCAATGCAACTATTAAAATAATGCATACCTTAGCAGCTTATCAACTTTTCTACATTGTATAAAAGAAATGTATGTGTATATTTAACTTTTTCTTCCTTCGTTGCATTTTCTCGCCCCCACTGTGTTTGTATTGTGTCTGTGAGTTCCACTTCAATCACTTTTATTTCCGGCTCCCTAATACAATGAATGAAATTTGTGAGTTTCAGCTAAAGTTGTGTAAATAAGCTTTAAAAGGCTAATTAAGAACTGATAGTGCATAAGAGTACACAGCACACGAATCGCTTGGTTTCTTCCAAAATCGGTTATAGTTTACAAAGCTCTTTCTCATATTTAGTTAAGGAAGTTTTGAAACTGTTTCGCTATATAGATCTATATCTCATGTATAGATGTGTTGAAGAAAAGTCGGAAATTTTTCATAAGTTATTCTACAATCGTATCTCAAAATATACACTTTCAATCTGTCGAATTGATGAAAACTTCGTTTTTTAGTCGACAGGTGCTGATTGTTGCTCTACAATACCCGTTCAACTTATTTTTTTTTTTGGAAAGTTGTTCAAAACTCTTCTCTTTTCGAGACAAATAAATTTTACAGACATAATAGATAAATCACAGCTATAATTTACGTTAGTGCATCAAAATGTTTTGATAACAGTGGCCGTTTAAGAGTATATAATTATTATCATTATGATTTTTGTATCTCATTTAAATATTCTCTATTGTTTCTCCGCCCATCTATGTCATACAAAAACTGGCATTGTTATGTTCCAAGTAACTTGGATGCCCATAAACTTATTGGATAACATTAATATGCCAATTTGGCTCACATTTCCATACAAATAGGTAGCACATCGAAAATATCATAATATTTAAGTTTTGGTGTGATCCTCAATAGCAGGGAGAATTGTATCGATTTCTGTTAGAATATAGATTTAACGCCCCATCTTGAGTCATTTCTGATTCTCACAATAAGTTCATCGAATCAAATCCGACATTAATGAAGAATTGTGAATCCATTTATTTTTGGAGTCAACTACTTTGAGCCGAGATTAAGGGGCCAGACAATATCACACATATTTATGTGCATAAGACGACTCGACTTTTTTCTAAAATGTTTTATGCATCATTACGGATTTTCTCCGAGCATTATGCAATCCCGCAATATGTCAAATTGATTTTTTTGTTGGAAGTACGAAACGTGGCTTTGACATTCTGATGTCCCGTTATATTAAATCGCTTATTGTTTCTAGAAAGGGGGAAGTTTAGGAAAGTAAAAAAAATATGCAAGTTTCTTAGGAGTATTTTTGGTCAATATTTTTGATTTTATTTGCATTTAATCCCTTGATTTTATGTAATGTTCCCTTGACATTCGTACGTTTGAGTGAGAAAAAGTTGTAAAGATATCAAACATTTATTGAATTTTATAATTAGCCCAAGTTAATAAAAAATAAAGTTTATTCCACAAAGTTTGTATCAGTGCCTCTTAATGTATCGCAAAAAGTGTAAATATGTGTATATTCAAAATAGAATTTTCATGCAACGGCATTCAATAGTTTTGAAGTAACCAGATTAAAAATTATAATTTGAACAACATTATTACGAGGATAATCCTTTTGAAATCCACGGTCTATGCATCTCAAGTGGTGATTTTAAAGTTTCAAGACGAAACAAGTTCAAACGCTTGTTTGCAAAGTTTTTAATTTGCTTTGTCATTCAATTTTTCTACTTTTTCAATTGTAACTTAAGGCCTTTTTAACGCAATTATTTTTTTTCCCCGAAATATCAAGTTTACTCTTTCTGAAATATCAAATTATTCTCCCATGAACTTCAAAATTTGATGTTCAAATTGGCCAGAAGCTCATGTTTCGATACTGTTTAAGGTTAAGGTATTGTCTGTTTATCTGTACATCGATCGCATATAAATATCTTTTTATCACATAGTGGTTGTGTTATGTACACGTGTTTTGTGTGAACTTAACCAATCAGATTTTAAAACTTGTCAAAATACGCAATACAATTTTTTCAACAGACAGAATGATTGTAGTAGATGAATTTAACCACCACTATGTCAAATCCGAACATTTTTCCAGCGTGTAGCATATTTACTCATTGCATGCTGATTGCCCATTGTCGTAAAGTTCTATTTAAAATCACAAACATAATGTTCTTGACGATTGAATTAAATGGAATTGACAAAAGAAGTTTGCCATTAGTAGAAATTATCTGAATCCATCAAGTTAATTAAACCTTATTGTGTGTAGAAAACGCGCGCACAACCGTATACGTCAATGCGTATTTACACCCTTTTCTACTTTTTTCGTCTCACGACGGTCGCCTCTACTGTTGGAGAAGATGGTGTTTCAAAAATCATTATATAAAGTCGCATGAAGTAGAAAAAAGTGGATATTTTTTTTATCTTGGGTTACTTGTAAAAAGAAAGTCATGATATTAGTTCAATTTGAAATAGATACAAGTGGTGATTTAAATGAATTTAATTTTTTTCACCGAAAGGAGCGAGTACGACGTTTCCCCCTTTGCTAAGCGAAATAAATCCGATATACGGCGCTGATTTAAATGTCACTCTATGTCATTCCACAATGATACATTTTTTGGCTTGACAATATATAAGCTCTTCATTCAACATGCATAATTTTTGAACGGTCGAGTAAAAAAAAAAAAACATATCATAAAATATTCTTCTTACGTTTATCATAAAAATTCTCTATATTTTAAATTTATTTGTTTAAAAATAACAATAATTTCAATTTTTTTTTCATAGATTGAACAAGAATCTAATGTAAAAAGTAATACCTATGCGACACCTACCGTTAAAATAGAAAAGGAAACTTATTTGGAATTGTAACATTTTGGTCCGCCATAACAGCATCTTCGTTTTGCTTCTCTGTGATTGGTCAAGTAAAACGAAGATGCTGTCATGGTGGACAAAAATGCTACAATGGATACCAACTAAGTTTCTTTTTGCATTTTTACGGTAGGTGTCGCATTGTCATTACTATTTACATTAGATTCTTATTTAATCGATGAAACATGTTTTGTTGAAATTATTGTAATTTATAAACAAATTAATTTTTTTATAAAAAAAAAAATTAATAAAGTTTTTAATGAAAAATGTTAGAAAAATATTTTATGACATGTTTTTTTTTCAACGATTCAATAATTATGAATGTGTATGCATTTTAAATGAAGAGCTTATATATTGTTAAGCCAAAAAAGTATTATTGTGAAATGACAGAGTGACATTTACATCAGCGCCGTATATCGAATTAATTTCGCTTGGCATAGGGGGAAATATTTTGACAGATAGTACTCGATCCTTTTTGATGAAATGTTCCGTTTACACAAGCGATATGATTATTTTGTCCCTTTGCATATAATACACGCGCCCATTTTTATTTGTTAAATTTTTAACAATAACATTCGCCCCTAATTTTGATTCCATGCACCGTTTTGAGTGCCTCTTCACTGAGCTCGCCTCACATTTTTTCGCAAATGAAAATTAAAAGAACATTATCATTAAGCCTTTACAAATAGGTTATTTTTACTGCTGTTTCAGTTGTTTACTGCTACTGATGACGATAATAGAGAATGAAGAATACAGCCTCAGTATCAGTAACCATAACATGAAAACGTCGTTCGGCTCATTTTATTTTCTTTTCTTTTTTTCCCGTCTTCTTCCTTTCGTTTGGTCACTTTTTTTTCATTTTGGAGCTTATTCGATGTTTAAGTGCTGAGTGAGAATTGTTGTTGTGGTCTATTGTGTGTACTTATCCGTATAAAAAAAGGGAGACGAAAAAGGAAAAGAAAAGTGTGAGAAAAATATGCTACGTTGTGTATGTGGGAGCAAATGTATTGATGGTGTTTCGTTTATTTATTAAGGGAGTCACTTGTATTGCTCCACTGATTTATGAAATTGTCGAAAGAAGAAAACGAAATTAGGGTGCTCAATATGACTGAAATGTAAGAATTGCTCTTCCAATTACGTGCATGGCAAATGTTTGCAAATCGAATGGAACAATGACCAAAACAGCACAAACATCGATTGATGGGGAAAAACCTTCACAATTCACAGTGGATCGGTAGTTCTAACAATGCCAACAGACGAAATAAAAACGGCAACATCGACTCATGAATCGTGTGACATGGTTAAACGGAAAGGAGTGTTATTAGTAACTTGTTTTGTGTTTTGAATCTTTGATTGGATTGAAAGGCGTATGTCGAATGTTCGACATAATGAAAGACTGAAATGATTCGTATTACGATACTATTAGCACCAGATGGATTCGATGCAATAAACACATTTATTTCGATCAATCGAATAACAAAAACTAGTTACCTATCTAATGACATTAGTCTTTTTTCGCTACAACAGATCTGCGGTACTATAAAACACATTTAAGTCTTCGATATGATTCCAAATAAATATCACAAGAAAAAATGTGACCTAACAACAGCGTATACGAGTATGGTTGACCGATTTTCTGATGAATTTCATTCGATTGTTATCACTGTTGTCTGTGCTGGTTCTTTCTTTCCGTTAAACGATTTTCATCACCTATAGCACGCCATGTTTTGAACTCATTTCACATGAAATTCACAATTACCGAAAACTCTTTAGCTTGTTTTGAAATTAAATGTTAAAACTTGTTGAAATCGTCACAATATACATTTGATGCGAATCTATACCCCGAGCAGTTCAAACAAATTAAAAGAGAGCGAACGAAGAAAAAATAGCGCCAAAGAGAAGGGAAATG
Organism: Contarinia nasturtii; assembly: GCF_009176525.2. Taxonomy (NCBI): domain Eukaryota; kingdom Metazoa; phylum Arthropoda; class Insecta; order Diptera; family Cecidomyiidae; genus Contarinia; species Contarinia nasturtii. The sequence continues at coordinate 1,883,025 of NW_022197705.1, forward strand.
ACTTGTCTAATTAAATTTAAAATTATTCGAAATGGAGACGACGACACAATACAATTGTTAGACTAACGCCTAAAAAAGTGACGCTTAGAGCGTCATCATCGTTGCAAAGCGAAAAGATAAAATTAAATGAATCCCTTTACCATTGCTTATTCACTCAACCATCTGCTTTCGATCTCTTTTTTCTCTCTCTATGGCACTCTATGGCTCACTGCTTTTTTTCTCGTTCCATTGTTGATTTGCTCAAATAACATTTCGCTAATATAATTTGTGTATATTTTTCTCAGCGCTTGCAATTGATTCGCATTCTTTTACACGCTTAAACTTTAAATATATATATATTTTTTTAACGTTCCACCGGTGGTGAGAATCAGCCATTTTAAATTCAAGCTGAATCTTTTCACTTCTTTACTGTACATTAATTTTAAGTGCAATTAAATGACACCTTCCACAAAAGCTCTTTGTTTGATTTCTGATTTGGATCTGGGCTCCCCCTTCTCAGTGGCATGAGGGGGACGGCGACGAGCTTCAGTCAGCCAATTGTTTGAAAAATGCAGAAATAAGCGCACAAACCATGACTTTTAATTTCTAATTTAATCGCATTTCCTCTTTGATCCCTAATTAGAATATATATTGAACCGACAAAAGACAATCATCACGTACCATTGTGCAATTACGAACGGAATTGAATTTAATGGAATCGAATTCAATTTGCACTAAATATGCAAAGTGATGCAATCGTAAGGATTTTGATTGATTTTGATATTGTAAGTTTCATGCAAACGGAATACAATATTCCTTTTTTTTGATCCACTCGAAAAGTTTTCCAGTGTAGTTTCTGAGCTGTGATCAAAGTTTGTATTAAACTAATGAACTTATCGTTCAACGACCGCAATTTTAACTTTTCAATCGTACGACGGAAAAAAAAGAACGAAATCAAGTTCTTGTGAACTGCATACCAAAGTAGATTTTCGAAATATGGTAAACGGGTCCGCATGTTTCGATTTTTTTTTCTGCATCTAAAGTTGAAGTCGCCAAATTGGGTATAGTGGAACGCGAGCAATTAATAAATGGGGGTCAATTACGTTCCATTTTTCAATGGTTTTCAATTATGTTCAGACTGAACATTCAAGTTACTTGAATATTCACGGTTTATTACATTTTTATTTGTGATGATTTGTCAAAAATTAAAAGTCATTGGAGCATTTAAAACTCAAACCTATCTACAACCTTCTGATCATTTTTAAGATTTTTTTACATTTTCAAAACGTTCGGTGTCAATCATCAGTGTTCAATCATGCTCGATGTTTTTTAATGTCTCATTTTGATTGAAAGTTTCATGATTTGTCGATGTTTGTGTGCAAAACCATTGAACATTTATATCATCTGGACTCATCGCTATATTGAAGTTGAATGTATGTTGTCAACAAAAGTCGGAGTTTGGCAAGTTGCCTGTGATGTCATTGAAAATGTTTGTTGTTCAACTTGTTTCAATAAAACATTTGAATAAAACTTAAAATTCATAATCATTTTGAGTGTGTGATTTCGTAAGTTTTTCATATAATTTGTAATGTATTTTAAATTGTCGATGTTACTTCATCTTATTGTGAATGAACACCGATTCATATCGGCTGATGTGATTGTTTAAGCGACTCTTGCACTTTAGCTCCGTATGAAGCGAACACACATAAAAACTGGTGCGAAAATGCACTCTTAGTAAGATAAATAGAGGCGGGTAAATATTTGCATTTCAATTCATTTTAAATTTGTGCTGGATTCAATTTTCATCGAAATATTTCGAAGCAATCGACATTTCGGTTGTCGTCGTTTCGTTTTCAATCGAATGTTTGTGCAATATTCTTTTATTCTTGTGCGCTTTTTTTTATAGATGTTAAAGCATTGGAAAGAACAGAGAATAGAAGTCCCTTGTGCCCATCGATCTTGTAAGATAAATACGAAAATGTTTATTCAATGAGTGTGAGTGGATTTATTTCGGCATTTCACGATATCTTTTCATTTTGTTGCAATGCTCAAAGATGTGCTCGCGATCGACATTCAAACTAAGGTCATTTGTGAGTGGGCAAACAGATTTGCACAATCCATCACTTTCATTATATTTTTGTTCGATTCTTATGTTATATGCGCTGGTATTTTGGATTCGTATTTATCGAATTTTTATTAAAATTAGTCTCTGGTCGTTACAGTCATCATGGTAATGGTATTCGGTTTGCCTTTCTTGTTCTTTGCCAATTGATTGGTGCGCTTTTTTGAACTGGTTTTTTTTCCTCCCTTTTTTCTCTCACTCTCACACTCCCCCTATCTCTGTCTCTCTTTCCTTCTTGTTCTTTTCGTTTTTCATACCAATACATTATGTCACTGTCGCCGTCATCATGTCGCTACTTCAATATTGAAATTCCACTTTTCGAATTCGTAATGATAATTCTTTTTGTCCTCATTTCCATTTCGCATGGAAAAGATATAGCTGAAAAATGCTTTCACACCGACTTTGATGAGTATTGCGAACGAATAAATTAAATAATTTGAGAATATCTCATCACTTCGATTTTTCTTTGTCCTTCTTTTAATGTTCCCAACATCTATTTGAATGGTTTAATAATATTGGTTTTTTATCTACATTTTTTTTCTCTCTCTCTCTCTCTCTCTCTCTCTGTGCGTGTGTGTGTGTGTGTGCAAAGATATTCAAAGTGTTTTATGCTTGGTTATATGCGTTCAATTTCGTCAATGTAATGTTCAATAATACAATCTATGTTCTCTCTCCCTTTCTCTCTCTCTCTCTCTCTCGCCGTCCCTTTTCTCCGCCTCATTCGGCATCGATTTGAGTGAAAATTAGCAAACAAAACAAAACAATCAAAATCCAATTGAAATAAATCCGATAAGACGTGCGTTGTAAACGAAACTGTTTCTCTCTCTGCATATTGAAATGGATAATAATTATGCAAAGGTTCAAATCAAGAGCAATTCTATTGATTTTGGCCTTTCAACTCGTTAAACTGTCGTGATGATATTACATGATTTACATATTTGCGACTGTAACACAATCTCTTCACATACATTAAAATGCAATACAATTCTTATTGAATTATTTCGTTTGAACGAGATACGATTGAAATGGTTGTCACAAAAACTGGCTATTTATCTGTCGTTTATTCCATTTTGATAAAGTGAAAAGCCAAATTTCAAAACAATCAAGCCAGAGGCAAGTCTCCAGGGTATTTTGGATATTTTAATGTCCATGTTAAACTGGGCTTTTATACCGCCCACATTTTTCATCCAATTTTGCTTGTGTTTGGAATACAGATACAAATGTGTTGAATTACGCTTGCTTTGAGCGACGTTTTCGATGAAAATGTACATTGTTTTTTTTTTAATTCATGGGACTCTTTAGTTGAACGAATGTTGACAAAAATCAAAACAAGCTGATTAAAATCATGTAAACAGTAGTATCAAGGGGAAAAAACGCAAAATTGTCTTTTGAAGTCGGACATTTTTCTTACTTGTTTTTAAAGTCGGAAATACCCGTCCAAAAAACACGGAAAGACGGAAGGACAAAGTTTATCCGCTTGACGCCTTCGTTTATTCAGCATGCAATGAATTTCAAGTAAATTTTGATTGAATTTTGAACCAAAAGCGTTTAAAGTAATGATTCCAACCCCTTGTTATCTGCGATTTAGGCAGTATCAAGAGCGGTTAACATTTGGTGTTATATAATCATTCTGTTTACCACCATCCCGCCTTTTTCATACAAAATTGGTAAGCCACATCAAAAAAAAGAAATCACATTGTTATTTTTCTATGTGGTTTTGAAAAAGCACGAGAGGAGAGACGAACATCAATTTGGTGTCGATTGCTGTTCGAGTTAAATTTGTTTCTCGAAACATTTCAATAAAACCAAATGACATGGCACATTCATGAGCGTTATCAAACAAAAAAATCGAACCAGAAAAAAAATTGGTTTTATTAACAGAGTTGCAAAACATAGCTGATTTTCATTATGTGTCCATATAATTTGCGTTGAAATTGTCCAAGTCTTGTTGGTTGTTTTGGTTTTTATGGAATAGAGGAAATCATTTTGGTTTTGAAAGGGAATTAAATAGATGATAATTAAAATAAATTATGCAGACAAATTTGTATTAATATATGTTGTTGTATAAATTTTTTTCAGCCAATCGTGTATCCCGCATATCTCACGTCTATCTGAATATTTGTGTAATACAGTTTTGTAATTTAGTATGTTTGGTATATAATATGGCACGGATGTTAATGACGTGCGCACCCGCACATTTCAGATGCCTTCACACTTTTGTAATATAAAATATGTTCAATTCAAACAATTGCGGGGTGGACGAATGTTATTTAAATCCAAACAAAAACTGGTGAACCACGTTCTACCGTATTTTCAGAACCATCAAAAATACACACGCAGAACTCTCTCAGAGAGAGAGTGAACGGCAATTGTGCGTATTGTTTTTGCACTTTGGCAGAGTGTTGCCTATAAATGCGTTGGCATAGTTTCAAAAATTCTCATTCGTAACTCAAGTAAATAATAGCAAAGCGAGAGAGAATCAATGATAATGAGAACGACGGATGATTCTCGCCACTCATAAAATAACACGTTTACTATGCAACGCGTTTTGAACGAAATGTAATTTATTTACGATTTGGCAAAGAGCAATTTTATTATTAAATATTTTCGGTGGGCCGAATTGTCCGGTGATGATGGGAAGAACGAAAAGCGAGAGAAAGAGAAGAGATTCATCCATTTAGTAAATGTATTTGAGCACAATCAACGTTGATATGCATTATCGCTTATTATGCATAAACGCGTTTGTTTGCAACATTCGCTTCGTTTTCGAAAGAAAAAAAAAATACTTTTCACAAGTTGTAAAACACAAAAATACTTCGAAGAGCAGTAAATTTATATTTTATGAGATGTTCTTATTGTCTCCACCTCTTCTGCTGTTTAAACTTAAATACACTCTCGAAAATATATTGAATTTTTTGGCATGATGGGGCTTTTGCATAATACTTTATTGAAAGATTCACCACCAATATTATTATCATTTAACACGTACTCGAAGATACATACAACCACCCATGTACATTATGGTGTAATATACTTTTGAAAAAGTCCATGAAACATTAGAACCTGTCAACCGCGCTTAATTTTCAGCGTCAAATAGAGAAATTTCACCAATTTGCATTTGAATGCAAACGAAGATCAACAACATGCGAGAATTCGATAGCCACACTTTCTAAGTTTGGTCAAGCGGAAAACAGTTATTCAAAACTTGCGCAGCCATAGGAAATGTTGTAGAGACCACGACACTAGTACTTGTGTGTTATTTATCAAAAATAGAAAATGGACTTTACATAACAGCAACTTTACCTGACATTATAAATAACGAACGAAGGGTATATTCATGCAAATGGAATTGAAATCTTCTGGTTTCCAAGAAGAAGAGGAGGAAAGAACTGTGTGTGGTCATGTTCAGTTCATAATAGCGTCGAACACTTTGGAGATACAAAAAATAATAATACACTCGCTCACACTCACACAAACGCCCCGTATTTGGAAATACGCTTACGCTTACACATGTACTTTCGCAAAAATTTTCAAATATTTATAGCACTCACATGTTATTCGGCTGTGCGAAAAGAGCAATAAATCTACTCGTTCGCTAAACAAAAATCAAACATGCAGCCTTCTTCTCAAAAATGAGTTTTCGGTTCACTTATAACATTCTTTTCGACTACATACAGACTCTCAAGCATTTTAAGAATATTAAATTTCAATAACATAAACTTCAGCATCAGCCAATACATACAATGTAAATGTGAAGCCACGAAGAAATAAGAAACTCTTGTTCGAATAATGTGAGTTTTCTACATAATTTATTATTATTATAATGTTGATTCGCCTTTTCGAGGATAAACAAGAAAAACTTTGTCTGTACGCTTTACACAACATTCGATAATAATAAAAAAAATAAAGCAATGGTTTTACTAGATTCAAAAATACTTCGTCTCTTTTTTTATTATTTGCCTTGAAATGCCACAACCAAAAGCCAAAAAGTTGATCAAAATGAGAATAATACAAATTGATACATTCGAGCATAACTTGAGATGAAAATCAATAAATCTATGTGGAAAAAAAACATCCGCCCGATGCTCGAAGAAAAGCTCAAAATATGATGAGTTAATCTTTCACTTTTACGAAATTAAGACATCCAAGCATCGAAAGCTGCTCAATTTTTGGCACATTTGAACAAATTTTCTTCACATTTCTAACTTTTACTAATCAACTGTGAAATCACTTAATACACACATGCACATAAATATTTATTTAAGCATTTCAGCTCGGTTCGATTTGGAATACGTTGCGCAAATGTGCCATGAAAATTTGGATAAAGTTTTAATTAAATTCAATTAAGAAATTCAGATATTTTCTCATTTTATTGAGGAATAACAGCAGGATATTTGCTTCGAGTTTATTAGAAATGAAAATGACACGTTTGCCACATGTCAATGAAGCTTTGCAACTTAAATCAACATTTCAGTAAAAATATTTATTTTTTAAAATATAAAATAACACATTTTAGTTTAATAATCATTTAAAATTAGTGTAAATAATTTCCATGTTCGTTTATTTATTCAAGCATTCTGGGCACATACGTGCATTTATTACACGCTTGAAAAACGTGTTTCAATTTTTCAAATCACGTTTCATTTGATCTCTTTTGTTTTTTTTTCTTCATTCGAATTTTCGAAGTGATGAACGAAACACTTTGTCGACTCCTTTTTCAATGTTGATTCAACATTTAGTCACGCTATACCGTCGCTGTGTTTGTGTGTATGTATGAATGAGAGAACTGTGCCTCGCAAAATGTCATATAAACGTTTTCTGTTTCCCGGTGGCGTCGTTACTGAAAGAAAGCAAATTAAATTAGCACCACATTAATCAAACTTCCCCAATTTATTATATGCGCTCTCTTTGCAAGCGGCAAAGTAACGGAAATGCGATATTACATGGTGTTGATGGTATTAAATTTCGACTGAAATGTATCTCATGAACGATTGTCTTTCTCATGTATGTCTTCTAGCATTATTTTTTCTCGATTTTCGCCGTAACTGTAACGTTTCCAAATCAAAAACTAGAGTTATAATTTTATCGCGGATGTAAACTTGATTCGTGCTTAGCAATATTAGACAAACGAAAACAAAGTGTGAAATTCAAAAATTTCATTTTGCCATTCAGCTAACATATACTTACATCGCTTTCGTTGGCATAATGCCTTGGATATTTTTCGCATGCCGAAACCACCACGACAATCACTTAGCATATCTTTTGGTTTTGACGCGGTATCTGAGTCAAAAGTTACATTTGAGTGTTTCATGAATTTCCGCACCAAGAAATGGGTGAATTCTTAGCATACGTTTTCTTTGAAGGCGCCTCTTCATTCAAATGTTGAACTATTCCGGGGAAATGGCATGATTCGGGCATGAATGGCATATATGACTACTTTGCAGTAGCTGATTGCGGTGGTATTGTATTGAGAATGTATTGTTTTATTCAAGTCAGCCAGATTCTCTGCTAAAAAAATCCAGAACTTGTATTTATGTGTTCATAATTGAAATCAAAATTTGGTACCCTAAACAATATGGCGGTCCTGGTTCGCTTCAATAAAAATATGTATGTATATACCGAAAATTGTACCGTATAAAATGTGTGAAGAAGACAACAGTGTAGACGAATTACCGCAACAATGTTGAAGAATTGAAAATATATAACATCAAAAGTTTTGTGCGGATGTTTGCATGGATCCTATACTTGAAATATTCTATATCCCATGTATTGTATGTTCAACACCAAAATCCATTGCATGCAAATTAAATTTACACCGAAATACTTTCAACAATTTTAATTTTGACGCTCAAAAATCATTGCGTAAGTATTTGCCAGCTTCAAAACATAAAAAAAAAACTTAGTCGGAAAATGGAACTTTTATGCGAACCAACACAAAAAAGATTTATAACTTTGTTGAGCAGCATTGTTGAAAAGTATTCATCCCCCCTTTTTTTTGCGATTGAGGCGAAAAAAAAGAGCGTTGCTGGTAAAAACCGCAAACATTCCAAATTCAATTAATTATGCATCAATGCAATGATTGTTTGGGTTTTTTTTTCGAATTGATTAGATTTTTGTGTGTGTGCGGATTATCGTACACATGTGTGCTTCAACTATATCGACAGCATAATGACTTCTTGATGATTTGCCCCGTTTAAAAATAAATTCAGTATATCGCTATTAC
>NW_022197705.1:1891358-1965329 GCF_009176525.2 Contarinia nasturtii
TGTGTGTGTGTATTAAGAGCTCATTTGTGTGAAAATGAGATTTGTATCATTGGGCCATTGTAAGTGCTTAGAATTTACGCCAAAATAAATAACATAATAACCATATTGAATGAGCCAACAAAATACCAAAATTGTGTCATTTTATAAAACACCCATTTGTTTGGCGCAACGATCAAAACAATGTGCAAAGAGCTTGTATTTTTATCATTATCATTTAAATTAAAGCAATGCATTATATGGTATGAAGTTTGAAAATAAAATGAACCCATTTAGCTGTGTGGAGCTGCGGTTGAAGCACGTACTTTAATACATGTATACGGTTTTTTGCACGATATCATGTGTGTGTGTTTGTGTGTGCGCGCAACATACAACTAATTCGTAATATAACCTTTTACTTGCTGGGAATGGGTGGCAAATTTTTGGCAATTTTAATTGTTACTTCGTATATTGTTTGTATCGTTTATGTTCACTCTGTGTGCGATGAGAACAAAGCACCAACATAACTGAATCAGTTATGCTACTAAAACCACACAAATTAAAATTTTAACCGAACAATGTGATAAACTCACACATACATACTTACATGGCGTTGCCTGGTTATTTCTCCAAATATAAATTGGATGTGGATTTTTTTTATTATCAATCTATGCACTCCAAGAATGACACGCACGTTTCTATTTTCGACACTTTGAATCAACTTAAAAAATCGATCGCATTTCAATCTTATTTCACTCAAATCGATGCCTGTGCGACGCATTTCGCATTTGTGGAAGGAATTTTCCATCGAATATTTCGAAGTAAAATTATTTCAACTGTACCAGTTGATATGCACTCTTGTTTCTTCCACTCTAAAAGTTCCACATATAAATAGTGTGTTGGACTACTATTTGAAAATAAGGGACTTAACACCATGAATATGATATTGTCATGATTTCGCATACATTCTTATTATTACAGCCCATTTCACACACACAACTCCGTCCGAAATAATTTAAAATTATAAATTTTCCTATTATGCTTTGCTTTCGTTTCATTTGAATACGCCGTTGCGATGATGACATTTTATTATTGTTTGGAAAGTTGATGTGCATTTTTCGGGAGGTATATAAATGTGCATGCGGTTTGTTAATGTGGCGAAAGTAATTTAATTTTATATATGACTTTGTACATATATTATGTAAAAAAAAAGCTTAACCGTTATCCATGGAGTGTGCAGTGGGAGAGCGAGTATGTGTGCATGAAAGGATAGCAGAGGAAGAGGGTGATAAAAAGCGCTATCTGTCGCCCATCACATTAATATCCTCACTTATTATATAAATGAATGATTACTCAACGCAGTCATATATGATGTTGCATGCTATATCTCTGCCTATGTCTATATGGTAACCTCCTAGTGGGCGAAATTTAAATACACATTTTCTCATTGAACACATGACAATTGTTTAGAACATTTTGTCCATTGAATGAAATAAATTTCATTCTCGCGACCTCATTTTGCATTTCCAATGTGGTTAACTGTGTTGTTGTTGTGTGTAACGGAAACTTATGCATATGTACGACTGGTGAGATTTTATGGCCGTATCTCCAAGTGTATTTTCATCTGTGAAAATGGAAAATTTGTTGAATAAACGAATTTAGTGAAAATGGGAGTGACCACTATCATAACATCAAAAAATTTATTGAGTGTAATGCTCGTTGTAGATTTATTCTGAAATGAACGTCAACAATACTCGATGTTTTCGATTTTTTTATTACTATTAAATCTTTCTTGGTGCGCACGGTGTCGAAATTACCAATAAAAACATGAAAATTATTCACATAAATGCTTGAAATCTGTATTAAATATGGCAACTGATGCCAAAATGATATATCATTATGTATACATAAAAAGAGTTCATTCGAATCCTTTAATAATTTAAATGCTCAAGTACTTTTAGTGACTTATCCGATTTTATCGTTCACATTTTGCACCAATGTAAATCGTTCCATCGTATATATCGTTCAGTCCAGTATCCACATACGTATACGTGCACATACTTGTAACATTTTAATTTCCACCCTTGATGATATATCACCACTTCAAGAAGAAAGTAAATATTTACCTAAATCAAATGTTTTCATTTCTCAAGAGGGTATTTCCTGCACTGCAGCAGAAAAATGCTCCGCACCGACGTGCTTTTTTTTCGTGTTGTTAATTTTCTGTCACAAAACACCTTTTTTGCGATACAATCTATATTATGAGCACGCAAAATGATTTCGCCCGCAAACTGTATAGCTTCGTAGGTTAAATTTCTGAATTGAAACGTTTTACTTGTAAACAAAGATGCAAATGTTATCTGATTGTATGATGAACAGCATACACATGAATAAAAGTGATGATAAAACATTTTATGTGGCACAAATTCCAAGGAATATGAGCAATGGGTGATTTTATGAGCAAGTCAAACAATTCTTACAAAGCATTCTCCTGTTCATTGTAAAAATATTAAATTCATTCATCATACACACTTTTCCAACAACGACAAATCAAACAACATCTGAAAAATGTAATTTTGGAAGAGCATATCGGAACACAAATAGCACATATTTTAGAAAGAAATTCAATAGTTCAATCGTGGCACATGGGACATATACATTAGCGGGTATAGTGGGTATAGTGATTGAAAAAATATAATATAAGAATCAGCATGACGGAAAACTCGTACAGTCGTACACTCTCAATTTCTGTGGGTAGAATATGACCAACAAAAATTTGGTAGTTCATAATTGCAATTGCAAAGAACACGATAGCACTCTGTGAATTAAGGCAAACATTTTCAACTGATAGTTCAACGAAATCAGTGAAAATACAAACATTTGTCACTTTTTCGCTTTTCTTTGCTATTTCTTTTTTTGTTTTGACCGTGCCCCCCAACTATAAACGAAATCCTGTATGCGCCCTTGTCGCAGATTAAAAGGTTAAAAATATAATTGAACCGGTTATGGTTGAGAGAAACACGAAAAATATTGGCAAGTAAATGAATGTCTCATTCAACTGACTATATTTTTGCCGCACAGCCGTTATTTGGTCGAATACATATATATTGAAACTTTATGGAAACGACGACGACGCCGTCGAAGAAAAGAATTCCGGAGACCTTATGCGTGTTGTACCACTTTTTGTTCTATTCCAAAGACAGTTTTTATTGATCACCATCTTCTTATGGCAAATGTGTTCGATTTATAATGCTTTCTTAATGCGGATTTAATGACGTGATGTTAGTGCACAAAGAGATTTTTCCGATTTCATTTTTTTACGATTCTCATTAACAATGCAACGTTGTCAATATACTTTTTCAATTTGCCACGCAAAAAATAACAACGACAGTTGTCACATGAATGCTTTCTGGATTCCCTTTTGAATTTTCTTTCGATTAAGTACTCGTACCCAAATTATATTGCAATAAATGCAAATGAAGATGTTTTTGAGAATGCCATTAATTGGAATAGTTGTACTACAACAAAAACTACTAATAATTATTGAGATCTTTTCAATAAATTTTATCATTTTTTGTGAACAAAACAGATTTAATCTCATTTAAATTGTTTATTTGTTTATTTCATTGCAGACATTACATTTGGATTAACTATTCGCATTGAGGTTCCGTTGGGTGTCCGTCGTGGTGATGATGCGCATTTAGTATGCAATTACAATTTGGAAAATGATACTTTATACAGTGTAAAATGGTACAAAGGGTATGTATTTCTATAATTTCGACAGGCCCATTTTTTTGAATTCGCTCATTTTCTATTTTTCTCGTATTCTATTTCGCCTAGTCGGAGGGAATTCTATCGATAGTAAGTGTTTTGAAATTAAAAAGAAAATCATCACATAAAATTTTCATTTTATAATTTTGAATTTCATTCTCGTTAAGTTTGCCAAAAGAAAATCCGGCTATGAAGCTGTTTCCGGTGGCCGGTATAAATGTGGAGGTAAATTCAAAACCAAATCAATTCGTTATTCTTTCAACGATAAAAATCAAATTTCTATACACAAAGATTTAATTGGTTAAATGCGTTTCGAATGATAATGCTGAAAATTCGAGCAAAATGTTCGTTTAGCCATTGGATCGGCCATAACAAATTTTTATCAAGATTGAGATGCCGTTTAGTATTTTAATACTAATGTACAAGTTGTATGGTGAATTGTCTAAGTTTCCGAGAGTTGTGGATAGTATCATTCATTATTTAATGCAGATAAAAATCAGAGCAGGAAGCATGTGCAAAATGACATTCATGCACGCGTACTGTAAGCATAGATGTTCATGTCGACATATTTTTGTACTTGGAAAATAACATTGTCGTCGCAACACATAAACACACACACACATACATCGAAAAATCCATCCACGTAGCAACAAACATTTCCCCAAACATGCAATGCATTGAATCGGTTTGAATATTGCGTTAACAAGACCGTTTCACCAAAAATCTCCAACATAATAGCATCAAGGTTTTGTTTGATTTGAAATCCCCGTAAAACTACCTGCATTAATAGGTCGGCTATCTGATGGATTTTGCTAGTCAGGTTATTCGTATACCTTTGGATCAGGATTTTCTACACTATATCTAGATGATGCATTCGCGGTATTTCATTATCTTTTTTGTGTGTACGGTTGTAACCGTGCACACATTGTACGCGATACATACAAGCATACATATAGGTCGTATTACAAGAGTTCATTTTTTTTTCGTAGATAGAAAATTGTATGATACAGTTCCGGAGTAAGCAAAACACACACATAATGTATATTGAACATGTGAATACATAGATTTTGTACAGGGCTCAATATTTGATGCAATCGCCAATAATAATTCATCGATGATGCGATCCGGATTGGCCGATTTGAATTTACGTGTGTTACATAGCAATCTTATTGATGGAACCGATGGAAAACAACGATGATGGACACAAATAAAAATCAGCGGCTAATCAAAGTGTGAAAGAATTTTGCATTTTATCACTTCGATTTGGATTACCGACATCTATCTCAACTGCTTTTTTACATCATTTTATGTTTTAACGAATTTTAGAATATGTATAGATATATATATTTTGTCAAAGCACTAAAAAAGTCAACGGGCACGATTCCAAGTTCTATTGCACAAATAGACGCTCAAAAGAATTGCATGCGATATCATTGCAAAATTCCAATAGCCAAAATAACTGTCGTCTGCATATTTTTCATTGTGAACACTGTACGCTTTAAATGTAGTTGGAATTGTTTTTGCAAGGTAAAAGTTGATGGAGCGATTGAAATCCTACCGAAGGTACTACAAAATTGTAATTTCTCTCTCCTTTTATCGTAATATAACGTTTTATCGATCATACATGGGGGGCTCCATTGAAGGATGAAATGAGTTTTTTGTTTGAATATTTTGTCCTATTCTGATGAACCTCCCTCAAATTGCCGACTGCGCCGCGAAAATATCATTAAATGTTAGAGCGCGTTTGCAGTAGACCAATTTACAGAATTGTATTTTAGCATCAAGCGTTGAAAGGGCACCAAATATTTCAAAATTTTGTCAATATTTTCCCATCGAATAAAATGCTCAGCAATGCACAGTGAAACTTACAATATATTGTTTTGGTGTCTTTTTACAAACTTTTGTGTGGAAGTCACCAGTTCAATTGTGATTTTCGTATTTATTAACATAAAGTAACATGAATGTTGTGCATTTGGAAAATGCATGGTTCGTTTTTTTTTGGTGAATAGCTTGCAACATGTCGATGCATAATGTAAGGTCAATATTTCCGTAAGCCGATAAATGTTTCTAAAGTTTAAACGACAAATGTGGTGTACAATACTACAGTAAAAAGTTTTCAGTTTTCTTCGGGAATTTTGAATAATTCATCTAATTTACCATTGTCGCCAGAAAACTTGAGCACGTAGTTTTGTTTTGCATTTTTATTATAAGTTTTAATTCCTTTTTGTTTGCCAATTCTCAATAGTTGCTGGAAAATAGATGTCGAACATCATTCGCACATTTATTTTAAACATTTCAAGAACTCTGAATCGACAGTCAAGTCCAGTTTATGGAGATTAAGTTTTCCACAATTTTCTCGGTCCAGTTTCATTTGTTTATTCATTTATTTTGATTAAAGTACGTACATAAAATTGATTTTATTGGACTATTTTTGGCAGATTTGATATGTTTTGTTCTATTTACTAATGCTCAATCTACGAATAATAGCATGAGGTAGAAATTGGCAATTTGAAGCCAAAAATCCAAATGTATTGCATGTTATAACTAAACCATATAATGAAATTATTTGAGAAATATTCTTTGGCATCGTCATCCATGTTTGGTATTGATTCAATCACATATTTTACATTTATGTAATATGAACGAATGAAAAAGAGACGAAAGCATAAGTCAAAAATAATAATCATAGAATTTTGGAAAAAATGGGTTACTTTTGGAGCATTCTTTCTTCCGGAGTGAAATCTAGAGTGAAATGTTAATTGAAAATGATTGTTTGATATCAAAATTGGCGAAATACCACGCAAAAATCATTCCAATGGTATTTTTTTTAAATATTTATTTTATGAAGTTTACAATTTGTATATAATAATCGGTCACTCGTGCCGAACGATGATTTCACAACTGGTGCCCAAACAAGTCAACTCAACTTCTGAAACGTCCAAGATATTTATTTAAATACGGAATGCTTATAACTTTATTTGTTCACAAACAACTCGTAAGTTGTTTCTTTCGCAATTCCAAGAGACCCGCCCAGAGAAACTATCATTGTTCAATGTTACGTTCTCAAGTTACCTCCGTGTTCCCTTCTCAAATATGATGACATTAACTTTTTCTTTCATTTTACCATAATATACATTTGAATCTAATCTTCTATTACGTCTCTATAGCGCCAAGGTAATAATTAAGTATCTAGATTGTCTTGGACCCGAGAAACCGAAAAAACACATAGTTCTCTTTTTTTTAATCCGGGTCCCGGGTGAAAGCCAATTGTTAAGCGACAAACAAAAAACACTCATACAAATGGATGGTGAACAAAACAAGTGATGAGATAAACCAAACGCCATGTAGAAAAACATGAAACAAATAAGAATGGAAGCGTTATAACATGCCAAAATAGACAACAATGATGTCGACAATGATGAGATGAAAAAGTGCATTGAAAAAAAAAGAAACCATAAAGACTTTGGGGATTTTCAGACGTTTAGTATCATTAATCAAGTAAGAGGAAATATGCCACATCATTATTATGGCTTCTTGGAAACAACGTATGCTGAACGACTCATGAACGACTCATGATGGTTGCAACAATGAAATGCGCGTTTATGTCAAAATGAAAAACAGCACCTAATCGTCATACAATGCACGATTTCCTCATATTCGTCTCGTGAATTATTTTGAACTTAGGCTCAAGGACAAAAAAAAACAGTGCAGTAGATATTTGCTTCCTCACTTCATTTCAAATGGTTTTTGCCAAAGTATCCCCTCACACTATCGTCCTTTTTCTCTAGTAAATGTACTCAGAAGTTCGAAAGCTTACACAGTATAATCTCGTTCATCTATTCGAATATGAAGATGTCACATTTCTCTTTTGGAATAAAAAGGTTTTTCCATCAGTAAGAATTCCTCCGAAAACAATTTCAATGCGCACATTTTCCGAATCAACAACTTTGTGTTTGGTTCTTTTGTCAAAAAATAGACAATGGGATTGCTTAGTTTTCATACACAATGTCTAATCTAGTTGGGAAATGATTAAAAATTGTGCAAAATCTTTCCTCTATTTTACCAAATTAATTTTTCAATGGTTTTTTTTTTTGAATACTGTGCTCGGTATAACAATTAAACAATGTTATATTCATTTGCTTTCTAGGCCACATTGGAACGGTTCGAATAATTGATTTCATATTTGTATGATTTTATCGTTGAATAGATTTGTCTGTTTGAATGAAAATTGTCAATTGAATCGTTTATGCAAGCGATTGAATTGATTTCAGGCAAATCAGAAATGACCATAATTGACCTCAAAAAAATGTCGACAACTTCAATTGATTTCCTTTCATGTTTGTATCAATATACAGTGTTCATGTGTGTGTGTGAAGTAAAAATGATTTCCAGCATACGCATCTACGCATCCACACAAGAATGAGTGGTTCAATGAGTTAAATGCAATCAAATTGACATCGGGTCGAAAGATAGTGAATAATTCAACAGAATAATTGAAAATAGTCAGGCTGACACACAAAACCATTAAACATTGTAACCAACAAATTGTATTCATCATTTTCGGCACACATGTCGTGCCCAACATAGAGTGCACACCGATTGACATCCTCACAGTGATGATGATGACATCGAAAATACCGATTGGGTCGCGTTAAAAAGAGACCGATAGTCCAATACAGAGATGAACTCACTTGTTCAATGTATACGGTAGTCACCAAAATAGAAAATTAAAATGAAATGATAAAACACAATGATATCGAAATTACGTATACAATTTAAACAGGGAAGCGTCCAAAAACCAAAATGGAGTACAAATTTTTTGCGTGAGATGAATGGACAAAACGAACGTTAGATATGTGTATTGGTCATTTATGTACATGTTGCATTCATTTTGTTTCATTTCGGGTTTTGAAGCAAAAGTGTTTGTCTTTGGACCAGCCTTTCATTTTGAATCCTTGGATTTTCGTAAAATATTCTCTGTATTTCTCTCACTTTTGCGCCAACAAGGCTAACATTTAAGGGAAACATTTTTTAGTGGCTTACAACAATGCAATTGCCGAACAGTTTTGTATTTCCTCTGTGATCGAATGCAGTTTCATCATCAATTTCTCTCGTTTTTTCGGTCTCGGTCTCTGTCTTTCTCTCTTTTTCTATTTTCACACAATTGAAACTTGGAACGATATGTCGAACGCAATGCTTGTCGGTGGTTTCTATTTGAATTTAAATTTGGAAAACGCCGAATTGCTTCCGTATCGGTTGATAAATTTTCGTTCGCTATAATTTGTGCGTCTGTTAGTATTTGCCCATAGTTGATTGGAATTGGAATATGCATGGCTATAGTTTAGGCGAAAATGAAGCAAACATTTTCCCCGTTGTGTACATGAGAAATTGACCAAAGTGACCACGAATCAGTGCACTGCACACATAAAATGCAAACGCATTCAAAATGCATGTATTAATGATTGTATAGGGAAATTTACTTGCTCCAACATACTTATCGATCTAGCTTGGAACAGTGCCATACTTAAGTCATTTATGCTCGAGGGCGTTATGACTATGGTGCCCTCCTCAACTCAGATATTTGTGTTTACAAAAATTTGCCATAAATTTTCTTTTACAATTTTAGAGAAAACGATATTCAAAAATTGTTTACCTTCGCATATGTGCATTTTCGATCGCTCATAAAATCATTGAAAACGATTAATATGCTAAATTTTGCTACTGTTGGATTTACTTACGATGGGCCGCACTTCCTGTCACATTCCTGTGCGGTCCTGAACAATTTCCGTCCGTAGGTAAAAAAAGGGACATGAGTTGGATAGTTGGCTGCTTACACTGATTTCCGAATCTACAAATTGACACGAAACTACGTTCGAATTGAAAGCAAACATTTGAAATGCATAAAAAGCTTGGTTATATAATTAATAGAAAATCTATTAGTTTTTTCGTAATGGTCATTATGCGTTTGTTTCTACCATTTTTGGTTTCACAGCATTTACAATCGAATGCCAGTCATGTTTTATTGAGAGCAGTTGAACCAAGCATATCGGGTAAATTTTCTTGTGAGGTTAGTGCCGACGCACCCAGTTTTCACACCGAAGTACAATCAAGTATTTTGGAAGTTTGTGGTAAGTTGAACAAAAAGAAATATATTTCATTGAATGACCTATTCATTTATGTGCATATCTTTAGTTTTAATCACAGCTTTGGAGCCTATAGACTTCAATGCAGTAGCTTTTATTACACATTTGAATGGTAGACAAAATTTTGGTTAAAACATTCAATTAGTAAAGAGAAGCTCGTTGCTTTAACATTGTTTCATAATAATTTTTTCTGTATCGAGTTTTTCAATTTAATGAAATATTAGTAAAATATGTAAAAAAAAATAAGAAAAAAATTATTCGAAAATGGTTGCAATATTTTTTCTAAAATACCCAACAACTCTCCAATCCGTACAGATTTACCAAAGCAGGTTCCAGTTATAACAGGGATTCAGTCACGTTATCGACATGGCGATACAATACAAGCGAATTGCACATCTTTTAACTCAAAGCCAGCGGCAAATTTGACGTGGCTGATTAATGATGTGCCGGTATGTATATTTTTTACATGTTATTTTATGATAAATTGACAAAGAGAATATATATCTCCATTCAAAAAAAATACATATAAATATTTTCACAGGCATTCAGAGTTGAAAGCTAATTAAATATTCATATTTTTCATAATGAAATTGGATATTTTTAATATTTGGTCGTACCAATGTGGTAGTGTCTTTCATCTCTGAAATACTCAATTGGCAAAAAATGAGCATAAGAGTCACTTAAATCGAATGTCGATTTTACATGACACCATTTGTGCTCAATGTGAAATATACAGTGGTGGCGTGGCAACCAAAGTGGTTACTGTTGAAATGAAGAGAATCAAAGTGTGAATAGGTCAATGAATGATGCTAGGAATGATGTGTGCAAATACGCAATTGATAACAGCTAACCAGCCAATTGTTTGTTCGCTTGTCAAGTTTTTAGTTCAATATAAAATTCATGTTTAATATAGATACACACCGACCAATGAAAATTATTGTATGAAAAATTATTGAGTGTGCACGAACTCTTGCAACACGCACACACACACACATCGATGTCAATCAAATGATGGAATTAAGCCAATGTGTTCGAATCACTAATAATACATGCATGTTTCGGACAAATGCACGGAGACATGATGCACACGCTTTACATGTGTTTGTGATGATTTCTATTTCAAAATGTGTTATTTCACCTCTTTATCCGATTGAATTGGAGTTTTCGGTCAAAGGTTCAATTGCGGATATTGCACACAGACTCAGCACACACACGCGCACACACACACACACACACAAACACACACACATTTTCAGGCGATTACCAAACAACATTATGCGAATACTGCACTTAGATAATATTTGCGGTTGCACATGTTGTCATTATCTATTAGAATATGTGTATGCTCAGGCAGTAAGCATTCACACGGTGCTCTGAATACAAAACGTTAGAGTAGACGCGAAGGGTAACGGGACGAAGACGACGAGGATATTTGGATTTACGTTATTTTCACTCCAAATCGACCGCATATTCAAATGACTCATCATCTTTTCACAAAAGATGCTGATTTTCTACTGCAACCATCATTGTCGCATATCAACAAAACAATTACCATGCAATTTATTATGTGGTTTTCGATTAGTCCATATTCCAAGCACAGCAATTTTGAGTCTATGCTAATATTGCACGTACGTCAAGTGTGTGCCCACCACATATCTGTAATATACATATAAAATACAATATGCTGAGGCTAGAGCTTTTGTATTGCAGCGCATGACCGCACATTTTATTTATTTGACTAGAAAACTTATGAGACCTTCGTGTTAGATCCATTTGTCCACTCGTACATTTAACCGAGTAACAAATGATAATAATTATTTCGACACTTGATTCTTCCTCGTTCGGTATCTTTGGACCACATTCTATGCCACTCTCTGTCTGTCTGTCTGTCTGTCTTTCTTTCCCTCCTTCCTTCTCGCTCTCTCTCTCTCTATCTCTGTCTCTACCTACCTATCTCTCAAAATTTTTGATTTGCTTCATTGAATACGAGCAGGGATTTTCTTTTTCATTTCAAATTCAAATAAAAAAAAATCTTATCCGATCTGAAGTACTTTTGCGGTTATTACTACATAATTTAATTGAATTTTTTTTTTGTCAATGTTGAGAGTAAATCTCTTTTGTATCATAAGCTCAATCGTATTTATTAAAAGTGGATTGAAGTACTCTTGAAATATAAATTTTTTGTCATTTTCACCTTCGAATCATTTTTTTGATTTCAAATTTAATTCTCCTCCTCTTGCATTTTGAAATTCGTATTCATTCAGGCGCGACGCTTGTATTTCCATAATTATTATGAATGTCACGAAAATGGTGCGAACATTTGAATTCTAATAGCATCAATTCTGTCGCGTATGTGTATCTGTATACATATATATAATTGATAAGGCTTCATTTATTATTGAAATTTCAATGAATGAAACAATATACCATGATAATGAAAACAAACGAAGATATTTTCGTGAACATATGGAAATTCAGTCGAAAAACGGGTCCGCAATGTACGCGAAACGAACAAAAATAAATACACTTGAGAGAGAAGTTGCATACACCCATAAGTGGTGCACACATAAGTAAATATACACAGAGAACAAGTGAGATAAACAGAGAGATTCGATATGATTCAACGACGTAGTCTCCATCTTCGTATTCGAATCGAAAATGAAAAATGATGAAGCAAAAGAAGTATGCGCGCCATAATGTAAACCGATATATGCGTTTTGTTGAATGTTATACATGGTAGAGCGGCGAATTCGTGCTCATCTATTTGTCGTGTAATCCGTTCCGTTTTTCGAGAAACAATTTTAATTGAATAGTCAAGTTGATGGAAAATCGTTTTTGTGTGTTCAATTACGATGTGCCAAGCGAAAGAGCGACAACAACAACCGTGCCTCGTAATACCAATGCCATTAACAACAAACAAGAGGAAAAGTATAGAGGACAAAATCGAAAAAAGATTCAAATACACACAAAAAAAAGACCGCCGTTCTTCGGAGAAAGAAAAAAATTAGAGCGCATCACCGTCGTTGAAAGTCATTGTAAATTGAAATCTCGCAGATGGTTGAGTTGCGAACGTATAAATGACATACCTTAACATTTAATTCTTTTTTTTTTCTTTCGGGAAAGCATATTGAGCAAAAATAAGGAATATTTGTACCCATGTCTCTTCTACTTTATGCACGCCAACTTCAGATACCATTTCAAACGAACTTTTAAATACGTCAATCAAAAAATAATTTACGTGTCGCATAGATACCCATGTGCGCGCACTCGTGTTCGCGTGAAGTAGCGTCACTCAATACACATCTGTATGTGTCCGTGTGTCACAAAACATGCGCTTGGGAATAATAATAATTTTATAAAACACAATCACAGCCACATATCGTAAAATTGCGATATGTCGACAGTGTGTGCGGTTTTGATCAACGCGCCATATCTTTTGATTGTGATTACTACTAGTGATACATGTTTGCCACCATAAAAAGGGATATACAGTACCGATACGATTATTGTGAACGATGATGATTTCTACTTTTGTGAAGTTCATACAAATAAAGATTGAAACGATGCATATACTGTGATATAGAGAGATACAAAGTGTCAGTGTGTGTGTGTGTCACTGTTTGCATACATTTACGTGGAGCATGTGTTGATTGATAATCTTTTGATCGTTTTAGTAATTTTATCTGCATCACTATACCTCTATTCTTCGATATTTCGTTGTTATATTGTTTGTCAGCGTTATGGTTGTGTGTCAATCCGTAATTCTCTGAGCTTCTTTATCTTATTACTCTCGGTGTGTGAGCGCATAGTTATGAAGGACATCTCTTTCAACATCCTATTACTCAATGTAGTGTTCAATTTTATTATTGTCATTTAGCAATGCTCATTGTACGCTGCAAATATGCACATTTACAATACGGAATAGCAATTTGGTTGTTAGTGCCTGGTGAATAGCAATACCAATCAAGTCTTATTCAACATTTTCATGGTTCAAAAGACATTTTGACACAAAGCATTTCAAATGAGCACAATGAAGTAACATAGTGTGTGCGATATAAAAAAGAATTGTTGCAAACGAAATTGGATTCTAAGTGGCAATATCGACGAAATTGTAGAACAGAAATCAAGAAGTTGCCAGTGGAGAAAAGCAGCTTTATTAATGCCAATTGATTTTGACTTTTTTTTAGAACTCATTGAGAGTGAAGACAGAAATAGAGGAAGATATAAAGAATATTTTCTAAAGTTAGATTTGATTTGTATGCGGTTTGGAAGGAAAGCCGTTCATTTATTATTGAAAAATTCTTTTTGTAACAAACGGATGAATTCACTTCAAAAAAATCTAACACAATTGCATTTCTCGGTATGATTTGGCGAGAGAGAGAGAGAGAAATGCATAGTTTCGTTTTGATCAACTTACCATCCAATCGACATTCCTTTTCATCACATTCTAGAGCTTCCATTCAGTTCACCACAATTTTTCTGATCAAATTTGCAATGAACTTATAGCCAACTGGAATATTTCTTTCATGAGCATTTCGACCTAGCAATCGAAAAACACTAAAGAAAATCTATAAATTAAAAAAAAAAACATGTTTACTTTTGATGCGATTGTTTGCGTTTTATGTTATTGAGAAGAAAAAAAATATCAAAACTATTATCAGTAGAATTTATTTTTGAAGCTTAAAATATTTGAAATATTCCATGAATATAAAACCGATGTTCTTTCATCATTTTCAGGCATCTCCGTCTCTTATTCGACAGCACACTCCAATTAAGAATGTCACAAACTTCTTGGAGACGACAACATTGGAAATAAATTTACTAGTCACAAATAGCTATTTTACCAGCAGCTCGCGAGGGCGACTTAAGGTAAGTTTTTTTGTCACACCGACTTTAATTAATTTTGCAAAAGAATTTAATGACATTTCTTCCGGATTCTCTTAAGATTTCGTTTGAAAATTGCGCTTTTTTTTACTCTGCTAATGTCAAAGTGTTTGTTTAAATATACAAGTTTAAATCAAAATCATGAACTTTATTTGACCATAGAAGTTGCATAGCCCGAAACAGCATCTCCAATGTGTGTTGTACATCTGAAGAATGTTTCGCAGCAAAAAGGATTAGCCGTATTTGATTTCACAAAGAGCCCTTTCCTTGTGGAAAGCTAATTAAATTTAATGGACAGAAATTACTTTGTGGAAGACGACGTAAATGAATTTTGCCACTGAGAGCAAGAGAGAGTCTTACAAATTTGACATAACGTTTACATTCATTTTGGTTTCGATTTTACCCCTTTTCATGCTCTTCCCTTTCCAATGCGTTCAATCAATTTAATGGCCACTTGTCCGTTAAATTTCACGACTCATGCATTTCAGCCTGAGCTAAAGAGCAAAAAAGGGCTACGGGGCAAGAGAACCGACCAATTTCCAGCACAAAAATTGATTTCATATTTGATTTGATTTCTTTTTGTTTGTCGCTATCGCGCAAAAAAAAAAAACACAATATCGAAACCGAAAATTAAATCCAAATAATCTTTAGTGCCAACTCATTATTTGAGATATATATTGTGAGTCAATTTATTGATTTCAAGTGTAATGTTGAACACGTGCGATGATGATATGAAATAAAAGCAGTAGCCAATTTCGGCAGCGAAAAGTGTTGTGTCATTGTGATTTTGATAAACCCTAAAATCAAGAATGATACTGATGAGCACATAATAATTTTTTCTTTTTCTTCTGCTTATACTCGGAATATTATCATTTCATTTATTTTATTCGAAGAGATGTAGAGATAGGAAAAGATTGGAACATGCGTGAAAGATGGCTCGCTATGTATGTAAATGCACATGTATTGTTGGCTTTAGATTTTGATGATGAAACGGGTTCTTTTGTTTTTTTTTTTTGTGGACGAAGAACGAAGCTTTGTACCGGATCGTTGTGGGTTAAAATGTCAGAATGACTGCAAGAAGATGTGTATTTATATTAAATAAAAACTACTGCAAGTGATTATAATAAACGAACACGTCCAAAACGTCTCTTAAGAAATTTGTTCTTGACTTGGCTAAACGCGCATAAAACTCGACTACGTGTTTCTGAAATGATGATATATCATCCTTGCTGCATTCATCTGTCACAAGCAAGTACGTTGAATCACTTCGATGTTCAAAGCGAACCCGACGAGCGCTCTCTTCCATTTTTGGCCACAAAAACACGCAAAAAACAAAAATAAATACAGTTTTCGCATACTTGAAGGATGATCATGTTTATTTCTCCGACTCAAAACTATAATTGAAAATTGAAATACCATACATTTGTTATGGAGGACCATGCGCCACAAATCATAAAAAATAATCATCATCATCTTATACCGAGAAAAAAGTAGATGCGTATCAAAACAAATAAGTCGCATTTGGAATTGAAAAGGCTTTTTTATATTTTATGGATATTTATTACGACGACTAATCTAACGATTCTTCAAGAAATATTTTCTATTTCTTCAAATTGCAGCCAATTCAAATGGTTAAATGTAAAAGATAAAAGAGCTTGAAATTGCGCGCATGTGACACTGATGAAGTTTTATTTGTTTCAAGCAATTCTTTTTTTTTTACTTCATTTGGCCATCTCGTTCGGGTTATTGTAAAGTAAACATTAAACGAATAAGAGCAAGAAACGGGAGAGCGAGAGCAAAAAAGGCGGCCAAACTATGTATAAAATGGATGTGGATAGAAATTGCAGCAGTAACGAAAATAACAGCAGCAACGAGATGCGCACGACATTAAGAACAATATTTAAACGTACCAAGAATTTCCACCATTTATATATTTCGCTACAATTCTCTTCTTCTATATTGTGTACAGTTTTTTTTTTCGGTCGCATTATGATTTCTATCCGAATGCTATTGAGCATGTATGTGACTCAGTTTGTTCAGCTCGTTCAACCTACTTTATAATTTTAATGCATTTCTGCGATTATACTTTATAGATATTTTGCAATAAACCTTGAGAAAATAAGGAAAACGACACAACCGAACTCACACAGTGATGTGGAAGAGAAAGAGATCGGGGTTCAGCACCACATCGGGCAAAGTCATGTGCAAAGATCTGAAAGCACGTTTCAATTTTTGAAATTACTTTGGTCCTTTTTAAGCTATCCAACCATCGTTCGTTCGCTCTTTCATTTCAACATTATCAAAATACACGACTTATGGTGAGCTATTGTGGTATAACAATTGCAAAAGGGAGCACACAAAAAAGAAGAAATTACTATTTATCGGTTGAGAAACGTGTGTTGCTTACATGGATATACGGCGACGAGTGCATAGACAGTGTGCGTTCTGTCAATGGAGGAAAAAAAAAATAAATAATCAGTCGATGACTTATCATCTGACTCATTTCTGTTAAATCAATTTCAATTAGGAGCTATTACCGAATCTGCTGGGATTATTATCTTCGGTTTCATCGAATTGACAATGCCTGTGTAGTGTGTATTGTGCATGGGAAATCGTTTCTCTTTCATGAAAATTGTTTACATTTATTTAGCAATTTTCATTCGACAAAGAGTCTCCACAAAACGGGCTCATATGTTGAATGAATCACATTAAAAACGAAATTTTGAAAAAATGAGTTTTTCAAAACCATTTTTAACCTAAAATTAAATACCAATATAAATGTTGACCCAGCCCAAAAAAAATTGAACCAGTTTTCACGGTTTGAATTGAATCTTTTTTGACTCTTCAATTTCTCAGAGGAAAATTCTTTGATTTGCAAATTTTTTGGTGAAAAAAAAATGGGAACCTTTTTTGGTGATCAATTGTTTGAGATATAGTCTTGGGACCTCCTTTTGATTTTCCAAATCTCTCCCCTTTGAATCTTTGGTGTTAGTACCGGGGGGTGAATCGGAAAAGAAAAATGGAAATAATAAAAAAATAATCGAAAGAATGGATAATAGTCCTTCAGTAATGGAATAGTAATTTTTAAATGATTACACCTTGGTTAGAATACACGTATGCCAGGCATAAATAACTGAGTCAAAAGTATCAATTTTGTCCGTCCGTCCGTCCTTCCGCTCGACACCAAAAAGTATGAACATATGCCTAAACGCTTTTCTAGTTATTGTCGGCTAAAGTGCATGCAAATGTGTAATTTAAATGATCCGCTCTAATCATGCGACTAAATAGAGTTGAAAAGTTGAGAAATAACGAAATGTCTCGATAAGATTTCCATAGATAAATGGTTCTTCCTTCTGGCATTGTAATAATAATAAACAATAAAACATGTCCAATATCTGAATACCGAACGCATAAAATGTTTATTATTACATTACGGATATTTATTAATAACATACTGTGTGCGGCGAGCATTCATTATTCGTTTGAATGTAGGCTCGAATGGGTTTGAAAACAATGCTCTCAACTAATGGTTGCGCACCGAACCAAAATACACGTATGTCCAGAAGACGTAGAATTTGTTAATGTTTCATTATTATTTACTTATGCGACCAGAGGCTGAGACGCACCACCAGTTATTACCTATTGAATTATGGCAAAATTAGAGCCTCTTCCACAAAGACAGACGAATGTGTATATGTCTAAATGTTGTTGTATTTGTTGTTTATTGCATATTCGGCCGTCGTTCACCTTTAATTGGAAAACGGCAAATATTTTACATCACAGTGTCCAGGTCCACCGAGCAACACACACACACACTAAGACCGATATTTGTTATCGTATTTTGGGAGATGTTGTTTGTATTTGTATTCATTTTCATTCCGTATGTAACACCATCGCCACGAATATCACGAGATTTTGCATTTGGTGTATTTTTGTTACACTGCGGATAACAATGCAGTGCACATGGCCATTTTACCATTACTACAAAGTTAGATTTCGATCGAAACCAAAACCCATTTTACTGTGAATAAGGTCTGTATTGAGCACGATAACATTTCAACAATTTCTCGATGAATTGACCCAAGTTGATTTATACGACTGTATCATCGCATTTTTGCCTTGCATCCAATGCTCAAGATCGTCTCTCTCTTCACTTGAGTTGGTTGTACATTCTTAAAGCAGTACGAGATTGTCTCCAAACATATAATAAAATGAACCGTTTGTGCGAGTGAGAGTGAGTGAGTGAGAGAGAGAGCGGGTGTTGCAATTTTCATTACTTTTTCATAATGCAACGCTTATGACGCTTTTCACTACACAGTGTATACACTCATTGTTGCAACTGCTCATACATATTTATTGCGTTACCGTTCTAACCTGCACCATTCTCACTTTGACACAGTGTATGATTTGAGTTGAGGTTTATGCTCTACATACCATTACCAGAGTGTATATTCCGTCGATATATAGAGAGCTAGAACGAGCAATAGTGTTTTCCATAAAAGCTGAACAATGTTTTAGGGGTAATTTATCTGATGAAGACATATTACTCCTTTTTGCGTTGTGCGTATATATTTACGCGTCCATATGTGACCAGAATACACACCAATTCAACATTTCCGTGCGCCACAATATCAATCCGTTCTGCAGCAAGCAACCAACAACATTTCCTATGTGTTTTACGAAACAAATAAATACATACACATTGCACAATTTCAACAATTTTGCCGTTTCTTTATCTCAAGACGCAACATATTGTGCACAAAGATTACTGCAAATGAATGTATCCGAAACCGCAATAAATGGAACATTTCTCAACAATTTCACTACGGTAAGGTATATGACACGTTAAAACGATAGTTAAGTTTTATGTGTTTATGATTCGTGGACGTGTGTATGTTCGGTTATGTCCTTTTTCGGTATGGACCCCGGTTCCGGCTGGTTTGAGATTTGTGTGCGCGTTTTCTTTTAGACTTCATTTTAAAAGACGAATAAAAACCTCGATTGCACACTGAAAACAGTGAAAGAGCATCAAGAATTTGCATTCATTCCCATTGAGGAAATTGTGGAGGATTGTATCATAAGAACTTCGCCAAAATGATATCCGTTGAACTTTTCGAATAGAGAGCTTAGCTTTTTGCATTCAAATTCAAAGCGACAATGATGAAACCAAGCGGTATCTGGTGGCACAACGGACGGAAACTACGTAAACCAATTGAAACTCACATAAATGAGGATGTCAACCGAAAAACACACACACATGCGATTATATTCAGTGCACTGCAACTGAATGCGACAATTTTCACTGTCAGCAAACGAGAAAAGTTTAATTAATTGCTTATTATTATTATTTTCGCAAAAATTTTCTACACTGATGAAGTTCGGTGCTCACCGTTTGATACAATTGTTGGCATTTCGTACACAAATTACTTCTACTTCGACACTGTTTGACTAAAAATCCACAAGCGCACACACACCCACACTCACACACACACACATATATATGTACACATACATTTTCACAACAAAATGCCATGTTGCTAAACATTTTTGGAATTAAAATGAAGAAGGTATGTTGCGTGTATGGTTATTTCAATGCAGACAATTCCAAAGTTTTGTGGCTTGAAAAATCAAATGAAAAGTTTCCCAAAATGTAAAATGGAAAATTTTGTGCATTTGATTAAAAACACACACATACAGAGGGAGTGAAAGAGCGAGAGAAAAGAAAATAAAGACAGACAGAGACGCATTCATTTACTTCTTCACTCACTTAAACGAGCTCACACGTACTGAATCGAAATCATCGCTGTCATCAGCAGCTCGCTAAATATACATGTACTTTTGTGAGCAAAAAAAAAACTTTGTCTTGCATTTACTTTTCGGAGAACTGAGAATGTTATGGCTGTGTGATCATGATTCATTTCTTCTATTTTTTGGATGCACAGATGTTAGATGGAGGATGTTGACAGATACACAGTTCATCTTGATCTGTATCATTCGTTTGTAATAGTTTTCATTTTGTGAAAATGTTCGCAATTGCATTTTCCCATCGAGTTCATGTGAACGCATTAAATTATATGTGTAACCCATCATCATTGCATACAATGTATATCGTACAATGTACATGAAACATTTATTATTTATATTTCATTTTTCTCTTTGTTTTCTTGCGCACCGTATTTGTATAATGTATGATAGAGTCTGAATGTTTATTGACTGATGTGTTGATTTTTTCGTTTTTTTTTTCCACCCCACAGTTAAAGTGTTTGGCAAGAATTCATGATATTTACGAGGAGTCAGCAGAACGGTCAGTTGAAGATGATACAACAAATGTCAATGTGATGGCTTCAGGTACATCAGCTCACAACATCAATTCGTATCAATCGTTTGATCATCCCCAAGACGGTGAGCCTAGCAGTGATGGACTTTATTTAACACATCAAACAAGTGGTAAGCGCCTTTTTTTTTCTCTTCTCACATGACATATCCGTTTACTATTTGACTGAACCCCATCTCATTTCACCATCGGCAACTTATTGCCTAAGACGAATTTACGGTAGAATTTTTGCTTATCGTTTGCGTATCGTATAAATAACAATTTCAAAAAGCACGTTTATTTCATTCACAAAGCAATTCAACACAACATTCAGGACAATAAATTCGAATAAATGTGAAGTTATACACACATATATACCACGCGAAATCATCATGCTATACCAAAAACCATATGAGCGACGACGAGCACAAACAAAAACAATTCACAAGAAAAATGACTTTCTGAGCTTTTGTTCGTACTCACTATTAATACTGTTTTTGGTTTTGTTGGTAAAATTTGATTCAATGCCTGCCCTGACTTCGAAAACCCGATGAAGAATAAGAAACACAGAGTGTTGAAAGCAAAACTTATTACCACTATACGCCGACTTATCGTTTTTAACACACATACAAGTGAACTGTGTACATTTATACCGTGCGGTGAATGCGATATGTACATGAAAGTTGCAATACGACCAAATTTATTCGCTGTCATTTGTTAAATTCGCCATTGCCAACGTTTGGGATTTTATTTCATTATTGTATGTTTGCTTCACTGTTCAAGCGCTTACGTACAACTCAGCCGAAAGAGAGAACAAGAAGAGAAGAAAAAAAAAGTGCACACATCTATATATAAAAAGGAGAATTTAATTTTGGCTTCTTTGTTGTGGCAAAGAAAAACGAAACGAATCATATAAACATTAAAACGTTTGATTGAATGCGCCACATGAACGCCAAACGTCACACAAATAAGGAACCATTGAACCATTCAACAATGCGAAAATCAAATAAGTTACGACAACTTACGAAAAAGGAATTTCGGCTATAATTTATCTGTTTCCTTCCGCGAAAATTTGTCTTCCATTGCATTGCAGAGGAAATGTTCTATCGTCTCGAACCCGACCGATTATAAAAAGTCGAGCATTATTTCGGTGTTTATTTCGGTTTTGTTTTCTTCTGTTTTTTTTTTATTTCGTTCGCTCCATCTCTCGCTATCTCTCGCTATCTCTCGCTCGCTCTTACTGTCTCGTTTCGCCGTTTGGAGACTTGCCCAATTCATATAAATTTCGAATAATCTCATGAATAAGACATATTTAAGCATTGAAAAATTACTCATTTGGGAGCACGTGCTGAGTGGTTCCAGGTTTGTGATCGTTATGGCTCTCTGTACATA
The DNA here is from genome assembly GCF_009176525.2 of Contarinia nasturtii. Lineage (NCBI taxonomy): Eukaryota > Metazoa > Arthropoda > Insecta > Diptera > Cecidomyiidae > Contarinia > Contarinia nasturtii. The sequence goes on from NW_022197705.1 coordinate 1,913,838, forward strand.
ACACATATTACAAAATATCTATACTATTGGAGGGAAAATGCGAACAAATACTTACGTTTAATGTGATATTATTAAATTGATATGAATGAAATGGCGAGCTGTAATTCGGACGGCGATCATGTATCTTTAAATATAACGATAAGAAATCCTGATAGCATCCCCTTTTTTCTTTTATTGAAAATCAATTTTATTCACCTATGTACATCCGACAACATAACGATTTTACACAATATTTAAGGATACATGTATTATTATTTTTTGAATTCTCATTTTGGTTACTTTTACAGCTACTTTTTTTCGAAAAATAAGTTTCAGTTAACGGAATTTCAGTCGCGCTCAGACGATTCAAGGAGGGGGGTTATGTATGCTCCCCTGTGCTCATGTATGCTTTAGTCTATATTTAAATGAACGCCGTTTTTTAAAATTATTTCAAAAATCGATTTTAGTGCTGTTCTAATTGAAATTCAATATTTAAAATGTTGAAATGTTCATGTAACGTTTTAAATTCCATTCGTCGAGTTCGATTTGAAAAATAAATGATTATTATTTATTCGATATAAGTCATGAAATCATATTTCACTTCATGTTTTCTGACTCCGGAACCGATCATTTAGAATATTAAAATTATGTTGTCACTATGTTCGGAAGTGTTAATGTATGAATATTGATAAACAATGCAAACTCAGTCAATGAATTAATCGTTAGCGTACGTGTTATAAATCGTTTCGACGAAAATCGATATTTTATGCATGTGCTTTCCGAAAAATTGTGGAACCATTAAATTATCCAACGTTTGGCCATAAATTCGAACAGTAGCAGTCGTACGAAATCTAGACTGTATCATAAAATTTAGCATGTTGTTATACCAAGTCCAATGGTTTTTCGCATTAATTAGCACGTTTACAAACAAAAAAAAATAACATCAACAAATAATTTATCATTGATGGAATTTTTATATATAATTTTATTTGAAGTATAAAGTTGCGCATTCCCCGATTATGGCAACTTAAGTGCGGTGGATGTTAACATACACTTGCATCATTAATAATCAAATGATTTTGAGCCGTTGATTATTTTCGATGTTCATTTTACGTTTTTGTGTACAAACAACGTATTAAATGGAATAAACTCAATAATTGAACCCCTACAGAAATCGATCATGCAAAAATACTTAACACAAACTCGAGAGGCCGATTGAAATATTTACATATCGAAGTAAATCATGCAAACAGACATTGCTTTTATCATTTGATACCAAATCCGAAACATAAATGTTTTATCGCGATGATTTTCCAACGCTAATGCACAAAATCTCGACTTATGTGATGATGAAAATGAAAAAAAAAAAATGAAAAGTATGAAATTAAAGTTATCTGCGTAAATTTATAGAGTAAAAATACTGTAGCTACTGAGTACAGAAAATATGCCATTCGCCAAAGTAGGTTGAAATTCACTTGATTTTAATCCTTAACCGGACAACTGAAAAGAGTTATACTATACTATTATACTATTGAGTAAATATAGTTTCATTTTTGTAAAAATTAAATGTAAACAGGTGAAATAAATAAGAAAATTTTCATTGATCTTTGCTAGCCTCGAACTACAAAAAAATCAATTATGGGATCACAAATGACGTTGCTTAGAGCTTCGTACGAAAATCTGAGTCATTGAAAATTTTGACGGAAAATTAACTTGCTGCGCCCTCACTGTTGCTATTCAACATAATATTTTTGTCAATTGTTTCTTATTTATTTCTCATGATGGCTTCTTTACAAAAAGATAACTAATACCCTAAAGTTTGAAGACTTGTGTTAATATTCCGACAATCACTACTTGCACATATCACTTTCATCTAAATAGCACATATTGCATTACTCCTTTTCCACTTAATTTTATGCTTATGAATCACTGCGTAGCTCTTTGAGTGGAGGAAAAAAGAGCACTTCATATGTTCGGATTAGAGTGTGAAAATGTCTGTGAAATTAATTAGTATCGCTCAGTCATAATGCAATCAGTGCAGTTGAATCTAATTATAATTTTATTTCCATCTTCTTAATTTCATAGTTCCTCAAACGTTTATTTAGTTATATGAGCTTTATTGCATCAAACGCTCAAATTAAAAGCATACTCTATGCAAAAAAAAAGTGACTAACACGAGGCGAGAAGGAATCTATTTTTCGTCGAATATTTTATTTTATTAGAATGCGTCGTATGGAAGAGAATGACATTATTATATATTGAAATTGTGCTTTTTATATTTAAAAGGTCCAATCAAACTTAATTTAAGCGATGGGAAACATAAATTTTAATATTTGAAAGCGAAGAGCTATTAAAGAGTAGTAAAAGAATTTCTTTGAGGTCAAGCATTTGATAGGTGGAGAAATGTGCTGCAGCATTTTTCAACAAACCTACATGTTTAAAAAAAGGGTAGATTTGCCATTCGGTAAACGTTTGATTTCATCTGAAAAACTAAACGTGATGATGAGCATCAGATATGTTGCAAGCATTGGCCATAAGCTCAAAAATGGTTCGTTTAATAAGTTGTTCAATCTCAATATTGTTTTTTCGTCTTCGTTGAAATCACACCATCACCGCACTTAATTCTTCTTTCAGGACCTTACTATATAATTTATTGCAACAGTATGTAAGTCAATGTTGTCTTGGCGAGATCTAAAGTTCTGTCGTTGAAATGCGCTTATATGGTTTGCTCCCGTTTGGAACTAACATTGATATATATTAAAAGAGCTGCTTAGCATCTAAATTATCATGTGTAACATGGCCTTTTGAACACCTTCACTTCAATAGAATCTCGTCACTATATCATAGTCATTGCGGTAATAGAACGATTTTGAATATTCTCCACATAAATCACGACCGTATACACCGCATTTGACTATATTTGCAAATAAAGGTCATTCATCTTAAATAACCGAGAGCTGAATAGATTTACTCTTTGATTGCGATTCAAATTGTACAAAAATATGAATGCTTTTTGCATATTTTCTTCGCAAAACCAATTATAATTGGAAATTCTCTTCTTCATTTTACAAAATGCACACTAATGATAGAAATTTTGGAGACGAGCGATGGAAATTTTTATTTGTTCAATTTTGTGTATATCGTTTTAACTGGCGAATTGCTAAGAAACCATATTCGATCAAAAGTGGAAATTTGAGAAATATTGCAATAATCAAAACTTTATTTCGAAATGCCCACTATGAGGCGTAGCATCCGCACAAAAGAAGAAAAAAAAATAAAATAAATATTAAAACTAGAACTATACCCAAACTTTAACACAATAGAGTAACACAGAAGAGCATCAACAAAAATAACGTGGGAAAAAGTTTTTCCATGTTCATGCGAATTGGTCAGGAAAGTAGCAATAAATTGTTTTCGATTTATATTCTGACCGTTTGGATTTATATAAACTTTTCCGTCGGTTATTCAGTTTCATTTCAAACGTAGTTTCTTTTTTTTTCTCTCTCTCTCTCTCTATCTCTCAAACTGTTATGTAACTTAATGTTTTCTATCGTTTGCTGGACATTTTATTCGCCGCCTACGTTTGTAAGAATTATTCTTTTTATAGAAGTTGTTTCTTGTGTTTTTCATTGACTACACTTCGATAAGTATAGCGTTCACCTTTCTTTTTACTTGATATAACTGTTTCTCAATTTCTCCACTGAGTTGGCAAACTCAAGAAACCTTCATGAACACAGAAACACACACACACACCCATACCTAGAATGAGATGCAATGAGAAGAATAAAAAAAAAACATAGTATGGCCGGATATCAGCTCACAATAACAAGGTGATCGGATGTGAACTTTTTTTGACTTTTTTATATTACATTGTTGTTGTCCCGTTCTTTCGATAATTCAGGTTCCAGTCCAATTTTTTTATTCAACTTTTTGTATCTCCAAGAGTAATTTTTCTGCTTATCTTTTCTCTATAAACTCACCTGTCAGAGTCCACAAATAAAAAAAAATTAAATCAAAAAGAAACTTTTTTTTTTCCTCCACGAATAATGGACGCCAACACATTAGTTCACCTTTTTCTATAAATTGATACGTTCGATATACCCCGAGTCTAAATGCAATATCGTCTTTATTCTTCTTCTCCATCCGATGTGTTTTTTTTTTCGCCTGCAATGAAAAGTTTGCGAAACTTTTTTATACAACTGAACGCACATTACAAAATGAAACCGGAGAAGGGAAAAAATAATGCAAAACTGCGTTCATTCACGACAAAATGTCTAGATGGTAGATATTTGGATGTTGTACAGGCTGATTATTGCTCAGTTTCGTTTTTTTAAGTGGAATATTTTTAATATCAATTAAGTTGAACCAACATGATATATTACAGACGCCAATTATTATACCGTTTTAAGGAATGACTTAACGAATGACACTGTTAAATTCACTCACATTTTAGACGCGCCATTTTTTATACATACAATTTATATACGAGAATATTTTATATATCACAAATAGTGAATTCATTTACTGTTGAACATTATATCGTTTACTTCTCGGTAATATTGAAACGAGCGAAAGCGTAATGTATCAAAGAAGGAAGGAAAAAACACGATGCATTCATGCATTGAATGAAGTACAAGCAAAGGTACTTAGATCTTACTTTGGATTGTACAGTTATGGATTAACTACATATTTCATATTAATAGAGATGTTCGGAACTCTTTCACACACATGTGTGTCGATTAGATTGCTTGTGCATTTTTGCTTTCAAATCTTTTTTTCTTCTCTCTCTCTGTGTCTCCCCCTCCCCCCTCTCTCCATTTCTATATCCTTGTTTTTCTTTCTTCGTGCATCTCTCTCTCTTGTCTCATCCAGACAACACTTTTCACTCTTCTAAAATGCACGCATACTAACTCGCGGCATAATAATTCATAGTTAAGATAAGACTTATGTGTATGTATAAATTTCCATTTCGTGTTGTCGCGCGCTGAAATAGGAAGTCGCCTTCGATGTGAATAAATGATGAAGATGCGATTTTCTGCACCAAGATCTCTGCGAGTGCGACACAAGAAACTATCCATTCATTTTATAGAAGACTATCTTTCTCCTCTTTCAATGTTGGTGTGTGTGTGTGTACGATATAATTTACTGTAAATGTGCTACAAACACTTTTATGCTTAAATGCTTAACCTCATTCATTCAATTGCTGTCATTTTCGAAAGGAAAATGAGAAAACTACGCGTGACTAGCGACTGAAAACACTCTGCGGTGGTACAGTAAAGCTGGAATGCTAAAGTCCTTTGGTCCCCATAATAACTTATATTTTATTTTTATATTGCCACACTTATTTTGAATTCATTTCATCCTAAGTGCTGAAACTGTAAACGTAACACACAAATATAATTCGTTTCTTTATGATCCATTCAATTTTTCTTCGTCTTCAATTCATTTGAAGCTGAAGCGTTGTTTTTTCTTTCTCTCTTCATCTTCGTCTTGAATAACTTTGTGATGTTTCGGAATCGCACAATTTGGCATTACTGTTCGTAATGTGGTTATTTTGTTTTGCATGTGCATATGAGCCAGTTTTACATACGTGGATTCGAGTGCATTAGATTTTCCACAATTCAAGTTGCATCTACCGAAATATACGTTGTCAATGCACGTTGGTAATATTGTTTATTCCAAAGCAATCACTAATGGTGGTGTGAGAAGCGATTTGAAGCGAATCTTCATTCGACAAAATCATGATGATTTTTGCTTACTCGATATGTAGACGGTTCAAAAAGAGTGTTTTTTCTTCTTCTTCTTCTTCTTCTTCTTCGTTTTCTCCATAATCATCGTCTTCGGTTCGAAATTACAACACTTGTGTCTCTCTTTCGGTGTGTTCTTATTCAAGAGCCAACACATTTTCAAACATTCAATTCACATCCGAACAGTTTCTTTTCACATCGAATGATTTATTCACCAGAGCGAGAAAAGAAAAGTCCTGGTTTTCCATCTTTTCAGAATACCGATAAATGGAAAATATGTAGCTCAAGTGTCTATGCAACCATAAAAATGGCGAATGAACATCGTATGATAGAGAGACAGAGAGATAGAAAGAGAGAGGGATGCTGTAATTTAGAATGCTGAACTAAACTGATGGGTTGCATTAAATGTTTGGAACATCAACCTTTGCGACTATGCGATGACACTATCTAAAAGTACATTTTCTATCTCATTTTACAGTGCAAAAAGTTTCATGTTTATTTTTGACTACTATTTTAAGGTGATTTTGATTTACTTCATTCGAAATGTTGATATCATCAAATGAAATTGCCAAAATGGAAAATTTGACATTAGTTGAGGAAAATAAATTCATGATCAGTGTTCGATTCACTGTCTATCCCATTCTGCAACCCGCGACCGAACCGTATAATGACACAATATTTTCTCTCGGTCGACTTTGAAAAGTTATTTTTGTACTTGTACGAGTTACTTCGCAATTAAGTACAGGCATTTAATTAATTGCGTTCCTGTAACAACCAGAAGCATAAGATCAACACGGAGACGGAGCACGCAGATATCGTTGCAAACCGAAAATTTAATTTTGTGATGCCATCAATTCGTTAAAATACATACATATATTTAAGAGATACTTAATCTCTGCCATTTTGAATATATGTTAAGCGCATTGTGCAATTACTTGATTTTCAAAATGATTTGTGATGTGTGATAGGGCTAATTAAAATTTAAACGCTTTTGAAAACAATCATGCACAATGCATAAATGCAAGAAGTTATTTTTTGGAGTCGCCTTTTTTTCCTCTCCGGCAATAACAACGTCATTTTGGGAAATTCTTTGTTAATTATACGTCTCTACAATTACAGTTTTGGTATCCGTGTGATGCTTTTACAGAATGCAATTCAATATAAAATTTGCCCGCGCACACAACGAAAAAAGACCGAAAAGCAGCTCATCGAGGAAGTAATGAATTCTATAATGCCCAGAAAATAGAGCCAAAGTATGAAGAAAGCACGAGAATGAATTTATACGCTACCAATTTTCGACAAAACACAAAAATAAACATAAAATCACTACAAACTTTTTGAACGAAATTCAAAGTCGAAATGGACGACGAAGAATGTGCACGCTATTCTATGCCATTTTGTTTTTCGTGTCAGAATAATGAGAACAACATAATTTGCAAATCACTTTTCCAACTTGCAACGGACAAAGATTGCGACAAATATTATGTCATGCTCAGTAATCAGCATAAAAGCGTAATTCAAACAGAGCGAAAAACCATAAAAAGATTCAAGCACTTTTAATGGCAAACTTTTAATTATGCCAAGAAATTTTCTCTTTGAAATTTTAAAAGATTCGCTACAACTAACGGCGACATATGGCTACAAAAAGTTTGCTCAACACCATTTTCCGGTGAACGAAGATATAAAAAAAGAAAATCACAAGATTTTCGTTCTGACTTAAGATGCTAAGTGTAGGATTTCCGACGGTTTTGCTTTATACATTTCACGTGACCTGAATACCGAATTTATTCCAATCAATTCTACCTGGTATTTTCAATTTTTAAAATATAAATCGAAATATTGAATTTGAATATCAAGTTTTCTACAAGTGCAACACAATTTAAGATGAATACTTTGGAATTTTCGAACCGTTTAATTGAGATGTGTAGGGAAAAAAACCGGAAGTCATTAAAACTTAACCATAATATTAGCTTTTTGTGTTGAGAATTCAAGGAAAAATGGCCTACTGGCCGACTGAGGTTGGTGAAACCATGAATTCACATTATTAATGACTCAATACTTGGAAAAGTTCATAGCTCAGCTAATGAATACCAGCTAAAGTACACTAGTCAACACTTGTCAGCTTTTTAAACGAAATTAAGAACAGAAACATCAACATTTCAAAGCCAGTGGAGAACGTCTCGCAGAGAGATCAATGGAAATAAACTTATTTTAACCCTCAACTGAACATGTTCGGGAATTCGAGATTTTTCTTTTTACGAAGGACAATTTTGAATTTATTTCGGAAAAACCTTTCAAAAATTCGATAAAAAAATATTTTTTTCAAAGATATGTAAAATAGGGATAAGGTGTTTAGCGTCTGAAAATGTGGTAAATACTGAATTGGATACAATTGAAATTGGATTGAAACGAACTGGCAGTTCTCGGATGTACATGATACTGTCGTTCATTATCTTTGAAAAGTCTTATGCGATTTAGGGATAACTTTTCTATTAGGTCAAGTATTTCGAAAAAAGAATGCATCTCAGTATGACTAGTCGAGATCTCGCAACTATATTATGCTGTCGTTTGCACAGGTCTAAGAAATAAGTTTGTTTTTAAACATAAATTCGTTTGTGACAACTTTTTGTATTTTATTTCTTTTTTTTTTCGTATCGAATCGTCAATTACTAGATTGTAGTTCTGCTATGCATACCGTAAATGCATTTTTAGATTTGCAATCTTGTGCGGAAATAAGACAAGTTGCCAATATATTTTGTTCGAATCAAAAACTTATTCGTTGAACATGGAATGCCGTTAATCAATGGAGTAGTAAATAGTTTTCCGGCATATTAAACTGGTTCAATCAATTGCCATGAATTGCAAAATTGACAAAAATTAAATCAATTGATAACATTGTTTGATGAAAATCCAATTCATTATTTATTTATTTTTGTGTGTGTGTATTTTCAGCTTCCGATTCATCATCAGCGCGAACAATAATGCTGACAACATCATATTTGAATGCGTTTATTATTTACGGTTCAATATTGTTGTCAATTGGATCTCTATTATCATTAAAATGGAATCATAATTCCTGATAACAACGACAGCATTTGCCAGCCACCCAACAGCCCGCATCAACCGAACAGCTCTATAACCAGCATGATAATTCTCAAATAATGCATACAAATGATTTAAGCGTTTGTTGAATATTGGAGACCGGCGGCTGCTAGGCGGGGCGGCGACGGTGTACAAGAAAAATGAGCCGTATCTTTATTGCAGAAAAGAATCTATGTCACACAGGATATATATTCAACAAATTAAATTAGTAAAACAAATTAAATGTCCAAAAAATGTAAGTTTCAAACCGAAGCTTGTCAAAAACATATGGCTATCTAGTGAAGTGCAGCGCTCGTATTATTCGGCGCGTTACCAAAATAAACACTTTAGTGAAGTTACAATTAATTTTAAAATAAATGTGAATGTTAAATGTTCGCTCACAATAACTTTACAAAATTAAATGAAATGTTGGAAATGTGAACGTTACTAAACAAAAAAATCAAAGTATATAGTAGATAAATATGGTAGCAAACAGAGTTGCACTTTTATCATGCTGTTGTTGCACACGTACAACGTGCATCGAAATGTAATCAATGTATACGGCACACACAGAGATATGGTGTGTGTTTGATGTCTATGGGGATGTACACAGTATGCACTACGACAGCAGGGAATAGAACAGCTTCACTTGCACACCATACTACTAACATTACAAGCAGATAAGCAAATCGATGTCTTCTAGCTCATTTTTCTAAAAAAAATAGAGCAACCAAATGGAAAGTAACATTTTAAAATTACATTTTTAAGAACTGTGTATAAGTATATTCATAAACATAGACTTTTAATGATAATGAATTGGCTTAATTTGATTAGTACTCTTACGAAAATGGATATTTCGACATTTGGTTTGCAGATGAAAATTAAAATCTCATTCATTTTAATAGTATTATCGTATGAAAATGAACAGCAAATTATTTACATAAAAAATATTGTTGTCGTTCAAAGAGCAAAAATTAAAAACTGCAGATTGTTGCTCTGAGCAGAAGTAATGATAAGAAGGCAAACGAGGGGGGGGCAATGCAATAGAAGAGCTTTTAACTCGATTTAAAAGAACACTGCCAAAAAGTAAGTCGACAGGTTCTTTCCAGAAATTCGGAGAAATGCGCGAAAATTCGTGAAAATTCAAACAAATTATTTCCACAAATGTCAATGAATTTCCTCGAATCTCACATTTTCCGAAAACTACTGAAAATTTTGTGAATTTGAAAAAAATACGAGATTTAAAACTGTAGCCCTCCCCTCATTTGCCTCCTAACCATTACTCCTACTTAAAGATACAGTTCCTGTTAAAAGCAAAAAAATGTGTAACCAAACATGTATATACTTGTCCGTAAAATACTCAAATAACTAAAACCATCATGCTCTCTTGCCCATTGATGGGGAACCTTTAAGGCTTTAACTTTTGAATCGGTGTGTATTCATCCATTTACGTGTATTCCAGTTTGAAAAATTAAAATACGCGCATTCCTGTTTGAAGCAAATTATTCAGGGCCTAAATTTTCGCATTTTCTGTGTGTGTGGGGAGGGGTGCAAATAACCCTTGCTAAAAAGCAAGGATAACAAATAATAATACGATTAAGGGACCTTTGACATTTCTTGTAGGGGCCGAGAGCGTGGATATGGGGATCATGAATATTGTTATAATCAAAAAGAGCCACCACGGCATACAATAACAAACAAATTTTATTGAAAAGCAGCTTAGAAGTTAGATGGTTTAGTTGATTTTTACGTTTTAATTCTGTTGAAATTCGTTTATAACTATTTTAAAACAAAACTTCAATTACAATGCAACATATGTACGACGCATGCTGGATCTAAGAAACATTTAACAGATACATATATACAATTTTAAAATCGAAACATCTTATTTCAACATTTAATGAATTGAACTTGATTGATGACATTCTTTACAACGATGCGATATTATTATCCGGCATCAATGACGGAGCATCACTGTGTACGCAGAAACAAATATTCGAGTATGCTTACTCGCACTTGCGATGTTAGCAGAGAGTCTACCCCTCAAAATGAGTAACGCACTCTATTTTACTCTCTTTTTTTTTTGTTAATTTCATCCATTGTGAATGCATTGTAGGGAAAGAAGAGATACATGTCATATGTACGTTGAACGCATGCGGCTATGACTACACGTGTATTTCTTCTTTCACTATGATGTGTTCACATGGATGAAATTAACACCAAAAATAGAGTAGAATAGAGTGCGTAACTCATTTTGAAGGGTAGACTCTCTGCTAATACCGTAAGTGGGAGTAACCGTACTCGAATATTTGAAATATTTGTTTCTGTGTACATGCTTCATTTATTGACATCAGCATATGTATATTGGTCAGAGTATACAATGAAATGGGATAAAATCAAACAGATTTTCAAGTGTGATTTAAACGATCTTTTTTGTCATGTGAAAGACCATTACGTACGATTCATATAGGTTACGCAATAATATGTGAATAACGACAACAATCCACAAAAGAATCGTATCGTTTGCATTACATTAAAACATCATCCATATATATATTGGATTATGTGTTTGTATTTAAATTAACACACTTAACGCAGATAATAATTATTATTAGCAATCATAAAAATCCGAATAAAATACATACAAAATGCTGGGCAGAGGAAAAAAAATAGATGTTAATTAACTGCGAAATGCATACATTAGCCTTGGTAAAGAATGCAGCATTTGACAATGCACATAACACAATGAGTATAACTATATATAAATGGCTTATAATGGAGAGAATTTTTAATGAAGCCTAAGCATTTTTATATGTGTTCAGTGAAAAATCATCCAATAATAAATAAACGCGCACAATAATACCAATATGCGCTGGGTGAATTACTCGTAATCTAGAGTTTTATGTCGTAAATCTAATAATTATATATAATTTATTTATGCAATGTGAATTCACTCTCATTAAATGACACGGTTGTAACAAAATCGAAACGTGTTGAGCTAACCATTTCCGGTTAAATGCTATAAGAATAACAGAAGCTAACACTCAATCATCGGATGGAGCTGGATAGCTTTTGCTCACAATAAATGAATTGTTAACTGAGTTTTCCTTCCGTCATTGCGAATGTTCTTTCGGGCACACGAACTGTATTAATGAGAATATTGAATGTTGCGTTAAAAAAAACTGGCATAAATAATAATAATCACACCAACCATAATACAATTTATATATACTTTTAAATACGGAAAATGTAATTCATAAATTAAATTAAAAGTATATAAAATAATGGACAAAACGAATCCAATATTACCACTGCAATCAATATACATAACCATTTATTGCCAGCAAAGTCAAATCAGGAGCATGAATAATCGACAAAAAAAAAAATAAGTGTTGTAAGTGCAAATAAAAAGGAAATAAATTAATCAGTAGTTAAAACGAATTTGATTTGTTTTTTCTTCACAATTAATTGTTTGGCCGTTTTCACAGGTGAGACACAGGTAGTATTTTGAACTGAAATAAAACTATTTTAATACTTGGTCAATATCGGCTGAATCACTTTTCCTGACCTCGGTTTCAAGGTGGTAAAAAATGTACGCGTTCGAACAAGTTTCGATGGGACGATGAATGATAATCATCTATCTGAAAGCCCTGTCTGACATGTTTCATACAAAGGGGACCTCACCGACGATTCGAAGGAATAGCTAGACAAAAAATTGTCTCCGTACATGAACTTTGAATTCTCCCGATTTTTGAGAATTCCTCCAATTTTCTGGAAGTAATTCCCTCCTCTTAAATCTTGAACATCATTTGGAACATAAGTTTCGCATATCTTCATAAATATGTATATATTTTCAAAAGAGTCTTTTGAAATATTGTTTCCTTATAAATTCCATATGAATCATAAGCTGATGTTTGCTTAGATTTTTTGCTTACTATATTTTGAAATGATATAACTAAGATTCACCCCACTAAAAACGTTGAAAAAAAAATTGCACAAGAATTCAAGACAGAATTGAAAATATGATAAATTAAAACAATACACTCTCCCTCCACCTCCTCGTCAAAATTCACATGTAGTTATGGGAGCTCATCATATCAAATCGATATAAGTAAGCAAACAAAAGCAACAACTATGATATTTTATTTTCGCAATAGTTTGAAGGGATAAATAATCCATTGCTGTCAAAAAATGAGCAAATTTATTCGTATTCTATGACACAAACGAAAATCAAAATGTACGGCAATAAATTCTCAATGACAACTAACTTCTCGAACGAAAAATAAAATGAGAGATGAGATGGTTGTCTGCGATTCGCCAAACATTATACAATTTGATAGAAAGAAAGAGCGAAACGCAGTTGTCTGACATTTTTTTCTCGCACTAACTTAATAATAATAATATATCACATTGACAAATGAAGAAGTTATATCTGAATAGTGGAATATTTATCAGCAATAAACGGAAACAACTGGCATAAATAGAGTGCGGGAGAGGGATGGTGAAAGTTTTTTTTTAATGAAATCGTATAAAAAAAAATTAGGTGTTTAAAGCCACCGTTAACTAAACTCGCACAGACTCGATGAAGACTGTACAAATGATTTTAATGAATCCACAATAAAAAAAAAGTTATGTCGATAAAGTCTTAAAATATTATGATGATGATGGTGATGACGTTGAAAAAGAAATTTCACGCGATAAAGTTTTTTTTTTCTGAATACATTATTTATATTATTTTCAATGACGCCGCTGTTCGAGACAAATGATGGCAGCTAATAAAACTATGAAATTTGAAGAAGACATCGGTCCCTTTAGATGCAAACTTTTAAAGTAGATGGGTGCTCAAGAAATATTTTCTCTAGAAGAATGCTACAATATATTTTTATTGGAAATCAACGCTACCATCGTACAGAAATTAATTCGATGAGAGCTCTCTAGGACAAAAATAAAGGAATCATTTTAATAGTATTCGAAGAAGAAGTAAGTATATTGACAACAGCATACACTTTTAAGAACAACAATAATACGTTGCGAAATGTAAATAAAGATGCAAAGATTTGACGCTTTAAAAATCACATAAAAATTGAAAATAAACATACAGTATATCTCGAACATCATATTCGGACTGTTTATCTTTCGTTGTGTGTTGAGTTTCAACCAGATAATTGAAAAATTATCACATAAATCTCTTATTCCATTAAACGGTTGAACATTTCCTTTTGACGAAGTGAAAATAAAACCGTTCATACAACATGTTAAAAGAAAGTTTGAAAATTTCGCGAAACTTTTCTTTGACGGGATGTACGGCCATTGAGTTTTGAAAAGATACTTCAACCGTATTTGATATTGGTACGTCAAAAAATTGTGTTCTAAGTAAAAATATTGATTTATATGGTTCATCTGTAAGCTACATCCATCATTTCAACTGTCATGAACAAACCAAAAAAAGGAAAAGTTTCTTTCGGTCAAACACCAAACCTCGTCTATGCGAGTTTTGCATACAAAAAGTGAGCGATGGGCGAAGGCCCGCCCGCGCTTATGTATGTGTATGCAAGATATGAAAAATAAAATTAAATTCAAATGTTTTCTACTTTTTAATATGCCAGTCTGACACACCGATATCAATTTGAGAAACGAAAATTGTTTCTATTTTCTTGCCATGGCCAGACCGAAGACTGAAAAGAAATGAAAAGAAAAAGTTATGATGAAAAATCAGAGAACATCAAACATGAAAAAGAATCAAACATGAACGCTTTGTTGTTGGTGCCTTTTTGGACATTGAATATATAATATTCGTTGCAGAAATAGAGATCAGAAACATAAAAGCAACCATTCTTTTTGCCCGATGTAATTTGAAGCTTTTGAATAGAAACAAAAGCAAATAAGCAAATAATAATGGGATACTTCGAACGAAATTCGCATGGTATTTGAAAAGGTTTTTTTGTTGTTGTTGTTGTTGACGGTGGTGTGAATACATTTCGATTTCTTATACACAAAAGAAATAAATCCAATTTTTCAGGAATTTCTTTTTATATAATTGAAAATAGATTTGAAACTGTTTGAGAATCATATTCGGACTTATTTCGAAGAAAAAATGCCTTCGGTCAAACATTCTTTGCTTCAACTTCGAGAACCGAACCCGCGGAAAAGATATTCAATGCCAAAAACAATAAAAATTATTATTGCCAACGAGAGCGTCGAGCATGAAATATCAAAATAATCAGAGACACATAAACAATGAATTCGCTTTTTATTCAATTCATAATGCTGGTAAGTACAAAAAAGACCGAAATGATTTAACAATTAAGTTTTATGATGAGTTCGACTTTTCACAGTCTTATATATTGTAACCAACTTCTGTATATTCTATCGAAGCACATTTTTCATCATAGATTGCAGGACAATGAACATTTCGCAAAAATATCGTTTCATATGCACAAGCAACTGATATACAAAATTGAATCCAATTTTTTCTCCATTTATTCGTGTGTTTTTGAGTGTGCAAATAGCAGTTATTTTAGGTTCTGTTCATTTTTTTGTGTTTTTTTTTCGTTATCCCCGTGTCTCTAATTATTCAATTTGTCTTAAATTATTTCGTTTAATACAAAACTGAATGGTAATATAAATTTTGTAGCACAATGTTAGCAGTCTGCTCAAAACGCCTATTGATTCGGAAGGGACTTTGTCATCAAACTTTTTTTGTTCACATTTTCGGCCGCGTCGCTTTCGAGCATTTTTTTTGCTTAAAAAATGATTTTATATTCAAAACAAGTGGACTACTAATTGGCACTGTACTCAAACAAAAAAAAGTCTTCAGTATATGAATTATTAATAGAGTGTTTCGGATATAGACTCCAAAACCAAATGATTTTCCCACCTTCGCTGAGCGGTATTATGAATTCCGATGAACAATTTATGAATAGATATTTATGTAACCCCATCGTATTGTAAGTGATTTTAGTGGAGAGTGTTTTACACCGAATTATACTTTGTACGATATTAAAATTTTAACACAACTGCTTTGACCATCAATCGGCATTAATAATCTCTTACGGAAGATTGAGAAGGAGAGAGTGAGAGAAAGATTAATAACATTTCAATTCACGCAAAAAAATCGTATGCATTCGTTTACCTGTGAAAAGTCGCGATCTATATAACACGAAGAAAGCGATGTTCAACCTTTTCAAACCAGTTACGACACATTTTCAATTAAACATGAACAGTACAATAGAAAGCTCTCTCGTGTAATTTTCGGTCTACTTGGAACGTCGAAAAGTATGCACCAACATTTTTAGCATAGCGAACGAGTTACAAAAATGCAAATTTCGAATGAAAAGCGAATCCACACAAAAAAAGAACTAGCAAATGGATTTCATGAAGACGTTTGTTTGATTTAAATCCTTCAAACAATGGATGCTTTATATGAACTACCTCCATTTATTCTACATTTACAAAAAATGGTAGCATTAAGCTTTTCGAATAGTGTATTGTATTCTTAATGTTGCCATTAGGTTATAAGTGGTCTCATACATTACTTACTTAAGCGACTAGCTCGATGCAATGAGCATTTTTTTTCAAGCGGTCTCGATTTGCAAAGCAAGCATTTTCGATAACATGACAGCCATTCAATATGAGGCGAACACGTCAGAATATCTGTTGAGAAATGCAAACGCAAAATGCGTAATACTCTAGCAATTGGAAACTATATTATGTGGATTGATCTCGGAACTTCATTCCTATCTACTCATTTATGGTATGTCAACAGAATATCAAACATTTTTGAACTATTCCATATGCGTCTGAAACACTGGGTAGAGATAACTTTGTTTTAATTTTACCGATTTTTTTGTTGTTGGCTCGAATGGACTGGAACGGTGCTTTTTTCATGAAGAAAAAAAAAAACAATTTTCGTATACCTACCAAAAGTTATCACGGTTTTTTATTATTGTTTTTATTCCATTCTTTTTATTACGATTATTTCGTATGATAAGTTAAATTCTTTTGATATTGCGATTACCATAAAATGAAAAAATAGGAATCATTTTAACGCCTATTTTAAATCATTACATTTTAATTTAAAAGTTTTGAACCATTTCAATGATGCATAGAAAAAAGCACAATAAAAACCAAGTCAATGCACAATTGATGTGCGTACGCATTTAAATAAATTCCCAGTTATTTATAACGACATAAAGTAGAGCATTCTGCCTCGACTGAATTACATGCGAGAGCATTTTACGTGTGCAAATCTGAATGTGAAACCAAAGCAAGCTATCATCATTGCGGATGAGAATGTTAGTGTGTTTGGTGTCATTTCACACGAAACACAGATTTTAAGGCCATAATACTGTGGCTTTAGCGTCTGTGCTCAAATATACACTTAATCTTGAGCACGATGTTAAAGGTGAACCCGCCAAAATGCTCTGTTTACACTCTAAATAACATCAAAAAACAAGAATCCTTACAAAGATATTTAATTCATAAGACGGGATTATCTGCAACCTTCCAAACAACACGTGAAAACATTTCATAAATTCTCATATGCACGTTTCACATTCTATAAGTATATATCTCGGGCGCAAAAAAACATTCTAAACAAAAAGGTGAGTATCATTTTGTGGATTATCTCAATGGAAAGTACTTTTTCATGTTGTGAAGAACACAATCGAACAAGGGATCACATCCAACTTTATATACTTTACTTTTACTTCATTTTCATTACAAGAAATACGAAAATAATCATTTTTTAATGTATCCATCTTTGCTTTTCTTTCTCCCTTTTTCTCTCTTCCGCTTTCTTGAATTTGACTGGAGTTTTCCTTTTTAGAATTGTCAATGAAATTTCATAGAATTTTTTACGGTAGAATGATTTTCACATTCAATTAACCATTATAAACTTTATAATATAGATAATAAAATGAATTTACAATTGATAAAATATGTTGAATGTGACAATTATTTTTGGATGAAAAATTGGGCAATTTACAGAAGAAATGATTAACATCGTTTTTTTTTTGCAAGTTGAAGTAATTTGATTCGATCATCTGTTCGTCGATCTGCTTTCCAGAGTGAAAAGATGTAGGTACAAATTTCACAATAAAAGGATTGAAACAAAAGAAATTCAAATCTGATCAAGTATATATATCAACCAACTATTCTCCTCACGAAATTGATATCAGAAATTTTACTTCGTCACTCGTTCTTCACTTCGAAAGAGATTTGTTATTTGATAATAAGCAATGTGAATAACTGGTGCTGAAAACATTAAGCGTGAATGGAAAAATATCGAACATGTGTAGATGTTCAATTAAATTTTGAATTTTAAGTCCGAATCTTTGAAATGAGCATCGGTCCACTGATCAAATTTTTCGAATCAGCGAATCCGCCGGTCTTTCCTTTACGAAAGAATCTGAAAAAATAAAATCAAAATCTCTCATCTGTTGTTTGCTCAATATGAATTTTGATGACAATTTTTCAATATTCGACTAATTACGTAGACATTTTTTATTTGGTATGGCGTAAAGTTTTTGCTAATTTTCGATTGAAGCATAGTCGAAAGCTGTTCAATTCATCTTCTTGGAACGTACATTTTAGAAATTCGGCGAATTCTTTTTAATCCACCGAGTTTTTCAGCTAATTGTTCCTCATAGCGTAAAAATAGAAAATTGTCCAAGTGGCCAAGTTGCCAATACGCAAGAATGTGGCCATTAAATGAATCAAACATGTCTCTGTTATTCAAACAGGTGTTAAAATATTCTTCAATGGTTCGCGAAAACCTTTCCATTTTGATGAACATGCGATACCTCGAAACAGCTACGTCTGTCATAAGTCGATTGGAGGTCAGTTGAATTAAACATATATTGAAGAAAATATAGCGTACTATAATATGAATAAATTTAGCAGTCTGATTTAACCGTTTACTAGAAGCAGATCTGCATTCAGAAGATTATTAAATATTAAATGCTCTAAACAGTTCTCAATGCAATCAAGATTCTTTATTTTTGACCGTTTCAAAAAACGAAAATCCCTTATTTAGAAGCGTAACTGAATTCTGTTTAAAGCAAGGCTCGCCAACATTAAAGAACTTTGGCACTGAAAAGTTACATTACTATCGATTCAACAGTGTTAAATGTGAAAGAGTACGTTCATTGTCATGAATTCTAGCGCTATTTTCACATTACCTTCATATTACAGAGTCTTAGTAAAAAAAATTGCGTATTTTTGTACACCTTTCCCCGCCTTCTCTCTTCTCTCATACTTGCCAATTGCCACTGTAGAATTCAGAGTTATACCCAATGTCAATGCGAATGCACAAAAAAATAACCAGTAGAGTGATTCTTGTTATCAGTCAACATTAAAAAAATATCTCTGGCGTATAAGCTTGTAAATGTATTACAAATTATGTGAGAGTACCTTTCTACAAAAAACGCATCCACTTGAATATTCACCGAAAAAAAGTGTTTTTTTTTTCACCTTCTATCTATCCAGGTGGCTATTAAATATTTATTTTGTTTTTACGAAATGACATAATATATGTGAATGTCGGCGACCTAGAAGAGGATTTTCTGAGCTAATATGGATTTATTTTTTTATTACAATTTATTAGAAAAAGACAAGAGAAAATCGTTATTTATGGAAAAGGGAAATGGAGTCATTTAATTTGGAGTTAATCACATTTTTTATATTTCTTTAAAAAAGAAGATGACACAAGAAATAAAAATTGTGCATGTTGTCATGATTATTATGTAGAAAATGCCGAACTATAACCCCACTATAAAACGACGAATAAACTCATACAATGAGATACATCCAGAGTAGAAAAAAAACAACAACATTTAGTCTTTATATCTGTATGCGGTTGATATTTGTAACCTCGAAACGGAAGATGTATCGTATGCAATGTATTATGTGAATGAGAGAATGTGGGTAATTTATTAGTTTGGCGCAGGACAATTTGTGTGCTCTGTCTAATGTGAATGTTTGAGCTTCAACGAGAATGTTTTATGCAACCGGCCACACAAATTATGCCATTAATTCATTTCGTCGTGAACAAAGATAAATTAAGGCTGGAAAAAAAGAGCTCAACACACATAGACACACAGAAAAAAAATTAAATAAAAATGAAAACGAAAGGCTGTAGAAAATATTTTTTGACCATATGGAAAATTCAAATGAAGAAACTACATCTCCGAATGAACTACATAGTATATTTTAAAGTATTATTATCAGTAAAGAGCAGCCATACACCAGTGCACCGGGATGTAATATGGTGGATGGTAGGTCCCGAGTGTTTCTGCAAGTTTCAAGTGGGACACACAGCATGTAAAGAATTGCCGCGCAAACAAAACTTCCACACGAAAACTATGACCGCCAGTTAGAGAAAATGGAACCATTCTCTTGTCTTCAAAAACTGTTTTAGCATTATGCAAAAACACAAAACACAGTTCAATTAACATTTCTGGAAAGAGCAAAATGAAAAACAGATATGAAAGAGAAAGACTATATGGTGGGAGAGTATGAAGCATTGAGTACAAAACACAACCGACCTGCTTCAATAAAAAAAACTACATTTTTATTCTCTGCGGATTCAAATTCTCTCCATTCATTCATTTTTTTATCACTATTTTTATTTAGGGAAATGTTCTTCCACTATAGTTTTTTTTGTAACACATTATGTGCGAGATAACAATAACATCGACGCTATTATTTGAAATGTTCTCGTATTTGTATTGCATTGTATTATGTAGAAATGCGATGGAGCGTTAAATTTGTTCAAAATGCAAATTAATGAAATGGCGCCGCATATCCTAACTCTGAACCGCGCGCATATGAACCGAAAAAAAAACCACCACCGCCACCGTTTTCTAGATTATATTAGTTGTTTTGGATAATGTATTTGCACATCATAACATCTAGTTCTTTGTGCTGTTTGTGTGTGCGTGTGTGTCGCGTCGATGAATTTATATCTTTTGATTTATGCGACGTCCTTTCATAATATAAATCATAATGTTAAATCTAAATTTTTAACACACATCGATTTTACATAGGAATATTTATTATTTTATTAATCGGATTAATACATTTTCATGAACAATGTTATGTCTCTTACTTTTTCATCAAAGTACTATTCTATTCAGGTTATTTTTTCTATTTTTATGTTTCATTGGATTCTTTTTTTATGGAATAAATGAATTAGCTTTTAAATTGCATTTTTGCGTCATTGTAGAAAGTGGAAAAATAAATGTCATCATGGAAATTTTTTTGCAAAAAAAAAAATACATATATGGATCGGATGCTGTCAATGCGGTCTCTTTACAATGGGTTGACGAATCCGATTTGTTTTTCGCGCTCAATGTGTAGGCGAGTCATTAAGTGGGCTCGTAACATGGTCACATTGTCAATGTCGGTGGCACAAAGTTGACAAATCACGGCTCTCGGCATCGTCATTGTCCTATTTGTAAGCAATAACAACAACAAAAAAAATGAATGCATTGGTAAATGTGCGAAAACCTTATAATTAATTGCAAGAAAAATGTGTCTTACATTTTGCGCAATTCGGTACAGTGTATTTTCAGTCGTTTCTTCATGGTGGTGTCTAATGTCATCAGACGCGGCAGACCATGTAATGGGAAAATTGACTTCAAACCATATATATTATTCGATTCTTTGAAGTCTGATTCGGCATATTCTTTCCATTCATGTGGTACACAATGTGTTTCGATTACTGTACGTTCCTTCGTCAACAAACTGCAAATCAAATGATATTCAAATTAA
This sequence comes from Contarinia nasturtii, assembly GCF_009176525.2. Classification (NCBI taxonomy): domain Eukaryota; kingdom Metazoa; phylum Arthropoda; class Insecta; order Diptera; family Cecidomyiidae; genus Contarinia; species Contarinia nasturtii. Next base: position 1,935,419 of record NW_022197705.1, read on the forward strand.
TTTTCCGTATTTTACAACAAAATTATAACAATTAACGCACTTCAACGTAACTTCTTTCAGTTTTTTCATAACCTGAAGACGATTTTTGAACGAAACTTTATCAGACGATGACAACAATGTATCCAAATTGTATCGCATCTGATTTATCTGGTGAAAGAAAAAAAAATACCATCATAATATTTAATTCACACAGTTTATCGACATAATGGATTTTTTTTCTTACCATTTCCAGATCTTCCATTCCAAAATCGAAATCCAATTGGAAGACTGCATCATGTTCAGCGAAATATGGATGTTTTCGGTCGTCATTGTAACCAAGTCCAGTTCGCACTGATATGTATCGCGAATTCCATTGATCACGCTTCAAATCAGCTGCTGGGCAAAATACCATGGCCATTAGTGGTCCAAAGCCACGAATCGACGGCAGCAATGTTGTTTGATGAATGGTAAATTCCTTGTTGTTAGCGCTCTGCTGGCTAAGAGGTTAGAAAACGATTAGCGGCGATTAAAAGGTTTTTTTTTTGCATTGGAATGGGACTTAACATCCAGATCATTAGATCATTTTGTAAACTATCGAAATTAATACATGAGAATATCTACCTAACGTGCGAAGCAACCATATATTTAATCGATTGATCCTATAAAATTTGAAAAAAAAAAAAAATGCGAATGTTATAAAATGCATACATACGTTGATATTCACATACGTACCTGTTGCAATGAAGTGAGAAAAACACTGTTGACCGAATGCATGTCAATATTAACTGATCGTTTGCCGCTGTGCACCAAAGCCGAATGTAGTTCACTTTCCAATGGGCTTCTAGGCCCCTTCAAAATTACAAATCTTTCCAACATGCGATGATCGAGTTGCTTAATCGAATCACCTTCGATCATCGAGTAGTATTCATCACAGTCGACAAATTCAAGACATTCGGCATCGTGGCCTTCTTGATCGATTGCTTTTTGCAAATGTTGTCGTTTCCAATGATTGTTCTGAGAAAGAAAAAAAGACGTGAAAAAAAACGTCTTGAAATATCAGGAATGTATGTACCTTTGATAGAATGTTTTCCTCGCAGAATTCGCCGAATCCTTTACGAATCAGGACGTCGTTTAAGTTGATTCCTTTCGTCAAAATGTACACGCTTGCGATTCCATTTACGACGGAGTAAATCTGCAAAAGAGAAAGGATGAAATACACTGTCGTATTATGTAGGTTCAAATAGACTTTACTTTGGCTGTGACTTCACGTTCTGTAACAAAACTGTTGAATAAGTCAACCGTTGCGCGATCCCACATATTTCCACCGCTAATATTCGCCATCGATGGTTGAATTTCGGCCAATTTGCATTGGAAACAGCGTGCGGGGAATGTATCTTGTTCAGTTTGTGTTTTGATGAAAACGTACAAATCTGTCATTTGACACTTTTGTGTGCGACCAAAATCTATGAAACATACGGTGCATTTGAAGGTTTTTGTGAATGCATTGTAGTCCCAAGATATCAAGCGAGCGCGGTATAATTTTTTATCCTTGTGATCGCGGGCAACAATTATCTTGGCTTCAATGAGAGGTGTGTAGTCGGTGCACGACTGAATAATTGTTGTCAATTCTCTGTTATCATTCAGTTCGCGATAGAAATCTTCAATTCGTGGTCGCTCATTTTTCGGTTGGAACCAGAATTTCGTACAATTTTCAACCTATATTAAAACAGTAATGTGAGTCTTATTTTGTTTTGGAGTTGAATATCGAATCCGAATAATTTCTACTTACGTGGGTGATGGTGCCAATGATTTCTTTGACCTGTGTCTTGGGAATGCACAAATCCGAAATTTCATCACGAAGACTCTCTTTTGTCATGAAAGTCGATCCAACAACGAGACCAATTCCAAGCTCTTCGGCCACTGTCATTTCCTTCTCCGGCCTGAAAATAAGACAATCACATTTTCAATTGATCACTGTCAATTGGGTCGCATGTTGTACTTACTTCATCACATCGATTTTCATTGGCATATTCATTCGTCGCATTTTCACCGATTTGTAGACTTCGGTCAATGTTTTTCCTGGAATCGAGCAATGCTTTGTATCCCAATCGGTACGCATATCGACATCAATCAGCTGATCCATATCAAATGTAACAAAGATCTTTTCTGAATTCTTATCGATCGCAACTTTGACACGATTGATATCTTCTTCATCAACAACAGTGGTTCGGAACAGATTTCGAATCGAATCCACATACAGCTCGCGTATATGCTCTTTTGTAAATCCGGTGAAAAATACCGTATTATCTGGATCACGGCCATTTAATGTTCGCCAAGCTTCACGTTCAATCATCGGATTATTAATGGCTTCGGTGCCAAAGAAGTTTGGATAGAATGCACCAGCAATGACCACCTTTAGAATGATGCTTTTTTCTTGTTCAGACCAACGAACCCGATCGACGCTGGTGATTCGACGAATGCCAATTTTCTCCAGGCGCTGTGTCAATTCCTCGACCAATTGATGACATTCGCCCAAAGATCGAACATCCAAACAGTGTTTTTTGCAAAAATCACGTTCGGCTTGTTTTTGCTCATAATTTTTACCGAATACCTTTTGATCGTGCTTCAAACGCCAAATTCGGTATGCATTCAGAATTGCGAATAAATCACTACCCGAACCATTTGACCATTCCAATCGACGTGTGTATGAGGTCAAATCTCGTTCGAATAGGATTTTGAAAATACTTTTCGATGTTAGGCCAGCCGCTGCGAAATAAATATATTTTGAAATGTAATCTATGAGGGTGGAAAAACACTTTTTCTTACCCATTATGATGGCTTCTTCGAGAACACCGAAACAGTAGCCAAAAACAATGAGTCGGGCTGATCGGACATCAACCGGTAGATTCGACATGATTCGTCCTAATGGTTCAATTCAATGATATCAATTTATAAAAAAAAATCAGAAAATTTTGCATCAAATCCATTGGTATGCTTACCAAGATTTGTCAAGTCGCCATCAATGGGTGAGAACCCTTCTTCTCGAATAGTCAAATGTAACGCGCCCAATTCTTTCAATGTCAAAACGGTATTGGCCACATCGTCCAGATTGGGTCGGTCCATTGCCATGCCCAGAATAATATGTGGTGCTTCCATGTCGAAAGTCTTTGCTTTTAATACAATATGCTCAAGTGGTGACAACAGCATTTCGGGTATCGGTGATTTTTTCATGAAAACCTGGTTCAATTTCATGGTATCAATTTTGGAAATTCGAATATTTTTACATTAAATCCAACTTACTTCATAGAATTTTCGTGAAATCAAACGATAACAGCGACCATTTGCCGTGCGACCAGCGCGCCCAGCTCGTTGTTTGCAATTGTTCTTCGATGCCCAATCCATTTCGAGCATTGTGAAATTTTTCGATGAATCACTTTTCAGATATTTCATAAGACAGAAATCAATAACTGTAATGATACAACAAAGATGATTGTTTGTTACATTTTTAGTCTATGAGATCTTTGTTCTCTTTATAAATGGTTTATGTGATTTACCAAATTTGACATGTGGAACGGTGATTGAGCTCTCGGCGATATTCGTTGACAAAATGATTTTACGAACTCCTGGTTCAACGGGCTCGAATATCGATTGTTGTTCTTCGGTACTGATCAAAGAGTGCAAAATAAAAATTCGCCACTCGGTTTCTCTAAAAACACAAACCAATCAACTGTAAAATTATAATAATTGTGTGTATGTTTGTACATCTTACGCTTCAGGGCAATCCATTAATAAGGTGCGAAAACGGCCAATTTCATAGATGCCCGGCAAGAAAATCAGCACAGCTGATAAATGGATCTCCGGATCCTTATCGATATTTTTCAGATTTCTTACAAGCATCTGTGCAATCTTATACATTCCATCGCTGATGCCCGGTTGTTTGAAATTTAACTCAGGCATCTGTTTTCGTAAAAAGAAAATGTTATATCGTCAAATTCCAAACGTTTAACGGTAAATGTTTGTTATCTCATATTTACATACAATGTCCCTGTTGAAGTCATCGGCATAAAATTCCTTCACGGTGTATATGCTCTGCTTGTCGACTTTTATGATCGGAGCTGGAATCCAGTGATTGAATTTGTAAAAACGGAAATATTCAGCAAACTGCAACAAAAAAAAAATATCCGTTATCCCATTTTCAATACTTTTTCGAAATCGAGTTGAGAAATTACTTTCTCCGTGTCAATTGTGGCCGACATCAAAATGACTCGAACATTTGTAGCTTCTTTTGCCCATAGCATCCGTATAATGATGAACAGAAAATCCATATCTTTGTCGCGCTCATGCACCTCGTCAAGTACGATGTGTGTGTATGGTGCCAACGTTTTCATTTGAATCAATTTTTCCAAAAGAACGCCTGTTGTGCAGTACAAAATCCGTGTGTCTTCGGAAACAAAACGTTTGTCCAAACCAATCTATTTTCATCGAACAGAAAAGAAATACGAAAATTATGTTGGATGTCAATTTATAGGTTATGACCAGTATACTACAATGATGAATCAGTTGCAATGATGTTGAAACAAATCGACTGAATTACCTGGTATCCAACTAGTTTTCCCAGTTCCCATCCGCGTTCATCAGCAACTCGTTCGGCAAGACTTCTTGCAGCAATGCGTCGCGGTTGTGTGACAATAATGTTGCACGCCTTCTGATTATTTCGCGCTTCATCAAGAATCATTTGTGGTATCTAGAAATTATCAGGCATGAAATGACATTATATTTCGTCAAAATGCTAAATAACTATTTGCAATTACCTGCGTGCTCTTACCACAGCCTGTGGACCTGATAAAATCCAAAAAATAAACATTAAATTCAAGTCAGTGATATAAATACAATGTGTGTATACCCTTCAATAACAACGCTCGGATACTCGGCGATTTTCTCGAGAATTTTCGTCTTTGAAGCCCATACCGGTAAATGTGTTGCATCTTGTGATCGTTGTTCGAACTTGTATCGTGAGTAAACTTCATCATTCTGCGCCTCTTCACAATCAGTCAACGCGGCACTCGGTTGCAATGTTATTTTGATGGAATCTTCGACTTTTTTGCGAATCAATTGAATGTCATCTTCCAATGCATCTTTTTCGCTTTCTTGCAAACACTTGGCACTTTCTGACGGATTTGTAACAGCAATACGTCCATTTGTTAAGCCTCCCGAAATTCTAATCGGCTTGAATGGCTTATTTTTATTGAACATTATGTCCATAAAATCCATTTTGCAATATGGATTTTTTCCTTTGTTTCGATATTTATAAATAAAAAAAGAGTTCACCAGAAATTGCTGTTTATAGCGCGAAAGACAGTTCGTGAATAAGTCTTGAACGAAAGAAACAAATGGTACGTGTAAACTAATGAAAAGTCACAACTGAAATGAGACAAGCACAGTGCTTAGCACACACACACACTTCATGCGAAAACACAGCACTGACTTTGCCATTTATGCAAAAGAATGGAAGCAAAAGAGATGCGAGATTTGTGTGCAGTGTCGCTTCGTACGGCCAGAACGCGACAACAACAAAACTACACTTACATACGTCTTGGTTGAAAAACCACACTGTAAAACGTTTGTGTGCTATGCCGATCATCACGTCAGCCACAAACATCCAGACTGACGAACAATGAACGAAAAGAACAAAAAAATGTACCGTTGACCATTACAATGTGCGCATACATTTCTCAATTTTGAGACTCAAAAATTTATTTATAATGTAATAATCTTGATTTGATGTGTCGTTCGCCAAATAACGAAAATTATGATTATTTATATTGTTTATTTACTGTCTTGTAAACGCCAACATTTCCATTTTGTTGTTTGTTGAATTTAATTGGAATTGAAAGTTGATACAAAACACTAACCTACAACACAGAACAATATCATGTATCGTTTGGTTATGCGGCTGTACGGCTGTTCGGCTGTTCGGCTCTCTGTACAGAGCTCACAAATAAATAATCGCAATAAAAATAAAACATTTCGAATGCAAACATTCACACAAAATGAACATGCGAAACAAGCGTGTGAACTAGCATCCGAGTCAAAAGGGAACAAACAAAATATCACATTGAAATGGCGTGCGTTGAAAAAGCGACAAATATTTTCGGTTGAAGGCAAAATGGTAGAGAGTGTGTGACACAATTGGAATGGGGGCACACAAGAAATTTTGAGCTGTGAACAACACACTGGGTGTGCCGTGCCTTCCAGTTAAAATGTTCGAAAATTGAGAAAAAGAGAGATTTTTTTCCGCTATTCATGGCCTTTCCTCGATTTTTTTTTTTAAATGTGAAAATATGTCACCCTGTATCGTGTATCCAAAATACAAATGAAAAACATTATGCGATCTGGTCTTTGCATTAGCATTAGCATTTACAGAGAGAAACATTTGAATGTGACAGAATATTCTTGGTTGTAATGTTGTTTAAATTTATGCACACAGCGTAGCAGAGAAACAACAATCTTCATATTCCTTAAATCAATGTCGATATTCCACATACAATATTTCAGCTAGCTGTATAGTTTCGAATAGCGCCTCTTTTCTTGTGGCACAACGCAGATGTTGTTGAAAGAAAAAAAACACAGGCGATTTACTTCAGGGAGATCGGGAAAACGGAGAGAGACTGAGAGGGAGCGCAAAGAGCGGGACGTAATGAAGAGAGAGAGAGAGAGAGAGAAAGAGGAAGGGAGAGTCTCTGTACAAAACTGTATATGAATGCAAAATTGTGCTATGCAAATCCATTTTGGATTATCGAAATCGACAAAAGCGTTAAATAACCAGAAAACCATGCGATGTAATTTTTCATTTCTTCTTCGGTCTAACACCATAAAATCTATGTGTTTTGATTTAAAACAATGCGAAAACTTTTAAAACTTAATATGAAACAATTTCATTGAGTCAATATATGCATGAACGGTGAAATATGAGCGCATTGGGCGAATAGCCATTCGTAAAATCATGTTTTGATGTCCTAAATGCAGTGCAAACCTAAATTATTTACTCGAAACGTATTGCAGGCAACCGAAATACACACACACATACACGCTATGTCAAACTAGCCCATTTTCTATGAAACTATCTAAAATTTAATTAAAACTGGCAACCGACAACCAAATAGCAAACGCTGGAGTATTTAGAAATCTCTACTTTGTGTTTTAGTACAATTTAATGCGTTAATATTTTACCCAACTGATGTTGGAGACAGTTAATGCATTGAAAATACATGACATCGGTCGTTTTTTTTGCTCTCCATTCAATTCATTTGTTTCGATTTTTTAATATGGCAAACAGAAACTTGTGCAAATTTAATTTAATATTATATATTTGCTTAACATTTTCCCAAATAATAATATTATCCACAGCTGAGAAAAGTTCATTCTGACACCGGAAGAAAAAATTTGAAAAAAAAAAAAAATCTAATATATTTGATTACGATTGTGATTTGCTTTCGAACACTATTTGAAAATGTCCTTATATTTATGCTAGTATTTATGGAACCGATTAACAAGTGTGAGTGACATAAATTGTAATTTAAATAAATTGCGGAACACCAATATTGCATTTCACAAGCGGAGAAAATAGATTTTAATAGCACCGTAACCGTGGAAAAGTTGAAATGACCGAAAATTTATAGCCATGACTATGTCGTTTCTCTCATTATTATTGAAGTTAACATTAACATACGTACAGCATACATTTTGTACATAAATCCTGCACATCTACTACTATTGTGCTATGTTTATTTCATTTTGCAACTGATATGTTTGCTTCTGTTACACGGTACGCATTTAAAATGACTTCAGACAATCAGTCAGTCCATCTGGATATTAAAGTGGTGGCTCTGGAAGCAGCACTTGGATTTTTGAATTGTTAATACTAAATTTGGCATAAAATACGGTGTGGTTGATCGGATTAACAAGTGACCCAAATGCTTTGAACTATGCAATTTATTGATATTGCATGCATTTGAATCAAAACACCAATGTTGAAAATTTTCGGTAAATAATCACGATGATGGCATCCAATGAACTGGACATTCAAAATTCAAAAGGACACTACTGATCCTGCATTCAGCCTTTTTATTAGAATTACATGAAATAATTATATTGAAACATCATGTTTTTTTTAATAATAGCTATGACATGGTGTAACCCGGCTAAATTAATATGGAAAAAAATCCTCTGCAGTGATTGAAATACGAGCTATAGTAATATTACTAAATGTAAAAACTATATATATATATCCTTACGGTTCAGTGGAATTGGATGCAAAGATCTCAATGTCATTACCAGACAATATATTTAGCTGCCGTCATCTGGATATTTCAGCTCATCTGGATGCCGTCAGCAGATGATGCGAAGTGAAAACAATAGAAGTGATTGTTATAGTAATACCAGTATATAACAAGCTTATATACCTATAACAATCACTTCTATTGTTTTCACTTTGTATCATCTGCTGACGATATCCAGATGAGCTTTAATATCCAGATGACGACTGCTAAATATATTGTCTGGTCATTACCTTCAGGTGAAATTACATATGAAAATATTTGTAATGGCCACTGGAGCGTTTGGTTTTATTAATTATATTTTACTACTCGTATTCCCAGATAGGTGAATATTTTGTTTGCACATTTTTTTCAAAATTTGTGCAATCTCAAATTTGTTCAATTATAAATCGCATTTAATAACTGCCTTTGATAAAGCAATGTTTCTGTTTGGGCTAAAAACCCTTCGAATTTGCAATCGAATATTGGCAAAATGTAGAAATATAATAAAATTTAATTGCATCGTCACGAATGTGGACTCATGTACAATTGTACATACATAAAAATCGATTTTTGATGAAATCAACAAATCGAACATAAACGTTTTGTGAATTTTTTTTTTGTTTCAAGCCGAAGCAGAATTTTTGTTCGGCGAAACATAGCTGAATATAAAAGTAATTAAAGTTCAAATTGTTGTTACATAAGACAAGGGCAATGATGTCAACAATTGATACACCAGCAAAAGTATTCATGTATTTTTTTACTCCCTTTGTTCGTGTGTATGCTGAAAAAGTACGTTTCATCGACTGGTAAAAATGGATTATCCGAGTGTAGACACTTCATTAATGTATTCATATAATCTCACGTCTCAATCGGAGAGAGACAAAAATATGCAATGTGTAAAACCAATCTGCAGCTCATTTAATCGATATCAGATTGAACAATCGATACAATGTAGCGTCATCCATATATATTGTCATTTTGTTTATTTCTAGCGTGCTATGTGTTTTAGGTGCGCGATTGAAATTCATGATATGTCGATTTTCCATATGCCATTGCACAACTAAAAATTACCTAAAATCCAGATTAAATACATCTCTACATCTTTCATTGGTTTTATTGTGATGGGCGGTAAAACAACTTTTATATGAAATGGTATAACATTCGATTCGTTTCCTTATTACGGTTTGATATACAGAGGGACCAAAAAATATATGCCAAATTGAAAGAGTTTTATTTTTTTTTGTTCCAAAACAATTTCAAATAAAGTATCAAATAAATGTTCAATCGAAAAAAAGCGAATGAATACAATCAGACATATGGTTGTTCAATAAGCATCATTTAAATATTTCTACGGGATTAAAAAAATCTACTTGCTCTACTATATAATTCGTACAATTTGATGCAAAAAAAAGTACATACACAGCTACGTGAAAATGTTATATTTGACTGGCGTTCACCAGACAAACCAGACGATTCATCGTTTAAAGATGCACATTATGGGAATAAAACAATGCTCTGGATGCATCGGCAACATTTATTCAATCCAATTGTGAATCGGCGAAAAGCAACCCCATTTCGTTCTGTCTATCTTTTCATGCACAGTTTCTCGTCGTAATTAAATGTTTACCGCATTCTTTTTTTTGCCTCTTTTTTCTCTCATCAATTTCCCAGTTGTGGTGCACATGAACTGTTTGCAATTGTTGCCTTCACCAAACTTCCGTCTTCTGCTCTCATAATATTTGTTGTTCATTTTCGGATCAACATGCTTGTGTGTTAAGTTTAATGTGAAGACATTTCCGTGGAGTCATTTTGATTTCTTGCCAATGCTTAAAACTTTTCACATGCGAGTCGATTTGGAATCTGTTTAAACATTTTTCCTGCAAAAGAATGTTAACGGTTCTTTTTTTAAAAAACACCAAAAAAAATATTCAAGCTAAATTTTATCGAATTATGGTACAAATGCCAGACGTGCATACTATACGCATATTTTTCGATGAAATTTATTGCTTAAATGTATTTTAATTTGATTCTATTTTCGCGATTGACAAAAACATGTCAATGACTTGCGCCGGAATGATTCAACGAAGATGGAATTCAGCAATATTCACTCATTCTTAATATTGACATTATTTTTAGCATAGGATAGAGGAACAGAGAGAGAGAGACAGAGAGAGAGAGAGAGAGAGAGAGGGAGAGAGAGATAGCGAAAGAGAGAAAGAGGCGAAAAAAGATTGGGGAGTGGGATAGATGGGTAGATGAAAAAGTGGCAATATTGAACATTCATTGATTTTCGAAGATACTTAACCATCTAATATGTACTTTTTCTTCCGTTTTTATTCTTTGACACTTTCCAGATTTTCTCCAATTTAAACAAGCATTATTCATGAAACAACCTGTTCAACCTTCCTTTTAAACTGATTTCCTTTAATTTAATTTTCTCGGAAATTGCGTAAAACGTTGAAGAGAGAGAGAGAGAGAGAGAGAGAGAGAGAGAGAGAGAGAGAGAGAAAGGAGGCGAGAGGAACAAAGTTGAAGACGAGCAAAACGTGCATGTACTCTGCGATGTACAGTGCCAGAAAATGTATTGAAAAGTCTCGAAAAGAACAAAAAAAAATTGAGCGAGTTTCCACTTCAAGCAATGAGTGAAAACTTTTTCCAAATTTTTACACTCTCGTATTTTCGTACAACTTTTCATTGGCAATGGGTTGGTTTGCATTACGTCGCTTCGATAAATATTTTTTATGCTAATAATTTTTTCCCTCATTCTTCACATCACGTCGTTCAACGCTGTCGCTTATCTGTCAGTATTATCAAGTGATGACCATGGATTGAACGACCTCTTTAACATTCAAATCAATCAAAAAAAAAATCCGAGAAGATGAAAAACGAAAAACGGTCAACTATAAGTGTCACTTGCCAGCTTTTGCAACAAGACTTGCTGCTGAACAAGTTTTTCATAATGCAAATCACACAAAACCACAATACAGCAACACGCGGTTGGCAAACGCGTCGAAATTCGTATTTTCACTTGTTTTTATTCCCAACTCATTCATATTATTTTTCTTTCGAGATTTGTTTCTCCCTCTCGCTCTCGTTCACGCTCTCTAGTTCCCTTCGGAGGCGATAGGTTTTGACCATTTGAACCATACCCAAGAATTTTTTTTTCTTCATTCTGTTTAGCATTTCCTCTTTTTCAGCCTTTGCATCATTTCGAATTTGATTATCATTTTCCACCACAAAACTTATTCATTGAAAATGAACATGAGGCAACAAAAAGAGAAAGCACATCAATGACATTTTTCTTTATTTCTTTTATTATTTTGTTCATTTCACCAGGCTTTCAGTTCAAAGAGAGAAAATATTTTTGTCGTCGCCTCAATGAAAATTATTTCTGGAATGCCATTCAGATTTTCCGCTTTCTTTTATAATTTTTCATTTTATGTGGTGATTTGAATGGGAATTTCCGTATTCGGATTAAAGGATTTATATTCATAAATGTATGCTGAAATTGATGAAGTATTTTTCAGAAGAAATAAAAACGGAAAATTGTACAAAAATCGGAAATGTGCAAAGAGAGCACGGAAAAAGGAAACCATAATCTAAACGGTTTTACACGATTCTAAAGCGTACGCTAAAACATTCATTTGATATTAGTTTACACATCGCTCTCTCTCTCTGTGCTTGTCTGTCTTTTGCTCTCTCTCTCTTGTTATTTCACTAAATCATTCCAATTTTAAGAGAAAAAGAAATCGTCCGTGTAGTTGAAGTATAATTGAATTGTAAGAAAGAATAGTATCTTGGGTTATATTTTTCCTGTGCAAACACAAAACGAAAATAATGAGGCTGGGTCGCTGTTAGTTTTGATATTTAACCATAACAATTTCAGATAGTAAATGTGTACGTGTGTACAATCACAGTAACATTCACGATTTTCGTACCTTTTATTTCTGGAATTTGTTCAATTAAAATATTTGCACCGTACCAACAATTTTCTTCGGGTGACTGGTGTGCCACAAGAGAAATAAAATGCCCGTGATTGTGTGCACACACATATTTTCTTGTCTCATGCGTTCGCGCGTAAAACAATTCAACGCTATTCTGAATATGTATTTATTCTTTTTTTTTCTACTCTCTCCCTCTTCTTCGTTCTCATACTCGCGTTCGCTCTTCTTTGCTATCTTCGCTATCTTCTCCATGTAATGTTCCTCATGAACTTCTCATATTGCATTTGGTCTGGCAAAAGATACGGAATAGTTGAATACATTTGAATTTGAGAAACATGATAGAAAAAAAATATCCAAATTAACTGTCGAGGCTGCATTCTCAAAATCGCTCACGCTGAAGTAATTGCTTCGTCCTTTTACAATTTACGATCAGAAACGCCGGAGAAGCGTTCAGATAAAACAATTGCATTTGCTATGTATATTTGTGCACATATTTACACTGGTTGTTTTCATTTTTATTGTAAGCCACTTTCGCTGCGGGTAAAGTGTGTGTGTGTGTGTTCTAGGGGCTTTCATCATTCGTTCATACAAATTTATACACAATATTCACGTCCTATTCATCATATATACGATTAAAATTTCTCGCCTATACCAGTGAATAAGATGTATTTCAAACTTCAGTGTACACACACACACAGTATTGCTACACAGAATCGAAGAAGATCCGCACAAAAGAGAACAAAAAAACATGCCATAGACGAAATATATACGAAATATACACGAAATATACACCAAATATATGCAGTTATGCACATTTATTTGCGCGTATTACAGATGATTTTGCAATATAGTTCACTATTTAGAGTATAAATCGTATACATTTGAAGATAAAAGCCCCTAGTGTGTGTTGTAGCCAATAGTTGACAAACGCTTGTATAACGCTCGAACAAAAATGTTGAAAATCTTTGGAATGTCATCCGTTTTTATTAAACTTTGAACTTTATGATTTCTCATAAAGACTTTAGATTCACACTGAGCGAAAGATGTGAAAGAAATGTCCGAACTCAAGCAAAAGATGTGACGGAAACGTCCAATTATGTCAGTCAATTTTATATTAAGAAATATATGTGCAAACATTCTTTTTATTCGTCATATTAAGAATTGGCCACAATATCAATTCGATCAGGCGACACACTACATTCACGTTCAAAGAGTCGTTCAATGATATTCAAATATTTCGCTATGCAAGCGTTGTATCTAAATCAAAAGTACATAACCACAAAAATTATGTTCCGAGTGACACTCTTTGCATATCTGCTCGCATTTGTATGTATTTGTAAAAGTGTCTGTGTAAATAATTATCATGAATACATGCCGAATAGGATAGGCCAACAAGTGATTTTTCTCTCGCTCTCGACAGACCGATAAAGAATAACGGAAACAAAGAAGAAATGCAAAACATCGTACGATTCAAGCGCCTACATATACACACATGCAGACAAAATATAAAACACGCTCACCAACATGGACCACAGCATCTACCACACTCTTTCTCTCTATCTCTTTCCCTGTCTCTCTCCCATTGTATCTCTTTCACATCCCATTTTTTGTTCGTTGCTTTTGCATGTACGAAATGGTTAAGATGAACAAAATGAACTGCACCTGATTTTTTGTGCCGACTTTTGATACAAAGATCTATAACTTTGAATCAAATTTTCAGTGTAGCATAATCTGCCAGTAATCGGTGATTTCCATCTAGAGTTTTTATTTTTTGCAAGGGAAAGAAAACAAATCTGGTTTGAATTGCTGTAACATATTTTGTTTTTATAAGTTTTTGATTACGTATTGTTTGTCAAACATTGTAAATTTTTGTGACAAAAAATGCAACAAACAAATATAGTTTAATTTTTTGTGTGTTTTGTGTGGCCACTGTATTGTGATTGTGTATCGTTTGTTCTGACGCAAAAGTAAGTTATTGTTTAAAAAATGTTCAAATGCTGCGAAAATGTTTTGCGGCAACAAATTTTTATGTGCGGATCAAAATGATGTAGAAAAACACGTGTTTCGGCGGCGCATTTGCAAACTCATTTTGCTAATGTAATTGTATTTAAGTGGATTATTTCGTATTCATACAATGGCATCGATAACACGATAGTGAACGAAAATGCTTTATCGACAAATGATTGGTGCACACACCAAGAGTGGTCCGGTGTGGTGCGTTGCAGTGTGAGTGTGTATTGGTTTTCACGATTCCCTGAAAACCATGTGGATTTCTGCAGAAACGCGTGCTTTCTTCATATACCATTTTGTGACGACGTGCGAAACACACTTGCGTTTCCAAGAAATCTATTTCAAATAAATTGAAAAGAGACAAAAAACAGAGTGCACATTTTAACCAACTTAGCCAGCAGAATACGAATTTTTCGGCCGAAATTTTTCAATCGGTGATTATTAATATAACAACTTCTCGAAGAGTACGAACGCAAATAAGACTTTCTCCGACAGACCGATCGAAAAATCGATTTAGTTTTTTTTTCTCGTTCAGTCATTTTGATCCATTAATTTGTTCATTTACAGACCATTAATACGAGTTTTTAACTATTTTTAAGTTAAATTTGCTTTTAACATTAAATAATAGTTTTTCGGTGGTTTTTCACATTGAATAACGCGAAATTTTATTGATTACTGTTGAACAGAAACCATTTTTTTTACTTGAGTTTTTTTTTTCATTTTTTTTTTCTTCCGGTGTGATTTGAACATTTATTGTTAAAGAGTTTTCTGGAGAAAATCAATTAAAATAACATCAATTAAATAGACGCTGAAATGGGTCCCGACGGAAATAATGTAAGTATCGTTAATTTTTGTTGTTTAATTTACCGAAAATCCACATGGTGTGGAGGTGAAAACAGTTTTTGTTGGTGTGCTCAGTTTGGAGAGAGAATAAAACTGCGCACTACATTTAACATCTAAAACAATGTGGCTGAATGAGGGTCATTGACTTTGTTACCAATGTTATGACCTTTTTCGGTGACTTTTTGTTTTAAATCGAACTGAATTTTCGTGTAAAATTTCATAAAATTGTCATAATCGATTGCAATTCTTTCGATTGTTAAGTGGGCAATATGATTTATTGTGCATTTACATAGGTATGTGTCATGTGGTATAACTTTAATTTTAAACGTTCACAACTACCGACTCTGTATTTCGAAGCGTTACCGTTGCATTTTTTTGCTTTTGAGTTCGTTGAACTCCGAACTATTTTGCACCAAAAAGACACACACATACACACACACACTTGATTTTTCACATCGAATGAAAACACATTCCTGTTATGCGCAAAATATTTCCAATTAAATTTTGTGCTGTTCAAATCGCACATAAATTCCAATCAAAGCAAGATGTTCGGTACAGAAACAAAAAAAATCTTTTTTTATGATTGTTTTTTTTTCTCTTCTTTTTCTGACGCAATAAAAACTGATAAATGTCTCTGTGAGAGTCTGCATAGTTTTCACGGATAATTTTAAATTGAAAAGTCGAAATTTATGGTCGATATCGGCACGTGTGAAATCATAATTTATTGGAAAACCTTTTCAATTTTATGTGATGCCTTTAATTTCATTTCATTTTTCTTTTGTCGGTTGGTTTGCTGCTCTTTTTTTCTGCCATCAAACACAGAACTTGCTTAATAATTTAATGTACCGTAATGTGCGGCAGTCAAGTGAGAGCCAAAGCGAAGCCTCGTCATCGGCTGAAAGCGATTGGAGCGATATTAACAGTATCGCTGCACAAATGGGCTTGCATCCAAAGGATTTGTGCGTCGAACGGTTTAAGGTTGATCGAAATAAGCTGGAGACTCTGATCAAGGGTAATGTATTACACTCATTTTATATTCATTCGTCTTTATCGGAATTATTATTTTATTATGTCATATTATATTCTATACCGGTACCATATTCGAGTATTACGCATTAATACAATCAATACAACATTAATTTTCCGCACAGATGCATCGCCGACCGAGGGCATGAATGCTGCCGAATGTTTTTTTGATAATGTAAGTTTTTTTTTTGATGTTTTTTCTGTTCGATTCGAATTGATTGGATTAATATATATAAAAAAAAGAAATGTTGTCACTAAATGACCAAGGAGTTACGTATCCTTCGGGCATTTTCAAATTTATAGAGAATTTTTTTCTACAATGTTCATATGTTGTAAATGACTGACTTTTTCTTCTTTTGCCATGATTTTCAACCGATTCAAGAAAATATTTCATATAATTTTTACAAATAAAGTGTTAATATTTTCTCGACACGAATGAACGAAAAAAAAAAATTCAATCAGGTTATCAAAATGACTGGGACTCGCATCAGCTGGCCATGCCGCTTGAAAATTGGTGCAAAAACGAAGAAAGGTATGGACCACAATATTGAATAAGAAAAATAGTACAACATGATAAAATGCTGTTATTCACAGATCCACATGTGCGCATCGTTGGAAAAAACTCGGACGTCATGAAAGCCAAAGAGCAAATTTTGAACCGGTTGGACTCTCGTGTGAGTACAATTGTACAATGCTATATTGTATAGTGCCTGCAATCGAAGTGCACATCATTACTTACATTTTTCTATTCTCGTTGTCGTCGTCGTTGTCGCCGTTGTTGTCGCAACACAATCACAGGGCTGTCGTGTAATCATGAAAATGGATATTTCGTACACTGACCATTCATATATAATTGGACGTTGTGGTAACAATATTAAGAAGATCATGGAAGACACAATGACTCATATTCATTTTCCTGATTCGAATCGTTCGAGCCAAACGGAAAAAAGTAATCAGGTATCGTTATGTGGTAGCTTGGAAGGCGTTGAAAAAGCACGCGCATTAGTTCGTGTAAGTTGATATATTGAGAATTCGTTGCTGTTATTTGTTCGTGGCCGAAAATCCAATTAACGCAAAACTTTTTTGATTATAATAATTGATGAATTTGTAGTTGTCGACACCGTTGATTATATCGTATGAATTACCGATGAGCGTTCCTGGTCATCCAATTCCGGATAATAATACTGAATACGTTAAGGAAGCCGAAGCCACTTACAATGTTCAAGTGAAATTTTCATCGCGTCCCAAGTTGAACTCATCGGTTGTGGTTAAGGGAAGCGAAAAGGAAGCTGAAAAGGTCCAAGACGCCGCCCGTCAATTATGTTTATATATGTGTGGAAATGTAAGTACGACTTTTCTTACCGAATAAGAAAGATCTTTTTAACTTTCAATGCGAAAAATAGTTTTTCCCATAATTCAGTTGCATGCTGCAGTTTGAATTTTAACCCGGATATTTTTGGTGGTTAAGATGTGTTTAATTTTTCTAATTTAAATTCGAATTCACGTTTTTGTCTAGTGAAAACTTTTTTTTGTTGAACAAGAAACGAAGACATTTTTTTTTAAATCGAAAATTTTCCATTGCAGCCCCAAATTCAGGTCAATTTGCAGCTGCGAATTTCACCACAACATCATGACATCGTTAAAGGCAAACATAACGTTGAAGTCCGAAGAATAATGGAATATACGAACACAAAGGTTTGTACACAATGGAGGTCGTTATGGTACACAGAACCTGTTTCAAAGAGCAAAGCCAATGCTTGTGCGGTGTCAGTGCATAAGCTGTGTGTGTTTCTTATTATTCCAATAATTGTTAGACTTTAGTTTTCGTCCTTTCACATTTATTCTTCAAAGAATGTCGTTGCCTCCATTTTATAATAGTACAATCATTATTCCGTTGTGACACAACAGATTTCATTTGATTTTTGAGCGAAGAAACACACACGAGTAAATCAGATGGGCTAAATAAAAACCATTACTCTTCATTCAAATAACACCAACGAAAACGAGAAAAAATAATAATTTCCATTTCGTCCATTCATAATGAAATAAAACAAAGAGGCATTTAAAATGTGCTGTTCAACTTTTCTTCTCTTGATATTGAGTCGACCTTAATTTGTGTTCCGCTCTGTTGCTTTTGCGCAACGAGAGAAAAAAAATATATTCGTGTTGTTTTTCTATATTTTTAGTGATATGAAATAAAATTTTATTTCAGATAATATTTCCGGACTTGAGTGACGCAAACATAAAGCAGATAGAAAAATCTCTTGTGACTATCACGGGTACCATTGATGGCGTTTACAGAGCCAGACAACAGCTCATTGTAAGTGCAACGTTCCTTTTTTTATACTTGTAAAAATGCATTTCAAAACAAAAACCAAAGAAAAAAGAATCCGAAGAATACAAGCTGTATCAGCATTTATACGTATACGTATTTCAATCGCTGGCGGTACCACCAGTGCAATAGCAATTGCGCTTGAAAAATGGCATAAAAACAACAACAACAACAACAAAAAATGTAAAACAAAATGAGAAGCAATATAATTGCAATGAGCAATGAATAAACACGTTGTACCACATTTGAAATAAACACACACAGGCGTACACACAATGAAATAATTGTCTCGTAAATGATACGAATTTACACCACGCAATTCGGTTTTGGGTTGTTGTTGCTTTTTTTTATTTCCCATTTTTTTTTTTGTGTTGTTCACATTCATTTTTGCTTCAATCCGGTGTGTGTGCAGACAATCGTATCGTTACGTTGTCGTTGCTTTGTCACTTCACTTGGTTTTCACATTGTTGTTTTTGTTCTTGTGCTTGCATTTATTATTGGAATCATTTTTTTCCCCTTCTCTCTTTCTCTCTCTCACTCCTCTCCAGTGAATGAAATGGCCCCAAACATCCTGCATTGCATTCATAACGAATGCATTTAATGCCCGTCGTTTATGTGTAAATCAAAATGTCTGTCACTCACACAACCAAAAACTTTGTATGCAATTTCTTTTTGTATTCTGTGTGCTGCTGCTGCTGATGCTATTTTTTGTGTTCGGGTGGCTTTTGTTTTTGTTGTATTTCTTTGGAAAATTGTAGCCAATTTATTTATAGCTTCTGTTTAAGTTGTTGTGTTTTTTTTCATCGTTTCGTTGTTGTAATCATGTCATTTGTATTGGTTTTGTAAACAGGGTAATTTGCCGGTGGCTCTGATATTTGATTATCCGGAAAATTCGGTTAAACAAGAGGACATTAATGCGCTCATGGAACAATTTGGAGTTTTCATTGCGGCCCGTCACAAACAACGACAAAGTACTTTGTGCATTGTCATAAAAGGAATCGAGAAATACGTCGGTAATCTCTTGAATAAGATTAATTTCATTATTTTTTTTTTATTCGTTCGTTCGTTCACGTTTTGCTCATTTTTGATATTCATCATTTTAATTACATTCTTTAAATCGTGCTTTTTTGTTGGAATGTTTTTTTTTTATCTTCTTAATTTCTAGGTAAAATCTACGAGGCTCGCCACAAACTTTTAAATTTACCAAAAAGCTCTATTGTGGAAGCCGAAATACCAGCCACGTACTATTCGTCGGCCGAACCGGAGTACAATACATCGGCTTTGGTTGAAATTTTATCAAGTGTTCCAAATAGCCCTCTGACACCTGGCGGCTTACTACAAAATTTCACACCGACCTTTCCAAATCCATCATTTCACAATCAACTTAATCGAGTTCCCGATTTTGCCAGCTTGACACCGGAAAATCTACGCTTTCATGCACTGCAACAACAAGCACTTCAACAACAAGTGAACGGTCAAAATATTGCGACACATCTTGGTTTAAGTGTTAATCCATCTTATTCACCGGCTCATGCAAGTGTTTCGCCACGGTCTTCAAGCACCAAAACTAGCGGATATCATTCGAATAAATTCTTTAATATCAGCGGCAGCGCTAATTCACTTGAACAATTGTATCCACCATACAAACCAAGCATTCAAATAAACGGCAATGGTGTTAATCACTTTCCGCATTCAGATAATCAAATATTTGTGGGCAATTCGACGAATTTAACACGCCAAGCAAATGTTTCGAATGAAAGCAGCAATCATCCATTCGAAATGGAAAATCGACTGTTGACACCTAGCTATCACTCGGTGCGTATTTTCTTTATTTTTTTCAGACATTAGGCTCGAGCTATGCATATAGCGGCTGCTATTTTATAGGTGCTATTCATAGGCGCTATTTAATTTGTGTGCTGTGTTTAACACCGAGTAGGAATATCATAGCCTACTATTCTTTTGTACATTTGAATGTGAGTACGAGAGAGATGTAGAAAATAACACACAATATGCATAAATGCATTAAAACGAGATAAATAGCGCCTATGAATAGCAGCTATGAAATGGCAGCCGCTATATCTATAGCTCAAACCTAATGTCTGATTTTTTTATTGATTTATTTATTTCCTGTCTCGCTGGAATTGACGGATGAGAATGAGGGGACAAATAAAGAAGGAGATAGTTTTTAATGATTTCCCTCCTTCTAATTTTATGTAGCCAAGATCATTGGAATTCGAGAGACAACGCATTGAAGGACTAAAGGCCATCGATCGTTTCGATCTAAATAGAGAACAAGTTCGAATACCAACCGATGCATGGGCTAAGTTTTCTCTAAGTAAAACGTCACCGTTTGCATTGGAATCAGCGTCAGCGGGTGTATCACAATGGGCTCACCGTGAAAAGCTCCATTTTGATAAAGCTGCTACCACCGGTCTCATCGACAGTGTGCCATGGAATGATCGCGTACCATTGTCTCAGTTCAAAGACATGCACTCTCTTTTAAGCCACTTAAAACTCGAGCATTACATCAGTATGTATTTACATCGTAAAATCAAAAACGACAAAAAATTATTAAATATAACACATTTTCACTTTCAATTAGGTAATTTTGTGGTCGAAAAAATTGATATCAAGATGTTTGCAACGTTGACGGGAGAAGATTTACTTGAGCTGAATATCAATGCGTTGGGTCCGCGAAAGAAGCTGCTATTGGCAATAAAACAACTAAAGGCCGAGACGCAGCCATCACCGCCGTCTAGCGAATGGGTTCAATTATCAGATTTCAAAGATATTCCGTCATTATTCACACATTTGGAAATGAAACATCACATTGGTAAGCATTTTTTTTCGAGTTTCATTTTCAAATTGAAGCAGAACAGTGATAACTAAAAGTTTTGTCATTTTAAATTGAACAGAGAATTTCTTGCAAAATGAAATCGATATGAAAACATTCCTAACACTGACCACCCATGAATTGGCCGAACTTGGTGTTAAATCATTTATTGAGAGAAAACGACTACTAATGGCCATCAATCAATTGAAATCGGAACGATTCGCTGGTTCGGCAGCGCCTGGTGCCGAACGTCGATCAAGCGCCGGATTAATACCCGAGCCCAAGTTATTCCACATTTCCTAGATTTATAGATATTTAAATAATGTACAAAGTACAAAATCAAAAGTACAAAAAGAGTACAAAAAGAGTACAACAGCCAATGCATACAACAAATTTTTAATTAATCGAAGAGAAAAGTAGAACTTTTTTTTTGTTAAACAATTTATCAATCATCATATTAAAATCGAAAGACCATGTGGATATGATGAGATACAATTACGAATATAAAATAGGTTGAAATGTGCATGCATGAGTTGCGGTTTATTTTTGTATATTTTCAAATAATTTCGTTTGCAAAACAAACGATTTTTAACATCACTAAATATGAATATATTTTTTTCATACACTATTGTATAGCGCACGGGTCAGATATATATATATATGAAAAGTTTAAAAACGATTATTTTTATTTAAATTTGAACAATTTTTCGCATACATGCACACACACATATTTTAAATGAGTAAATAAAAATCAAATTCACATGGATAATAAATTATTTTGTCGACAGTTAACCGAAAAGGAGAGAAATTAATATAAATCGCAATTAAACCGCAAAAAATAATTATTATAATGAGAAATTCGATCAACGACAATCCACTTCGAAAAGAAAGCAGCAACAAAAACAAATACAAAATTACAATATACATATATATACATATATTGATAAAAAATAATAACAAAAATCCTTTAATGAAAATGAGGTATCTCAAATGGATGATAGGCAAACATATTAATTCATAAAGACACGTATTGTTTGATGCGAAAAATAGCACATTTTTAATTTGAAAAAAATAGCATGAAAAGTAACAAAAAAGAAAATTTAACGCAAAACAATGTATGCAATGAGCTGGCTCTACAACATATTTCTCTCACTCTCTACAAATTGATAACAATTCATTACACACTGCATGTTTAATTATTGTAAATAATGTTTTCTACATTATTCATTGTAATCATAATTCTTTCACCTATAAAAAAGCACAATTTCAATTTCCGATTTTCAATTATCAAAATATTGTTTGAAAAAAAAAACACCTTTAAAAACAGATACACAAACATTGAAAAGCATGTAAATAATTAAAAATAAATCACTTAGAAGAAAATATTCCGCACAAAATTGTAATTATAATTAAATACGAATTATTTACATAATTAAACATTTTCATTACAAAATTAGACTTATTCATAATTACACACTTGCAAAAGAACAAAAGAGCATATGATGATTTGTTGGGTCTCGCCAACTATAGATTACTACATAGAACACCGAATAGAAAAACAAATATCATTCAAGTCCTAAAACACGGGGGCGACAATTTTGAAGAAGAAATGTGTTGAAATGCAAAATGCAAAAATTCAAATTTTAATGAAATCAACGCAAAAACTGCGATAAATCACATGGCATTGTTGGAATTGTTGAATGGAATGCAATAAAAATTTAAAAGCGCCAGCCAATTCACGTTCTTGCCAAGTGAATTGTAGATTCAAATAAATCGATCAATACTAAAGTAATTGCCATTTGGAATGGTTCGCATCTCTTTTTTCTCTCGCCATGTTGAATTAAGCGGGTATATGGCACAGCACAGCACATGAATTTACCCGAGTGTCAATTAAAAAATCAATCATCTTATCGGGATTAATTGAATTACAAACGTACAAATATTCGGAAAACTCCCGCACGTGTGACCAATAAAAAACAATTAAAACTGTTTGTTTTGTAATGAATGAACTAAAAAAAAAGAAAATGTACGCATGTAAATCGTCATGTACACTTTTTCAAAACAAAAATGATTCCATTAACTTTCGTATCGATTTTGAATTCGATTGAATTTTTCCTTTTCAATTTACGACTTTTTTACGATTAATCTTGATTGCAACAAACGAATACGGTAATTTAGTTATTCATTGACAATTGATACGCATCGCATTCATGCCGTTTAATAATCACTAAAGTGTTTTTTTTTTTGCAGACAAAGTTACGGAATTTTTTAACCGTGTTACTTTGTAATAAATGACCAACATATAAAGAATATGGAAAATAAAGTTAGAAGATTTAATCAGTTGGCAGATATATTTTCAAAAATGTTAATAAAATATAGTTTTAAGAAAATAAATTGCTGAAAATAAGTGAGCTTGACAAATTATCATTTTAAAGAAAATTTAAGCAGATTTTAATCGTTCATTAAAATTATCAATAAGATAAAGTGATAAAGTAGACGACATATTCTCTTCGTTATTGATCCTTAATAATACGAATTTGAATCTGTTAGTGCATAACATATTTTACGATTTTATTCACATTGAATAGATTTCTGGTGTATATTTTTATAAAATGGACATTGTTTGAAAAAGGAAATAGATAAATCAGTCAATTTTTGAAGCATAACTTTTCACCGATGTCTTTTTTTAATAAAAACTACAGCTTTCTATTACCAAAAAAATGGTTTAAAAACGAAGCAAAATATGTATATATTAAGCTAGCAAGCACAATGAAATAATGGAAGAACGAAAAAAACATCCCGACGCAAAAAATGCAATAAATCACATAATGTGGCAAAATGTAATAAAAGTTTTGAATTGCAAAACGATTCACGCACTCGCAGAGAGCAAATGGTAAAATCGATCAATATCAAAGTAATTGCTATTTTAAACGATTCGCATCCATACTGTGCCTACGTATATTTTTAACAATTTACCGGCGTGTCAATTAAAAAATCAATCATTCTTATCGAGTTTAATTGAATTACAAAAAAACAAATGTTCACGTTGGCACTTCAGTAGAAAAAACAATCAAAACAGTTTGTTTTTCAATAATGAAAAAATATTCATCGCGATGAAAGATATTATTATTTTTCTAAAATCTTTTAAACATATTGAATGTGAATAAAAAACATGAATAACAAAATTTACAAAGCATTTTTTTAATAATAAATAAAGGTGCTAATTTATACATATAAATAAAATTTTCTAACAGTGTGTGTTTCAATGAAAATTGCATAGCAAACATGTTTTAACATAAATCATATTAAGCCTGTCTACAACAAAAAACACACGTATTTGATCATTTCAAATAGTGGAACCATATCGTCCAAAAAAAAATGCTGTTAGCAATGAAGCGAAATTGTTGCATAGACACATTGCACTGACGGAGAAAAATTGTTTGTATGGCATGTGGACATTTGTATCATTATTCATCAGGTATTTGCATAGTGGAAAAGTTTAAGCGCGTCGATTTGATCTTAACATGGCATTTTTTCTTTATATTCATCATACATTTTATATGTTTTTATAGACATGTCGGTATTTTACAGTTTGCGAGTTCTTTATTGAAAAATTTATTGGCCAAAAAAATGTTCACATTCTATACATGCCATGAATGGTTTTAATCTGATCGGATAATTGTAAAGTTTTTTTCGGTCATTTGGAGCAAATAGAAAGAGAAAGACGGAGAGAAAGAGAGAGACTCGTTGTGATAACAGAAATAACAGAAATCAATTTCATCCAAATTTGATGATAAGTTTTCAAATGAAAATTTTCCGCATCATATGTTTTAACAACTAAATTGCATCCACTTGCCTGTTGGCATCATTCCCAATAGAATTACAATCATTAGTACATGGCATATAGAATATTAAGGGTCCATTGACCCCATTCACTGGCGTTTATCTAGATTTTTTCATCTGAATAGCAACTATTGACTTGGCAAAAGTCAACTTTGAACTTGAGTGCATGATATGTGTTTGAAAATTATAGAAATAGATTTGCTAATGGTGTTTTACTTTAAAATTTAAATACATACTGGTCTTATATGCTTGTCTCTCGATGTTTTTTTTTTTCTGTCGTTTTAACCCTAACAACTTAATGAAAATTATATTTGAACAAATTGATTAAGTACGGACGGTCTGTGAGTTCGACGTGAAATTGCCGCTCATACAGCTGTGGTAAATCTTAAGGATTTTGTGTGTGTCTATGTGTATTTTTTCTACTCTCACATTTCGGTTGGCTCACAGTGAATTTCATTTTTATAGCCGTCACACAATTCAACTAGATAGAAACCGTACGTGATATTCCGGAAAAAAGGGAAAAGACCTTAAATAAATAGAACGATGGTGAAGGAAACGGAGATACCGAACTTCGATCAATATTTGGACAATAATCTGTGGCTGCTGTGGGTGCTTCATTTCGCACCATTTGGTTGATAATATTCATCAAAAGAAAAACAATCATATAGAAACCGGTACCGCTCAAAAATTTCATTGCTCTGCAACATTTTCGAGATGTTACTCTATCGAAACGTGACACATGAAACGACCGAAAACTATCCGACAATTTTCCAATGTTTTTGAAAAAATATGTTCGTTCATTACCAGTAATCATGGCAAACAATATTGGTCGCTGGAAAAAAAAAATTAGTCGATATATGCACAAATAATTTTCGTTTCAATTGAAACGCACAAAACATGCAAGTATGTATGTTTTAATCAAAAATGAAGTTATTCTTCATTTGGATATAAAGAATTACATTTTCTTTGCACCATCCTAAAATCATATAAGTTTTATGATTCGGAAATTTATTCAGATAAATCCGCAACATTGAATGTTTATGCAAGAAGTACGGTCAAACACTAGTCGTAGTCGCACGGAAAATGGTTTTCCTCCTCTTTCGGTATCGTTTCACCAACATCGGATTTTTATGATATTCCAATATCATTCCAATGCCATTTCCACTGGAAGCGCTTTAGAATGGGGACGGTCGGCGATATTTTTCCGTGCATTTTCCAAAGCTCGGAAAATTTTGCAAAAAAAGAAATACTGAATAAATTGAAATCGAATAAGAAGAGGTAGAAATTTGAAAATAAATTTACAATTATGCAGGTTTCTGCGCAACGGAAAAATTATTTGTGTAAATTTTCAAAAAGACTTTTTTCTAGAACTACTTATAAACTGTAAGCGGCTTTTGATAGTACGAATATGATATGAAAAATGTCTCAAAGATTGAACAATTAAACGACTGACGAATTTCTGAAAACTAAAGCTTAGATTGCACCGTTTGAATAAAATGTCGTAAACATAATTGAAAGAGTTTTCAAGCTCTTTTTGAACTAAAAAATAAATAGGATTTTTTGCTTTAAAGTGATATTGCTTGCTTTAATTAGAGGTAATGTGATATTGCCTGAAAAACCGTTTGTTTCGAATCCCTGCTAAATGTAAGTTTCTATACCTTGACCGATTAATCTCAAGTTGAAAGTCTTAAGTCACTTTATATAAATAGAAAACTGTCCATTTGTCATATGTTCAACATTTTGTGGTGGAATATCATTGGAATGAGAAATTTTACCATTTCAAAAAGCGGATTGATACTTTTTATTCTTGTTGTGTACGTTTCAGACTCTATAACTTTTGCTGTACTGTTTGATGTGTATGTATGCTTTTGCTGAATTTTGTATTTTGTGTTGAATGCGTAAAAGAAATACCGCTTTGCTATTGACGAATTGTACACAATTTATCGAGCCATAAGCAATGAAAGCTACAAAGCTATATTTACACCTATTCCATATGGATGACGATTTCATTTTAAATTTAAATTAATAAAACTCCAAATATATAGTGCAGACTTTTGTACCGCAATAAGGTGTTTGGATTTATATTGAGAACACAATACTTCCTTTGTCGTTCATCGTATGGGGTGTTGAATGTCAAACTAAAATGCAAGATATCGTTTGTCATTGTTTGGTTTTGAGGTGGTGGACAATTTAAGGTAGAAGTGAATTTGTTTTTGTTCGCACAGCGATTTGCATTTATATGATGTTGGCCGGGGACACTTACAATTTTCACACTTTGTTTGAAATGGTTAAAAGTTTTGATGTCTCAAAAGAATAATACAAAATGGTAAATACTGAATGAACAGTGACACCGTAAATCGTATTTTCTATTCGATTTTCAATTCGGCATGCCAATGGTTTCCTTCTTTTTAATTTGTTTCGTTGACTGGCCGTTTCTCTTTGCACTTTGAATATGTATTTACTGCACCGAGAAAGTTTATTTCTAAATATATTTCGTATTTTCTTTCATTTTCAGTTTATGTCTTTCAATTCATTTCATGAAGAAAAGTTGAAGTGCAACAAGCCATAACTCAATCAGTTGCAAATGTATTGATAACTCACAAATCACAAGCAACAACAACAAAAAAAAAGAATCCGATGCAACGAAGAAATAATATTTTCATATCTATAAATGCATTTTCAATTTTGTGTGACATAGTGCGGAGTTAAACGAGCAGAAGATTTAATCAAAAGTGAAGAGGAAGAGAGAGAGAGAACGCAGCATTCGACACTCGATGCGAATAGAACTGAAAAATTGCCATTATTGGTCGTCAGAAAATTGGTCGCCCATTGGAGCAAAGTTAAATTAGTTATTATTTGCCATACACCCTCAGCGCCAAACAAGGGGCATTTTACTATATGCGAATGCCATTTTATACGGAATATATAAACATTTTTCTATTCATACATGAAATATACGAAGTAAAGTATATTCATCCGCATCAACATCTTAGAAAATTCGTACATTTCATTCGCAACCATTCGCGGATGCCGCATACGTCTTGCTAGATGCGACAAACTGTCGTGTGACATTTGAACATACACATTGCTGTGTTCACTTTGTCGTAGCAGTTTCAAACACAATGTGATTGTTCTCAACTAAATTTGAAAAACAGTCGAAAAAAAAATTACAAGATTTTTTGTTGAATATTATTTTAGAAGCCGTATTCGATTCGAAAAGTGAGATTTTAGAAATAAATTCAGATAATATAAAAGAAATTGAAAGTTTCGTCAATCAAAATAAAAACCTTTCACAACGGTGCCTTACAGTGATTATATTACGAGTGACAAAGATTTATTTACCATTTTAGAAAAATTTCACTCAATATTACCAAAAAAATATCAATTCGGCTTGAATCTCTGTCAACTAATCTGTCACTTTGACTTTTTGAATGTAAAAATATGACTTTTCATATGCGCCATCCGCAAAATGTGTATGAAACATTCGACACCGTCCGCAAATTCGTATGAAACATCCGCCACTATTCGCAAAATTTGTATGAAACATTCGCTCGCATATGGAACATTCGTATAAGTCGGAACCCCCTAGGCGCCAAACATTTGACGACGACGATGAGCGAAAAAAAACAAGAAATCGACGGGAATTTCTTCGCGTTACGTTGCATTTTTCCTCTTTTTCTGTCACGTTTCCGATTTTATTTATACTGTTTCTGATTTGTTGCACTCGTTATTTGCTTTTATTTCCTGTTTCACTTTTGTTACTGTTGCGAAAGAATTTAATCCAATAAACATCGATGAATCAAAATTGAACCAAAACCTAAACGACAACCGTGCCACTTGAACTACATACGATAGAGAACAACAAAAAAAAACACACACACATTTCGTTTGAAAACATGCTGTTTGTTTGAACGAACACTTTCCTTGTCATCGTTATTTGTATTTGCTCATTTCTTACAAAATATAAATAAAACAGCTTTTGATTTTCACACATTCCTTGAACTGAAATCATTAGGAAGTTTTTTCATCGCCTTCTCTGGTGCTCTTTCAATGCTACATTCTTCATTCAGCCGTAGTTCACACATCGAAAACAAACTTCTGTACATTGCTTTGATTTTTGTGTGAAAAATCAGTGTTCAAAACAATTTGTTTGATTTTCTTGTATTTACACTGTTGTGACTTTTGCGACATCAAAAATGCTAACAAATATTGTGCACACTTCTATTAATCAAAAGAACGACGACGATGAGTTTAGTAACAAGTGCGGCGTGGGAACTCCCTCTTCAAAAATTGCTAACTTCAAATGGCGCTAAAACAAACAAATAATTGTTTTCACTTCGTTTACTTCGAAACTTTTTTTTCATTCATACTAGACGTGTCTCGGTTTATGTCAACTTAAAGTTAAGGTAACTTAATGAAGTTTTTTTAATGTAAATTACTTTTTGCAGGAAGGCTTGATTCAACAAATTCAAAGATGTACATTCACCCAGTCCGTGTATTGAGTATTTTACGACAATGAACCATTTCTAATATTTTTTTATATTGATTGTCCTCCTAGCAAAAATCTAGCAAAATGTGCAAATACTTTTAAAATTATACAAATTTTCATATTAAATCTGTATATAAATAGAAATTCATAGTTTGTTCTTTTAATTCAGAGCCAATTGAATCGTAGTGAACGTTCAACGAAAAATGCATTTGCATCATTGGTTGCTTGCAAATACGCCAAAGTGTAGCGAGAGAGAGAGAGAGAGAGAGAGAGAGAGAGAGAGAGAGAGAGAGA